>NW_019272039.1:1307822-1316887 GCF_002738345.1 Cucurbita maxima | reverse complement strand
AAAAAAAAAAAAAAAAAAAAAAAAAAAAAAAACAAGAAGAATTTTGAGAAGATTTAGCATTTGCCAAAGGACTTAAAAATCAGCATAACTGAAATGCAAGAGCTGGACAAAAGCTAAGGCTTACCAGAAGAGTCAGAGCAAGCATTTGACTCATTCGAAGAGTCGGAAAAACAACGAAGGCTACCGATGCGAAAAGGGAATCGAGCTCGGCAATTAGGAGCGGCACGAATACACTTATCGGAAATGGAACCAGCAAGTGAAGTAGACAAGCACCGAGCAGCATCGGCAGAAGCTAACCGTCTAAGAAGCACTTCCATGGCCAACAGAATAAGAGAAGTATCTGTCGTAGTTAGGTTGGCGCTGATTCTGATTCTGTTGAAGTAACTGCTAATTAACTTCCTCCGACGGGACGAGCAGTAACTGTGCGTATGACCGAGCAGAAGAGCAACAGAGCCCAGAAAATTGGATTGAACGGCGCCCCCCTAAAGCCGATTGAATAGGTCTCGAGAACATCAGTTCGTTTTCTTTGACTTGACGACGCTGACGTGTTTTTTCTTTTTATATATTCTATTTCAAAAAAAAAAAAAAAAATCTATATAATTTAGATCATTGTTGCATTTTATTTTTACCCTTTAATCAATTTTCACTAAAATACTTACTGCGCACAATAGTTTATTTTCAACCAGTGCAAGAAATTTAAAGAAAAAAAATTTAAAATTCAATCAATTTAAGGATATGCTCGAAATTATTTAATTAAAAAGAAAAGATTGAGATCTTCTTGCTAAGGACGCAAGTCTTAAACATTGTTTTTTTAAAAAGAAAAGTATTAAATAAAAAGTTGAGATTTATTAATAAAAAAAATATAGAATGGTCGTGAAAAAGATCACATTTTTTATGTTTGTATAAATTTTTCAACGGGTAGTTGAGGTGTGAGTCAGGAAAAATGGTTCTTTAAAGTTGAAGTTAATCATAACTCAGAATTTTTAAAATGGAACTACGCGTTAATATTACGGACCTGATGACCGAGACCGTGGACTTGGGAAGTCGACGAGGGTGGGTTGGCTGTCCTATCCAATTCATATCAAACAAACCGAGAGAAGCTGATGTTGTTGCAGAGGGATGATGGAGATGGGCAGTTTCAGTTTAGGAAGGATTTTCTACCTCGCCTTCGTTATTGCACAATTGATGTCTACCACAATTTCTCAGCAGGAATTTTTATCATACAAATGTTCAGAGAACGCCAACTACACCAACAACAGCCCTTTCAAGAAAAATCTCGACAACGTACTCGCCTTAATCACCTCCAACTCTAACACCGACACCCGGGTCGACTACGGTTTCTATAATGCCACCTCCGGTGAAGATCCCGACACAGCCAACGCTAAGGTTCTTTGTCGTAAAGGCGTTCCCTTGGAGGACTGCAGATCATGCGTGAATGAATCAGCCATCAGGATTGTACAAGACTGTCCAAACCAGAAGGAAGGTGTGGGATGGTACAGTAATTGCCAAATACTTTACTCAAACAACTCTGTTCACGGTGAGATAAGCATCAATTCCGCGTCGCGAATTGCTTACAACACCGCTCAGGCCCCGGATGCTATCAGTTTCAATGAGAAACGGAGAGAGTTGTTAGATCGACTCCGAGAGGAGGCTGCGTCAGGGACTTCAATTCGCAAGTCTGCAGGCGGAGATGTCAAACTTGGAAGTCCGAATACGTATACCATATATGGCCTTGTCGATTGTTTCCCCGACATGTCGTACTTCAATTGTGATGTCTGTCTCAGTCGTCTTCAAAGTAATCTTCCTAGTTGTTGTAACGGCAGCATAGGAGCGAGATTAACTGTGACAAGTTGTCAAATAAACTACGAAATCCACCCTCTCTATGCGGCACTTCTCTCTCCTCCTCCTCCTCTGCCGCCGCCCTCAGCTCCTAATCTCTTCCCTCCATCTTCGCCTTCGACACTAGGTAAGGACATGCTCTTTTCGATGCTCTTTTCTCTCTTTTTCCCTTCACCCTTACCAACATAACCTCATATTTTCATACTAATTTTATCCCTTTCTTTTGCAGAAAATAATGGCAATACTACTAGAACTGTTATAATTGTTGTGGTGTCCATCGTTTCAGCCCTCATTATCATTGTTGGCATTTGCATCGTTGCGAGATTGAGGAAGCGAAAGCACAGAAGACCATTACAAAATCTTGAAAGTGAGTGGTTTACGCGGTTAGACGTTGTCCACTTTGAGCATAAGCTTTCTTAACTTTGCTTTGGGCTTCCCCAAAATATCTCACACCAATGGAGAGAGTATTCTTTTATTATAAACCTACGATCATTCCTAAATTAGTCGCTGTGGGACTTTCATCATCCAACATACATACGCTTCCTCTGTTTTGTTTTTTAGATGACGGTATTACATTGATCGTGTAGTTTTTCAAAGAAGCTTACAGCTTTAATCCTACAAATGACTTTGATGTTCTATGTCTGAATCTTCTCTTAGCTGTTGCTCATGGAGACGCCACTGATGAAATTAGCAGCGTGGAGACGATTCAGTTTAATTTTGACACAATTAAAGAGGCAACTGATGACTTCTCAGACGAAAACAAGCTGGGACAGGGTGGATTCGGAGCTGTTTACAGGGTATGAAAGGAATTAAAGAATATGAATCAATGAATTTGGAGCTGTTATGAGGTGGTGTGTTATATTCTTACTATAAATTTGATGTTTATATTTTCAGGGTAAGCTTCCTAATGGACAGCATATTGCAGTGAAGAGGCTTGCGAACAATTCACAACAAGGCGACGTTGAATTCAAAAACGAAGTCCTTTTGGTGGTCAAGCTTCAGCACCGGAACTTGGTTAGGCTGCTGGGTTTCTGCTTGCAAGGAATTGAAAGACTTCTCATATATGAGTTTGTACCAAATGGCAGCCTTGACCACTTCATATTTGGTATTACTTCTGTTCTTTCTTTGGTCTGCACAAATTGGAAAGGGCATCATTCATATAGTTCACAAAAATCTAAACTATCCATGTAGATTTTGGAAAGCGGACCCAGTTAAGTTGGGAAAGACGGTACAAAATCATAAACGGCATTGCACGAGGACTTATTTATCTTCACGAAGACTCTCGTCTTCGAATCGTACATCGTGATCTCAAAGCTAGCAATATTTTGTTGGATATAGAAATGAATCCAAAAATTGCAGATTTTGGTATGGCAAGATTGTTTGAAGTAGATGAGACTCAAGGCAATACAAGTAGAGTCGTGGGAACTTAGTAAGTACAAACTTTATTTAATTATTTTCTTCGATAAATCTTTTGAGTAATCTATTGTTCGTACTTTTGCAGCGGTTATATGGCTCCAGAGTATGTAGTCTACGGACAATTTTCAGTAAAATCAGATGTCTTTAGTTTTGGTATTTTGGTTCTTGAAATTTTGAGTGGTAAAAATGGTACTTGTTTTCGCACCGGAGAAAACGTCGAAGACCTCTCCACCTTTGTAAGTATATCATTCACTTATAGTTGAAGCAGATACTAATAGTTAAATAACCAACACCACGGTGGATTTTGTTGCAGGCATGGAATAATTGGAGGGCAGGAACAACAACAAATATCATAGATTCAACATTTGATGTTGGTTCAAGGATCGAAATGATAAGATGCATTCACATTGGATTATTGTGTGTTCAAGAAAACGTAGCAGATCGACCAACAATGGCTACAGTGCTCATGATGCTAAGTAGTTCTTCTCTCACTCTTCCTATACCCTCTAGACCTGCATTCTTCATGCATAGTATCACCCATGAATCCAACACAATCTTAAAGCCACATAGGGGTACTCATTCGGAAGCCAAGTCTCTTCAAACTTCAGATAATGACATTTCAATTTCGGAGTTTCATCCTCGTTAGAATTTCATCACTCAAATATGGTTGAATATCATCTTAAATTTAATTTTGTATATCTTGATATATGGATTTACTTCTAAACTTCCGTCTTATAAAGTCTCCTAAGAAATTTTCTATAAATTTTATTTTCTCTTTTATCATCATAAAAGACATTATTATGAGCAACTCCGCTTAGAGGTAACGAAATTTTGATGTTTATGGTGAGTTTTTATTACATTTGAACCGAGACCCATTAATATTTTTATGTCTACTAATGATAGATGTGTATCACTAATGTACATTTATCATTAATAGATTTGATTGATAGAAAGAGAAATGGTCAAACTTAAAAAGAACACATCGATGGCTCGCATAAATTGTCCAAACGGTAGTTGAAGACTAGTCAGAAATGAATGGGGTTCTTAAGTCGAAGTGAGTCATAACTTCGAATTTTCAAATGGAACTATGCGTATATATTACGGACCTGATGACCCAGGCCGTGGACTTGGGAAGTCGACGATGGATGGTTGGCTGTCCTATCTTGTCTTTTAAAAGAACCGAGGGTAGCTGATGTTGTTGCAGAGGGATAATGGAGATGGGCAGTTCGAGTTTGAGGAGGATATTCTACCTCTCCTTCGTTATTGCACGATTGATGCTTACCACAACTTCACAGCGCGACTTTTTTCTGTACAAATGTTCAGAAAACGCCAACTACACCAACAACAGCCCTTTCAAGAAAAATCTCGAAAACGCACTCGCCTCAATCACCTCCAACTCCAACACCGACACCCGGGTCGACTACGGTTTCTATAATGCCACCTTCGGTGAAGATCCCGACACGGCCAACGCCAAGGCTCTTTGTCGTAAAGGTGTTCCCTTGGACGACTGCAGAACATGCGTGAATGACTCAGCCCGCAGGATTCTACAAAACTGTCCAAACCAGAAGGAAGGTGCGGGATGGTACCATCATTGCCAAATCCTTTACTCAAACAACTCTGTTCACGGTGAGATAACCATCAATTCCGCCGTGCAAATCGCTTTCAACACCGGTAAGGCCCCAGATGCCAACACTTTCAACGAGGAACGGAGAGAGTTGTTAGATCGACTCCGGGAGGAGGCTGCCTTAGGGAGTTCAATTCGCAAGTCTGCCGGCGGAGATGTCAAACTTGCAAATCCGAATACGTATACCATATATGGCCTCGTTGATTGTTTTCCCGACATGTCGTACTTCGATTGTGATGTCTGCCTAAGTCGGCTTCAAAGTAATCTTCCCAGTTGTTGCAACGGCAGCATAGGGGCGAGATTAGTTGTGACAAGTTGTCAAATAAACTATGAAATCCACCCTCTCTATGCTGCACTTCTCTCTCCTCCTCTGCCTCCGCCCTCATCTCCTAATATCCTCCCTCCATCTTCGACTTCGACACCAGGTAATGCAATTAGAGCTGTCTTATTTGTTGTTGTTTCAACACTCTGTTTCCATTACTCATCGTACTTGACATGCCCTGTTTGAACTTGAACCATTAAGCACATAGCCTCATATTAACATACTAATTTTGTCCCTTTCTTTTTCAGAAAGTAATGGGTATACTACTAGAACTGTTATCATTGTAGCGGTGTCCATCGCTTCAGCCATCATTCTCATTGTTGGTATTTGCATCGTTGCGAGATTGAGGAAGCGAAAGCACAAAAGATCATTACAAAGACTTGAAAGTGAGTGCTTTACGCTTCCTCTGTTTCGTTTTTTAGATGATAGTTTTACTTTGATAGTGTAGTTTTTCAAATAAGCTTACAGCTCTGATCCTACAAATGACTTTGATGTTCATGTCTGAATCTTCTCTTAGCTGTTGCTCATGGAGACGCCACTGATGAAATTAGCAGTGTGGAGACGATTCAATTTGATTTTGACACAATTAAAGAGGCAACTGATGACTTCTCAGACGAAAACAAGCTGGGACAGGGTGGATTCGGAGCTGTCTACAGGGTATGAAAGGAATTAAGAACATGAATCAATGAATTTGGAGCTGTTATGAGGTGGTGTGTTATATTCTTACTATAAATTTGATGTTTATATTTTCAGGGTAAGCTTCCTAATGGACAGCATATTGCGGTGAAGCGGCTTGCGAACAATTCACAACAAGGCGACGTTGAATTCAAAAATGAAGTCCTTTTGGTTGTGAAGCTTCAGCACCGGAACTTGGTTAGGCTGCTGGGTTTCTGCTTGCAAGGAATCGAAAGACTTCTCATATATGAGTTTGTACCAAATGGCAGCCTTGACCACTTCATATTTGGTATAACCTCTGTTCTTTCTTTGGTCTGCACAAATTGGAAAATGCATCATTCATATAGTTCACAAAAATTTAAACCTCCATGCAGATTTGGGAAAGCGGGCACTGTTAAATTGGGAGAGACGATACAAAATCATAAATGGCATTGCACGAGGACTTCTTTATCTTCACGAAGATTCTCGTCTTCGAATCATACATCGTGATCTCAAAGCTAGCAATATTTTGTTGGATATAGAAATGAATCCAAAGATTGCAGATTTTGGTATGGCAAGATTGTTCGATGTAGATGAGACTCAAGGCAACACAAGTAGAGTTGTGGGAACTTAGTAAGTATAAATTTTGTTCAATTATTTTCCTTAACAAATCTTTTGAATAATCTATTGTTGGTACTTTCCCAGCGGTTATATGGCTCCAGAGTACGTAATCCACGGACAATTTTCAGTAAAATCAGATGTCTTTAGCTTCGGTATTTTGGTTCTTGAAATTTTAAGTGGTCAAAAAGGAAATTGTTTTCGCAATGGAGAAAACATCGAAGACCTTTCCAGCTTTGTAAGTATATGATTTACTTGTTATAGCAAATAAAAATAGTTGAATAAATAACCCCCATGATGGATTTTGTTGTAGGCATGGAAAAATTGGAGGACAGGAACAACGACAAATATAATAGATTCAACACTTAGTGTAGGTTCAAGGATCGAAATGATAAGATGCATTCATATTGGGTTATTGTGTGTTCAAGAAAACGTAGCAAATCGACCAACAATGGCTTCAGTGGTGACGATGCTAAGTAGTTCCTCACTCACTCTTCCAATACCCTCTAGACCTGCATTCTTCATGCATAGTATTACCGGGGAATCCAACACAATGTTAAAGCCAGATGGGGGTACTCATTCTGAAGCTAGATCTCTTCAAAATTCGAATAATGATGCTTCAATTTCGGAGCTTCTTCCTCGTTAGGTTTTCATCACATGTTGTGGTAAGATATTTTGCATTTTGAGAGCCTATATATATATATATATATATAGATTAAATAATAGAATGATTGTTATATATGAAGTTTATTGTTGAATGGACTATCAAAAAGGGGTGTTTAATGACATATTGTTGAATATCATCCATTGCATATCTTGATCTGTGACAATAATAAAGGCTAGTTCACTTTTAAACTCCCTTCCTATAAAGCCTCCCGAGTAACTTTGAGTATAGTATTATTTTCCTAATTTGACTACTAATGTCATTTACTGTTTGAAGGATAATATATTATTATTATTATTAGTATTAAAGTATCAAACATAATATTATAATATTAAATTTTGATTTTATTTTTTTATTTTTTAATAGAAATTAGATTAGAAATAGTTTGCTGTCAGGAATAATTGAACATGGTCCGTGACAATTATGAGTTTCCATTAATTATACTAACACATAGTCAATATACAAAACTCAAACGGTGTCTGATATATATAATAGAGAAGGACTAAGAAGAAGCACAAAGCCAAGCAGCAATGGCATTCTACCTTCTCCTGGCTCCTCTGCTATTGATGGCCAAAGCTTCTGCTCAGCCACACTTCATCTCTCACTTTTGCATTGACAGCGCTCGTAACTTCACAGCCAACAGTACCTTCAAGACCAATCTTCACCATGTTCTCTCCTCCATTACCACCGACAAAAAACTCAGCTACGGCTTCTACAGATTCTCTCATGGACAAGGCTCAGACATAGCCAATGCCGTCGGTGTTTGTATGCCCGACATCAAGCTTGATACGTGTCGAAGCTGCCTCAACGACTCTGTTCATCTTCTAACGAAGCTTTGTCCTAACCAGAAAGAAGCAATTGGATGGTATGAAAATTGCTTCCTGCACTACTCAAGTCGACCCTTGTCAAACCAAATGGATATTAGGCCAATTTTCAGGACTCAATCGACAGAAAACGCAACGAACACAGCTCGGTTTATTCCAAGCCTAAGAATCTTGTTGAATAGTCTGAAAAGCAAGGCTTCTTTGGGTGATTCTCTACACAAATATGCAGCTGGAAATATGTCAAGTTCAGGGCTGGACACAACATACGCTCTTGTCCAATGCCTACCTGATTTAACTACACAACAATGTGACGATTGCTTGTCTTCAATTTTCAAGAAATTCCCAGATTATTGCAGCCGATCCGCTGGGACTTTCACCCCCAGCTGCATGGTGAATTATAAACCAACCCGCTTCTTTGACAATAGTAGGCCAACGCTGCCGCCAACTCCGCCACTGATGGCAATATCCACAGCCTCATCGACCGATAACGAAACTCGAGCAGTAGGTATGTATGTTTCTTTTAGTTCATCTTCTCAGAGCAATGTGAATTCTGGATTTAAGTTTGGTTTGAATGCAGGGACAAAGAATGTGAACACCAGAATTCATATTGTGATCATAATGGTTCTGTCGGTACTTTCTTGCTGGATTTTGATAATCTGCATCTACATGTTTCTGAGATCCAGGAGGATTGAGCAGAGAGTTGAGAGTAATTAATCGCTTCTTCTTGTTATATTTAATTCATTATAGTTGACTTCAATCCAAGGTTGACTTTAAATCCGGCGAATAATCAAGCAGAATGGAAATTTGACTTTGTTTTGCTTCTAATAACGGTGGTTAACGTGAGGCTTGTTTGGAATAATGGAACTAAAAAACTTCAACAGGAAATCATTAAAAAAAAAAAAAAAAAAAGCTTAAATTATTTGAATTATTAAGAAATAAAGGTCTATATTTTAAAATAAACTAACCTTTTTTTATTATCATTATTGTTTAATGATTGGGAGGTGAGAGATAGAATAACAAGGTCAAATTGGCTATATTAGTGAAATATTAAATTTTATTTAAAATTGGCTAGATTTTAATTGGAAAAATTAATAATAATAATTT
>NW_019272039.1:884530-1307814 GCF_002738345.1 Cucurbita maxima | reverse complement strand
TTGATTTTTTTTTTTTTTTTTTTTTTTTTTTTTTTTTTTTTTGTACATCTACCATATATATATATATATATATTGTTTACAATTTAAAAATCTATTATATATCGTTTAAATTTAAAAAATATTTTATACACCTTTGAACTTGACTAAATTTTAAAATTAAATCTTTAAAAATTTTAGGGGTTGCCATTACGACTAACGGAAGAAGATCTCCTCTAATCCGACGGTCACAAATTGTTCACTCAATATCGGGCCCATTTCTCGGGTTTTGATAAAACCGTAAATTTGCCCCCAATTTTATTGTTTCTGATCAAACCCTAGCAGGCGAAACCCCGATCTCCTTCTCCGGTTATGGCTCCCAAACGTCCGTCACCCTTGGATGAGCCTCCGGCAGCGTCTTCCTCTGAAGAAGAAGAAACTTCATCGGGCGAGGAAGAGGAAGGCGGGTCGAGAGGCGGATCTTCCTCCTCATCCGAAGAGGATGAAGATGAAACACAAGCTCTGACTCAAACTCAGAAACCGAAGAAGTCTTCTGCTCTTCCTTCTACTTCTGCCGTCGGAAAGAAACCCGCACCTAAAAAATCTGAACTTGTTCCAAACTCGCAGGCTCAGTCTTCTTCCTCGGAAAGAGGCTCCGGATCCGACTCCGATACGGATACTGAATCCGAACGAAATGTGAAGCCTATTGCCTCTAAGCCGATGGAAGAGACTCCGAAGGTGAAAAAGCCCAGATCCAAGCCTTCTGCCTCAGCTACGCCTGCGAGATCGTCTTTCAAGACCCCTAGTGACACAACAAGAGATGCCAAGCGAGCGAAGAAGAGTTCTGTGGCTGACGCTGATGATGGGGCAGTCGCAGAAGACGATTCCAAGAAATCTGTTGACGAATCCAAAAAGCTGTTTCAGAGACTGTGGAGTGAGGACGACGAGATTGCTATACTGAAAGGTATGATTGATTACTCAGCCAAGAAAGGTACTGACCCAGCTTTAGAAATGAATTCCTTTCATGATTTCATCAAGAAATCTCTTCACGTCGATGTAACCAGGGCCCAGTTAGTGGATAAGATACGTCGACTGAGGAAGAAATTTAGGAATAATGTCGATAGAGGGAAGAAGGGTGCAGACCCAACGTTTTCAAAAGCCCACGAACAGAAAGGTTTCGAACTGTCCAAGAAAATATGGGGCGGCGAAGGATTTGCTCGCACTCCGGCTGTGGAGCAGCTGAAGCTTAATGTTAATGGCGCTCCTAATAAGAATCAAAGAGGTAGCACCAGTAAGACACTGGCTTCACTGAAAGCTGAGTTGCTTCCTTCTCCAGAGGCCTCGAAGGAGGATGGTAAGATGAAAGTTAATGATAACGAGGCTCCGTCAGGTTGCATGGATGGTTTTGTTGCGTTTGAAAGGTCTTTTGGTGCTGTTGGCTTGCCGGAAAGTTTTTTGAAGCCAGGATTAGAGCTAATAAGGCAATCCAAGAGAACAGAGCTGGAGGAAGAGTGGAAGAAATTGCATGTTGCGGAATTAGAACTTTTTCTGAAGAAGACTGAGTTGATTAGGGACCAAGCAAAATTGATACTGGAGGCGTACAAGTCATCTGAGAAGTAAGGATTTAGACATTGGACAGTTTCCATGCTGATAATTCAGAGCTCAAATTGTTCCTGTTTGTTGTTTTGTCTAGTATTTACCGATTGCTATACTTGTAGTTTGTCTGAGTTTATGATTGCCTCGAGGCCTTAGGGTAATGTCCTACTGACTATGCTTCAACCTCTACTTCCGTTGGTTAGACTCTGCCATATGTATTTGGTGTTGACGTCTGCTTCTTCTAGTTTAATGTTCTCCTAAAAACATCTATCTTATATTTTCTTCATCATGGTTAAGCAGATCTTCCTGTCTTACGCTGATATGAGTAGTTATAATATCATTCGAGATGTTTGTAGAATGTTTTCTTTCTTTGCTGTGTTTGAGAATTAAAGATCATGAATATTGTGACAATTGCTCACTTGGGTGCTTCGGAGTAGTTTTTTTAGAACTGTTTGTTTCTTTTTTTTTTTAATTGTTTGCAGCTTATGATCTTACTCACTTTTCACAACCTTTGTTTTTTGTTTTGTTTTTAATATAAATATAGTTATAGTTATTAGTCATACAATAATCTTAGAACATTGTTTACAGTTTCTTCTCAAGTTTGAAGATAATTGTAAAAATATCTGTCCGATCAGAACTTTTTGTGTTTTTAACCCCATTTCCAAATTGCATATTACTTGCTACATTAGTTCTTGTAAAGGGAGTTTCTTTCTTTCTTCGGAGCTCTCTCAACCAAGATAGGAACAAGAGGAATATGATTTTATATTATCAAGGAGAGAGCTGTTCCCAAATTTGGGAGTGGTTCTAGCTACGAATTGAAGCAACATGCAGACATTGAAAACAGTCAATTTGACTAAATCTTACGGTTTAAGAACTGAGAAGGAACACAATGTAAAGTTTATCAAAGAGCTAAACGTGGACTGTAGCTCCGGCAGGGTTCCCCTGTGGCTGTGGCGGCTTCATCTCATCCCTGATGCCTGCTGTGGCAGAAATACAGTAAGCAACTGCAAACAAGCCGTGCACGAAGCACACAATCCCCCCAATCGACAGAAGATGATTATGAGCAACCCCGCATGATTCTCTCGACCTTGTGTTATACATTGCCCCCGAGATAAGCATTGAGAATCCAACCACAAGCGCAATCCTATGTAATCACCATTTGAAAACATTGCATCAGAGAACCATAAGGGTCGAGTCGATCTTGAAGAAGGTAGGGAAGAGGCTGTTCTTACCATGCAAAGATGAGTGAACACACAGCAATTTGCTTGGTAGAAGTTAACCTTTTGTATTCTTCAGCAGATCGAACATAAATGCACCCACCAATCAAATTGGCAATGGCGTGAGCAATGCCAAGCAGTATGGCTGCAGCCAAGCCTAGCTTAAAAGCATTATAGCTTGGGTCTTTACACTCAAAAATCCACATTTTCAAATGGTTCACCTATCAAAAGTGCACAAAATAATGAGGGGAAAAAAAACAGATCTTTAACAAAGAATGTCAGTACAGAATTTTCATTCCAGCCTTCGTATACCTTGTTTTGAGCTATTTCAGCCTGAATTCCAAGAATTCCAGCCGTAACATCCATAATAATAACCAAGAGGCAGACAAGAAAACCATAAGTTCTCTGCATTTCTTTCAGAAGCAAATGGAAGGAAGTCAGTCGGCAGAGATGTTGAAGAAAAACCACAGGCAAGAACTGTATGGTTTGTGAAGGAAGCTTTATAAGGTGCGAGAGAGATTAAGAGGAGAGAATACGAATAAAGGGAAGGGCCAACGTTACTGGCTAATAAACTTACATGGGATGCCTTAGATTTAGCTGTAATAACAAAGTAAAAGCTTCTTTTCTCCTCCAAAAAAAATTTCCTGCGTCTTCCTTTTATGTTTAGATGCCGATTCTTGACACAGGATGCAAGAAAGTGGGGCATCTCCAGCAGAGCGGGGTGGGAATCCTTCTCTTATTGCCTCACTTATCTTTCTTCATCTCTTCAAGCTGTCCAATCCATCCAAAAGCTATTTGGAATATAACATGATTAAAAGAGGCAAGGCTCCTTGTGATATTGTTCGTTTGGCCAGTCATGCATCTCCAATAGTCTTACGATTTTTAAAATGCACCTGTTAGAGAGAGGTTTATACACTCTTACAAAAAATGGGATCTCACATGAACTGGTTCTGTCATCTGGTTCCCATGACCTGCTAGAGAGAGTTTGGCCTGTGTTGAAAGTAGTGGCTATGTATGTAGCTGACTTTGTTCTCTTTCTGTTTCTTATGTTGGGAAAATGGCGGCGGGAGGAAAAGTTTCATTATGGTTTTTAGTTATCAAGAGAAACTGACGCCGCACGCTAGGACAGTCGAAAAATTTGGTAGGCCAATGAACGCTGAACTCGCATAGCTTTGGGTGGTCTGATATGGATCTCCATGCCGAGGATCAATGAGTTTCAGAGATGATGAATTGGTCCCTTTAATGAACGCTAAACAAGATGATTTGCTCCCTGTGAAACCAAGCGAGTCATTTGCAAATCACACTCCTAAACAAGATGCTTTGCGGCCAGCCAAACTCCATGAAAACAAGTTAAATCCCTTTGTATCGAATTGAGATATGTTGAACTTCCTGTGTTTTAACATATTCATTGAATGCCTCTTCCAGTTAATTGTTCGTATAGGTCCTCTGTCGTTCGAAAATGCATTATCATTAAGCTCAAGTATCATGCTATGATTGTACATAATTCTGTAAGCACCATTGAAACCAGAATGAAATTATGGTTATCAGAGACAAATGGCAATGATGCTGAGACCAAAAAACTCTCAATCTCGTTCATGCTTCCACAATAGGTCGTAATAACTCGATAAAAAATTCATCCAGATCCCCGTTTAATCAAATTGCTCGAGGAAAAAGGAAGTCGATTTGACAAACAGGATAAAATTGAAGACGAAGAAACATATAAAAATAACTTAATCAAGTGCTCGTCTGAGGCAATTCCAATTTGAAATTTAAATAATTGTTCGAATTGCACAGTTGCACAAGGTCACTTGCTTCTTCAATCTTGGAAGCTTCAACTAATCCATCAACAACACGCTGCACCTCTGCTGCATTAATAACTAAACGATTATCAATGGCCTCCTTGCACAGTTCAAGTGCCATATCAAAATCACCCAGTTCGGTAAGTAAGGGGAGAAGTGCCCTGTAAGTTGATCGATTCGGAGCAGCTTCCTTCTCCTTCAGTTTGTAATACCATTTTTTCGCCTCCAGATTCCCATCGTCACAAAAACCTTTGATCAGAGCATTGTAACTGGACACATTTGGCTTGATTTCTTTCTCCTCCATTTCTGCTAGCAACCCAATCCCTTCTTGCAATCTTTTCTCCTGAACCATTCCTCGCAACCTCGCATTGTAACTTATGAGATTAGGAGCAAAGTTCTTGTTTTTCATCACACTCCACATGTTTTCCGCATCTAAGAAATGACCCTTTCTATAATATGCAGCTAAAAGCGTATTGAAGGTAACCAAATCTGGCTCCATCCCGTTCTTTTCCATGTTATTGAAGAACAGGATAGCTTTATCCAAGGCGTCCATCTCGCAGTACGCATTGATAACAATGTTGTACGAGATCACATTAGCTTCAATCGAAAGTTCCTGGGGTACATCCCGAAAAATCGTTTCAACTTGATCATATTCCTTGGCATTCACACAAGACGCCAGAAGGGCATTAAAAGACTTCACAGTCCTCTCGCAATTCAGTTCAGGCAATTCATCGAACAGCTTGCGTGCATGACTAAACATACCCGCTTTCCCGTAAAGCATAATGAGGCGGATCGCGAACCCTTCATCCGTAATATCGTCATACTTCTTCTGAGCTTCTATAAGATCCTCAATCATGGAGAATTTTTTATGGACAGCAAGGCGGCGAACTGTAGAGTCAAAGATACCATGCCTGGCGCGGAAGCGCTCGGACTCGGAGCTCTTTATGAACTTGCTGACAAACTTTTGAAGACGGCGTTCAACGGTGAGAGGGGTTGCAGCGGAGGCGGAACCGGCAGTGGGTTTCGATTTTCTGGGTTTGTTTGTGGGTGAGGAAGGAGGCGAGTGGCTGGGTTCGTTGGTGGATGAGGAAAGAGGCGAGGGGTTGAGTTTGTTGGATTTGGCTGCAGAGGAGCGAGGGAGGTTGAAGAGCCCATGGAGGCGACGGTAGAGGGAAGAGGAAGACATTTTCGACAGAAACAAAACTAGGTTTGGGGTTTGGAGTTTGGAGGTAAAAGCAGAGAGAAGGCTGTCCCTGTTTTAGGAATTCGAAATCCATCAACAACGATTTGTTTGCTTATTTATTTGGGCCGTTTTAATGTTCAACGCCCACAACGACGTTTTATTTGCTTATTTGGGCCATTGTTATGTTAAAGGCCCACAACGACACTTTATTTACTTATTTGGGCCATTTCTATGTCCAAGGCACACAACGGCGTTTTTATTTCCTTGCTTGGGCCATTTTAATGACAAAGGCCCACAACGACGCTTCATTTGCCTATTTGGAACATTTTAATCTTCCAGGCCCACCACGACGCTTTTATTTACTTATTTGGGCCGTTCTAATGTTATAGGCCCACAACAACGCTATTATTTGCTTATTTTGATCATTTTAATGTTAAAAGCCCACAACAACGCTTTATTTGCTTATTTGGACCATTTTAATGTCAAAGACCCACGACGACACTTTATTTGGGCCGTTTAATGTTAAAGGCCCACATAACCCTTTTATTTGCTTATTTCGGCCATTTTAAAGTTAAGGCCCCACAAAAACGCTTTATTTGCTTATTTGGGCCATTTTTATGTCAAAGGCCCATAACAACGTCATATTCGGTTATTCGGGCAATTTTTGGGCCATTTTCATGTTAAAGAACCACAACAACGCTTTATTTGCTTATTTCGGCCATTTTAATATTCAAGGTCCTCAACGATAATTTATTCGTTTAATTGGGTCATTATTGGGCCATTTTAATGTTCAAGGCCCACAACAATGCTTTATTTGCTGGTTTGGGTCATTTAAATGTAAAGGCCCAACACCATACCATATTTGCTTATTTGGGCCAGTATTTGGGCCATTTAAATCTTACAAGGCCCACAACAACGCATTATTAGCTACACAATACAGAGCTTTTAGTCTGCGTTTGTTTTTATATCCATAAACTATATCATTAACATTTATGTGTTGCGCACCATTCTTCTTACATTTTCCTTTCACATCAAATTCTATACTAATAACATTCCAAAAATACCCATCAATATATAATAATGTTTTTTTTTTTCCGTCTAAGATTGTATGTACATGATGTTGAAAGACTTTATTGTAACAACTCTGATGACATCAGTAACAATAACAAAATGTATATTATAATTAAAAAGAAGAATGGTGTTTAGATTATTATATTAGTGGTTGAACAAATCCTCAATTTTTTAGAGGTACTTGCAGATAAAACCGAATAAAAAGCACTACAAAGAGCCAACATGTATAAAACAAAATGTTTTAGAAAGGAGGATTCATTATTTTTAATTTTGTTGAACTGTAAATCAATTCCCCACACTTTTGTTTTACCTAACTAATACATAATTTCTGCCACTAATCATTACTTTAATGCCCGGTTTTGGAATTTAGTTTATGGGGGAGAAGCATGGGTTGACCCTAAGCAAGATTAAAAAAAGTATAATTAGACTTCATTAAAGGGGTCAATTAAGATTTTGGTAAGCTCAGAAAATAAGATTATTTGTACTGACTTTGGTATTGCCCACGTAAACAAATAATTAGAAAGCTAGTAGCTTAAACCTTCTAACCTCTACACTATGTACCAAGAGAGGAAAGGAGGAAACTTGGAGTAGGTCCAACCCATCTTTCAACTCCATTTTAGCCATTGGGATATCAAAAAATAAGATTAAACCTATAACGTTTTCTTGGCGTACTGAATCTAATTCGTGAAACCTCATCTAGGGTTTTAGTTAATTAAAAAAGGTTTTCTTACTTATAAATTCATAATCATCTTCTTAATTGAAATAAGCTAATCAATCAAAGGGTCTGTAATTTGCTTATGGGAATTCAATTCTTACACGGATGTCAAACGAGATTCACGCCTTAAAAGACTGTTTATATTAAAATTAATTACACTTTTGTGATCGGTGTTCGAGCTTCTTTGCTTTGTTTTGCTTTTCTTTTTTCAGGATAAGTTTGTTTGTTTCTGAGAGAGAGAGNGAGAGAGAGAGAGAGAGAGAGAGAGAGAGAGAGAGAGAGAGAGAGAGAGAGAGAGAGAGAGAGAGAGAGAGAGAGAGAGAGAGAGAGAGAGAGAGAGAGAGAGAGAGAGAGAGAGAGAGAGAGAGAGAGAGAGAGAGAGAGAGAGAGAGAGAGAGAGAGAGAGAGAGAGAGAGAGAGAGAGAGAGAGAGAGAGAGAGAGAGAGAGAGAGAGAGAGAGAGAGAGAGAGAGAGAGAGAGAGAGAGAGAGAGAGAGAGAGAGAGAGAGAGAGAGAGAGAGAGAGAGAGAATCGGAAGCAATTTTCCGACAAAGATTAGATGAACCCATCAACTCATACAATTCCATATGTTTTGACCTCTCTCGAACCTTTTCTTTTTATTATTATATTTTCTAAATATATTAAATATTGAATTTGAGATTGATGCAACATTTTTAAGTGTATAATAAATTCTTAATAATATATATTTAATGCGAAAATTTGAATTTAGTAGATAAGTCCAATAATTAAATTTGTAAATGTAAATATTTAAAACCCAAATAAAAACAAATCTTCACAACTTAATAAGAATCTAGAAGTGGCCATTTTCAGATTATTCTGGAGTCCTTTATCTCCTTTATCTTCATTTTTTTTATTCCTAATCAAGTTTAACATTCTATTCTAATTTAATTTTTATATAAATATTATTTTATACCTTTAATTTTTAAAATTTGACAACTGAATACCTTAGATATTATGTAATATATATAATTGTTAGGAAGATCCTTAAAAAGAAAAATAAATAAATAAACGATAGTATTTGTTATAATTGCATATAACAATCATAATACTAATAATAAAGATTTTAGTGGAATTAAAGATTTTGTTAGGTCGAGAAAACTCGAGATACGAAACTAGATTTGTCTTATCTTTTTAGGCAAGCATATTTTTCTTTTTTTTTTCTCAAAATCTATATTTGTCATTGCCAGTTTGTTGCATTCTGCAAGGCATCTCTCACAAATTACCCATCCTAAAAACGCAACACTTTTAATTTATGACCTCCAATTCAATAATCCAATTGTAACATTTCTTCGTTTCTTGTTTAAGTATCTTTATAAAGTTAACGTACAAGTGGAAGATTTAACCTTTAATAAATATTTAATCTACTTACTTTTGTGTTTCTGCAATTTATCTAATACATTATTTATAAGATCAACTTTAACGAATAAAAATATAATTATAATTGGAATTAAAATAATTATGGACTCAACTTTAATTCAAGTGACAATATAGTGTATGAATTCAATGATGTAACATATACTTTATTTATTATTATTATTGTTGTTGTTTTGCATGTATAGATAAGTGAACTGTATGTATTTAATAATGAGAGAACTAAATTATTGCATATTTTTGTGAGTTATTTACGATAGTAACCATAATGTTAAACTAGAAAAAATAAATTTTTATCCATTAAATTCAACAATTAAGTTGTCGTGGTTTTGAAAGTTAATGCTCTAAAATGGAATTAAATGAAAGTCTATAGACATACGAGTTTGTTTTAAAAATATGGAATTATGAAAGAGCAGAAAAATAATTATTTTTTGTGGACGTGCGTTGCGCACGTGTCCGTTGGTGGCATAATGACACGTGATCCAGGGCATTCTTCCACCATTCTACGGGGCCGACCATGTCTGACGGATGTCCTTTGCTATTTTGTCGTTTTGCACACCTCACGAGTACCTCACACTGACGTCACTACTTGTACCTTCATCTTATACCTCGTTTCAATTATTGTTTATTAGCTAAATTATATAAAAATTTGAACATTTTAACTTTGTAGATAATTTAATAGATTAAGATGTTATTTAATTTAATAGAAATTCTTCGTTGAGGTGGATTCTTTAAAGGCCAAAAGGACAAAGGAGAAAATCCAAAGAGAGAGAGAGAGAGAGAGTGGAGGAATTTGACCTAATTCCCTCATTTCTTAATCGACCCTCCACAACAAAGCTACGCCACACGTTAAATCATAAGACAGTTAAAAAGATGAGAGAAAAGTGGAAGTGATTGTTGAAGAAAAAGGGACGGAAAGGGAGGTCAATGGGAGGAGAGGCGGAGGCTGTACGTGTAAGGTAAGCGAAATGATTTGGGGAGAAGAAAAAGACGGGGGGAGTCAGACGGTGGGATCTTCGGGGCTTTGACATTTTCGGCCGAAAGAAGGAGCGGCCCTACATGTCTCGCATGCCTCCTTACCGTGTGGGTCCTCTTTTCATCATTGACCCACTCCCCTACTTTACCTTCTTTGCTCCATCCTATTCCTTCCAAATTTTAAATCACCCATACAAACAATCCAAAATCAACTTTCAATTCCTCAATTACTCATCATCTTTGCCTTTCATTTCTAAACCCAATTTTGTCTTCTTACTTTCCATTTCGATTTAGTCAAACTTCATAACTTTATCGTTTTTCATTCTCTACTCGTTTGTTTCCGAGAATGTGGTTAACATTTAGTCAAGATTAGGAGACTATTTATTGGGTAAGTGGAGTGAAATGCAAGCCAAAGTATACGATGGAAGCATTTAACCAAAACTCTCTATCCAAGTTGAATTCTATATTAAATGACGACCACTCTTCCTAAATTGACTTTAACTTAGTATAAAAAATTTCCTCCTTCAACTAACACTTGTTTTTTTCAAAAAAAAAAAAAAGTATTTGAAAATTTTGAAGATTTTTGTAAATAATTTTAGAGTGTGGTTAGGTGTCACTAAAGATTTAAAATAATACCATTTAGAAAGTTTTTTAAGTGATTAAAAATAAAGACTTATCCAAAATATATTATTAGATATGAAAAGAGTTCATAACAATAATCAAATAAAAGGAAGAGAATAATTTAGGCATTTAATCATTTGATATTATCATGTATACCATAGTTTGCAATTCAATCTTAGTCGATAATTATTGAATATAGTACAATAATAACTAAAAGCTATCAGGTGATATTTTTATGTATTTTGAAAAATAATTCCTATACATTTTATATGATATCTTTAAAGCTATTTCACAAATAAAAATAAAGCCCTAATAACTTTACACTTTGTCTAAAAAATAATTATTAAAACTAATTATTAAGAATTATTATAGGAGTTTTTTATTTTATTTTATATAAAGGCAGAATAATTTATCTATATTTAAGCATAAGAATAAATATTCAAATATGTAAATAGTTGAAAAAATGATTAAGTAAATCATGTAAGATTTAAATTATACCTTTAATTTATATAATTATCTTACATCATTTACTTAATCATTGTACATGAAGCATGTGTAGGATTATGTCGTCAACTGTAAATATGTCAAGAAACGAAAGAGAAAAATATCGACCGTTGGATGGAAAAGAAATAGAACACATCATGACGTGACCGTCAGATCAAGAACTGTCACCTTTACCACCATTCTCAACCCTACACCCTTTATTCGCACGTAACAAAAACAATTGTTTACCAAATTATTAAAATAATAATATTAAAAAAAAAGTGGGAGAAGAAGAAAGGGAAAGTAGGAGAGAAAGAAAATAACCAAGAAATTCGATTAGGGAAAAAAAAAACCCTCTTTTTGTTCCTCGCGTCCTATCCATCAATCTCTCCTCGAAACGTCAACCCGATTCCGGTTTTAAATTTGAGTGTGTATATATATATATATATATATATATATATATAATAAACTGCCCTCTCTCTCTTTCATATTTAAAGGGAGAGATAGTAAGCACAAAGTTAGAGAGACGCAGGGATTTGTCATTCGGGTTTAGGATATGGCGGAGGATTTTCAGGCTGCTATTTGCGGCGATAATTGGTGGAGCTTTTCACGAAACATGATGGTCACCGTCGGTGGCTTATCGCCCTGTTCCGTCGGGATTGGCGACCTAGGTTGGCCGCCGGCTGATGATTTCCTCGACATCAAGCCCAAGTCCGCAACTGATTCCGACCACAACAACAACTCCATGCTTTTTCAAGATTATTCCACCTTCCAAATGATGGGTTTTGCTCTTTCTTCTTCCACCACCTCCGATCATTGGAACCAACCTGATGGTTTACTGTAAGTTCTTGGAAAAAAAAAAAAATCAAATTAAATTTGTTGTGATAAAAAAATTGTTTTTATTATTATTTTTTTAATTTCGTTTTGTTTGGATAGTTGCGGCGGTGGGCGAGGTGAGAGCAACTTCAATTCGAATGGAATTGAGAGGTACAAAGATGAGGAAATTACAAGGAGTTTCACGTCTGATTCGAGCTTCATAAACGGATTGAAGCAAGGAGATGATGAAGATTACAACATGTTGGAGCAAAATGGTTTGATGTCTACAACTAACACACCCACTTGCCAGGGTTTGTTTCCTCTTGACTCAACTTTATATGGATACCCTCATCAACAACAACAACAACAACAACCACCACCACCACATGCCCATTCCCTTTTCAACTCAACCCACCCTCAGCCTCAGCCTGTTTCTGCCGCCTTGCACTTCGCCAATAACACTCCCTTTTGGAACGCCCCAACCGCAGCTTCTTCTACTCACATTCCACAGGGCATTGCTTCCTTACTTGAACAAAAGAGCGCCAAATCCCAAAATAGTTTGAAGGTAAATTCTTTGTTGCTAATAATTAACCATCCTTACGTTGTGTAGGCTGTTTTAATTATATGTTTCTTTTTCTTCAGCCTATCAATAATGGTAATTGTGAAAATGGTCAAGAACCCAAGAAAGGTGACAAAAACAGCGCAAATGAATCAGTGCCAGTGTTCAAAAGGCCTCGAATTGAAACTCCATCACCATTGCCGACATTTAAGGTGAGATTTTATGAGTAATTAAAATCCAATTTACATTAATTGTAGAATAGCTAGGCTAGGGTGTGTGTNAAAAAAAAAAAAAAAAAAAAAAAAAAAAAAAAAAAAAGAATCTTGAGTTGTATAAAAGGACAAAAACTAATGGTGTGGCAATTAGGTGCGGAAAGAGAAGCTAGGGGACCGTGTCACTGCGCTTCAACAACTGGTTTCACCGTTTGGAAAGGTGAATTTTTGGATTTCCTTGTTTCATCCTTTTTGGAAAAGAAAACATTTCATTAAATCTCCAAATATATTCTTCTGTCTTCCCAGACCGATACTGCCTCAGTTCTTCACGAAGCCATTGAGTACATCAAGTTCCTCCACGATCAAGTCAGTGTATGTTCCACTTATGTATATCAACTTTAATTTCCTCCCAAAATCCAAAGCATCAACACTTTATTTACAACCTAATTTGGTTTGTAATTTTCAGGTCTTAAGCACTCCATATATGAAGAGCAACAATGGAATAACACCCACCCAACAACACCAACAGGTATGTGAAAAGGAAGACCCAGATTGCCCAAAACAAGATCTGAGAAGCCGAGGGCTTTGCTTGGTGCCGGTTTCAAGCACATTTCCAGTGTCCAATGTAGGCACGGCGGATTTCTGGACTCCGACGTTCGGCGGAACATTCCGGTGAAGAGATTTCAAAGTATGCATGCAGTAGGGAGTTTTATAGAGAAGAAAAAAAAAAAAAAAAAGATATCAGATTGTAATATTTGATGTTAAAAATAGAGTAGTGGTAGAGTATTGGGAAGAACAGGAACAAGTGCTAAATTCAGGTAAAGTACTCAACGACACAGACAGGGCAGCGTAAGTGGGTAGTTGATGATAGCTGGATTTAGCAGATGGGGTGGAATTAGTATATAAAGTTCACCCTTTTGTTCCTGTTCCTTTTTTAATTTGTAATGAATGACAATTAAAATGTTTTGCAATTTTGGGTTTTGAATCATACTGAAAAAGAAAATAAGTGATGGTATCTAGGGAAGCGAGACGCGTAAGTAGTGGAGGTTGTGTTTGTTTGTGTTGGATGGAATATAAGAAGTAAATAATTTAGGGGTTGGTAGTGGAAGTGGAAGCTCAGAGGCACTTTGTGTGTGCGCTTTTCATTTAGGGTTCCTGAAGGGCATGCGCGCGTGCCCATGAGGGGCCGTACTACCACACGACCATCCCTTATTAATGCATTTGACATATCATCTCTTACAAAACGTAAACAACACAAGGAAGAGATTATCCAATCAAAAACATAAGCAAAAAAGGTGGCATTTTTGTAAAATGCAAACCAACAACACTTAAGAAGCTTAACGTGGAAGAACCATTTTGAGAAGTGACCGATCATGTGGGAAAGTGCTTTTGTGGTTAAATTATATGATGGGTTGATGGGTATTAAGAGAATCCGGATCAGTACTTTGCTTTACTTTGTGACTAATGGAAATGAATAATTTCCATTCTCTTTTCTTTATGGGTTATGATTGTATATATGGTTTATGAAGAAAAAGACTCAACGAAAAGGAATACTTATAAAACAAAAGGCATCTGGTTATGGTTTCAAAAATCTCTTGTTTTCTTGCTTGTTTTGGTGTTTAAAAAGAAAAAAGAAAAAAAAATGTTGTTGAATTCCTTGAACTTGTGTTTGAAGATTTAGAAATGATGATGATGAGGAAGAGTTGAGATTTGAAAAAGTGTAATTTCTTTTCGTAACTTTGAATCCGATCTTGTATGCCATTCAGGAATCAAAAAAACTCACACTTGGCTCAAATTCCCCCGTTCACAAAGCTTGATGTAGCTGCTCTTTTATGGCCTCATCCTCTTTCTTTATATATTTTATTCCCTCCTGATATCCTTTCCTTTTCTTTTGAGTACTACGACAGTACCCTCAAATTTCAACATTTCTCTTTGCTGTCCTGGTTTATGATGTTCAGATCATAAGATCTTGCTCGCTGTTCTTCATTAAACACCATTTGCGGGTTTGATGATATATACACACACAGACATTCCATAGGGAACAACAGCTTCACGTTGGATAAACTTGTATTGTAGCTGTTGGCCCATTTGTTATCACACCACTCATGATCCTTTGTAATCATGCAACTCTTGGCCCAACTTTCTTGTCCTAACTAGTTCTCTATATTCCATTGATATTGGTCTTCTTTTTGTTTCTTTTACTTCCTAAGTTTGAAACATATTTGTTTTTCTTGCTGTCAAGTGAAATTTAGTATTAGATCTCACATAAGTTGGAAAGGAAAACGAAACATTATTTATAAGAGTGACAATATCTTAAGCAGTGGGCTTGAGCGATTACAAATGGTATAAGAGCTAGATATCAAACGGTGTATCAACAAGAATGCTGGGCTCACAAGGGAGTGGATTGTGAAATCCCACATCGGTTGAAGAGAGGAACAAAACATTACTTATAAAAATGTGAAAATCTCTCCCTACGCTTTAAAACTTAGAGGGAAAATTCGGAATGGAAAACATAAAAATGACAATATCTACTAGCAGTGAACTTGAACTATTTAGAAGAGGAATCGAATGTCTTAGGAAGGATAATGGGTTTAACAGTTTACATTAAAATACACAACAGACAACTTTATAGATATTAGTGTTTGGTAGCTGTGTAAGCTTCAATAGATACACAAGTAAAAGGCAACACAGAGATATTCAACAGGACATAGCAAATTCTTCAACAGAGAATAGAGAATAGCTATACATATAATGGCAAGGAGAACAAATAATAAGAAGCATAGAATGACCAATATTATAGAAAACAATCAGTTTCCCTTGAGCTTCTTTGCAATGCCAGCAAAGTACTTTCCCTGGTGGAAAGCTTGCTGAAGTTCAAGTTCAGAGGGCTGTCTCGAGCCATCGCCAGCTAAAGTTCCAGCACCGTAAGGACTTCCTCCCTTGATGTTCTCCATCTCAAACATTCCAGCTCCGAACGAATATCCGATAGGAACAAATAGCATTCCATGATGAACCAACTGAGTAATGGCTGTTAAGCTGCAACACAAAAATTTAAGACATTTTTTTAGTACTTCAACTTTTAACTCTAAAATGTTTGGTGGACGAAGGAAATGTGAAGGTGTAGTTTAAAAGGGAATTTAGAAGGTAGAGGAGGTTGTAGAAAAGAGGCTCACGGAGTAGTCTCCTGTCCACCTCCTTGAGAAGCAGTGCTATAGAAAATGCCTGCAGGCTTGCCTGAAAGTGATTGAGTTCTCCATAAACCTCCAGTTGCATCCAGGAATGCTTTGAATTGAGCACACATCATTCCGAATCTTGTAGGGAATCCAAACAGTAAGCCATCAGCTTCAGCAAGTTCGTTTGGTGAAATGATGGGTGCTTCACCCTTTGACGGTGCTTGCATCTTCTCAAGAACCTCTAGTGGCAACGTTTCTGGCACCTGTTTGAATACATTATTCACTCATTCACATAACTCAGCATCAAAACCAGTTCCCAAAATCGTTTGAAATTTCCAATGTATCTTCTAACAGGACCAAAAAAATGAGTGATAAATGCAGAAGTGTGCAAAAAGGTTAATTAGCTGTGATAGGAATATATTAATCCAGCGCCTAAAGAAATGAACGGTTACAGCGATAATAAGACGCGCACCTGCCATAATTTGACTTCCACTCCCTCTACAGAAGCAGCTCCTTTCTGAATTTCCTCTGCCAGCTTCAAGACATGTCCATACATGGAATAGTAACTGCACAACATAGTCATCTAAGTTTAAAACAACTCTTTACAGACATTAAACATCAATGTGAGATCCTACATCTATTGGGGAGGAGAACGAAGCATTTTTTGTAACGGTGTGGAAACCTCTCCCTAGCAAAAATGTTTTAAAAAACCTTAAGGAGAAGCCTGAAAGGGAAATCCCAAAGAGGAATATGTCTGCTAGCGGTGGGTTTGGGCTGCTACAAATGGTATCAAAGTCAGACACCGGACGATGTGCCAGTAAGGAGGCTGAGCCACGAAGGGGAGTGGACATGAGGTGGTGTGCCAGCAAGGATGTTGCGCCCCAAAGGGGGGTGTATTGTCAGATCCCACTTTGGTTGGGGAGGAGAATGAATCAAATTTTATAAGGGTGTGGAATCCTCTCCCTAATAGACGCGCTTTCAAAACCTTGAGAGAAGGTCGAAAGGGAAAGCCCAAATAGGATAATATCTACTAGCGGTGAGCTTTGACCGTTACAAACCGTCTTTAACTTTTTCTCATATAAATGACACAACAACCAACCATATACAAGACAGTTGGTCATAGTTTCTTGTAGAAGTTGTGTTTTGGACATGTAGTGTGAAAAGAAGCTAAACTTTCAAAACAAAATCAAACTCTCGACGACTTGGTTAGAAGACAAGACAATTTACCTGATCATTGAGTGAAAAACAACAGTGAATACATTGACATCACACAGCTAAGCAGTAGAACTTGGAGGAAGTTTCAATAGTTGTGGATGGCAAAATAAGCAGTAGGAATAAGAAGTAAAAGTCCTAAAGCTGGGGCCACAAAATTAGCCAAAAGTTTTTACATGATTTCAACAGGTTAGGTTGGGTTTCTTAATCACTTCAGCTTTCTTTTCATGGTAGTCTAGTTCACATATCACACCTAAATTTCCACATCATTTTGTCTAATAAAGATCCCACTTCCATAGGTAACCTAAGAATGCACAAACAAAACATGAAACTTGCACATGGTAATTAAAAATCACTTTGACTGTGAGCTAATGGGACAAGATTTTGAGAGTTACATTAAAAAATCACTGACATGTTTGGTGGAACAAACATTGAAAAAGATATCAATTTAATCTGTCTCTGGAAATATGTTCATCTCATGCAGATGTTTAAGAAATACAATCAAATACACCAAGGTAACAATGAGACAGACAGATAAGGGAAAGAGAACTTCCCCTATAAAACAAGTCCATTACATCCAAAAAAGAACAAAGGAAACGAAGCTAGCAAGTTTAGACAAGTTAAAAGTTCATCATCTTTTACACTGTTCTAAAAGAAATTGATCGACTTTTAGTCAGAAAAACCAACCAAATAAAAGAACATAATAAAGCAAAGAAAGTTCAAGTTTCCAGGATGTTTTTTTTTTTTTTTTTTTTCCATTAAAAACAGAGCCTTTAACGTTTCGATTTCGAAGAGAGAACTTCAAAGTTGCAGAAAAGTGATTGAAAAAAAAATCTGGGTTTACAGTTCAGTACCAAAAAGAGGATTATAATCAAAGGAAAAAATGGTTTTGTTGTGTATAAACTGCAACTGAATGTATTAAGAGAAAGATAAAGGAAGGGATTGAGAGAGGCTTACACAATGTAAACTTTGGTGGCCATTATTGATGGATTCTCCGCGTCTGTCTTCTTCTTTCCCCCTCTATTTTGCTTCGGAAAGGAAATTTTTAAGTGGGTGAGCGAAATGTTTGACGGTAGAGACGTGGAGGGGACCCCAATTTATAGTGCTCTACAAGCTGTGTTCTACAATATATAGTTATATATATATATATATACATATAGCGTAATTCATGGGGTCTAACCCCAATTTTGGTGGGGTTTTGTTAATAATCATGTTGAATTATGGGATGGTTGATGTCCACTCCTCCCACCATCATTGTTTCGGTTGATTAAACTTCAGTCTTCCTATATTGGAAGCTCAGGATCAGGTGAAATATTCAACCTGAATCACTGTTGAGTAAGAAAACTCATCAATTTCTGAAGAGTGAAAAAATAACTATCTTTGATCATATTCTTTTCACACAGTCTTACCCATAATAGATTTCTATATGACTAGAGTACTTGGCTTGAAATTCAAGGCAAGGGAAAAAAAAAAAGAATGAGTAAATTAAGAATGGGATTTGGGTTTGGTTAAGTTGATAAGCTTTTTTAATAAAGGTTTAGGTGAGTGATTAAAGAATAAAGGGGGTCCCATGACATCAATTATTTGATGAAATGGGTTCGGATGTTTAAGTGTATCAAGAGGAAGGAATAGGGTTTGTCTTGAAGCGTGTGCGTGATGTTAATCCACACCCTTCATTTTCATCCCATTTACGCTTTGATAATAACATCATTACCAAGTACCAGTTGCCTCCTCTTTTCTTTCTTTTATGCATAACAAAGGGGGAAACTTGGAAAGAATGGGGCATTGAGTGGTGGTTGTTGGGGCTTGGAAGGATAGCACTATGATGAGCAGCATCCATATTTTTGGTGTACATTCAATGCCTCTTATTGCTATGCTCAATCAACCATTCAGTCAAATGCAACCATTGAGAACAAGGACCAAGTCCATCTCTAAAATAAATACTAAATCTAAGTCCAGGATTCACTATGTTGACCATATGATTTAAGTCTTCATACTCATTTATTTTAATCTAATCTTTTAGTTATAATTTATAGGTATGTTAAAAAACAACAAAATAATGGTTCTTAAATGTTAGCTTGGTCCGACAAGTGGGCCATGTTGGGCCTATTATGATCAATGCCCAATTCTCTCCGAAAGCCCAAATAGAAAAGAACAGGGAGCATTCTTTACTTTGTTATTATTATTTATTTATTTTGACGGTAGGTATCTATCTCCATACATATTTCTGGACATCAACGTTGTGAAAGGGAGAATTTCTAAACATCTCCACTTTTCTAACCTTTTTGACCCACACATTGCGTATTTCACGAACATGTTATCAAACTAAACAACTTAAAAGATAATCTTTTCACAGTATCAACTTGAGTGTAATCCAACACTTAGAACATAAAGAATCGAGGAATCTTCTATAAATGGCCAAAAGTTGAAACCTCGACACGACGACAAGGCTCCCCTTTTGCAACAACCAGAGGAGGAGATTGGACAAATAATGAAGAAAGAAAGAGAAGAACAAACGAGGAGGGCTCCATTGTCCTTGGAGCCTACGTGGGTGGCGTATGAAAATGACCAACAACAACAAATGTTCCTCCTCAGTCCATCCCCCTTTGCCACGCCAATCACCTTCCAACCACCAACCTTCCTCTTACAACCCCTAAACCACACATTTACTCTCTTATTCAAACCAGATTCAAGGCTGAAAAATACACAACTTTTCTTTATCTTCAGAATCCGAATCCCATTAGAATTTCCTCTCCAGCAGAAGAAGCAAGTAATATGGGGTGTTTTCATACAAGTTTATAACTACCTAAACCAATATTTAAGCACCATTTCATTACATTTAACACCCACGCATGACAACGCCGCTAGCTTGTTGACTCAAAAGGGAAACTTTCATAAAGAAAACAATCTAAATTTATCAAAATCCTGCACTACTTGATTCATTCTATTGTTCTTTATTTCAATTTATATTATATATATAAAGAACCACAATCTTACCAGATTCTGTTTTTGTTTTTGTTTTGTACAGAAACTATCCAACCAAAAAGAAAGAAAAGAAAAAAAAAAGTACAAACCCATAATCGAGAAGAAATTGGACTCACCTCGGTAAAGAGAATGAGGGATCGACATTACGCCACAACAAAATCCCTTCGTTTACACTCCACATGAATCATAGACTCATAAGAAATAAACCAGACCAACCCACCAATTGTTGACCGCAGGCGAAGATCCGATTTGATTCCTTCTTCTCATGCGTTGTTTCCTCGCAGTATATGAATCAAATTTGCAGCATTTGCTCTGATCTTTTCGTTATCGTCATCAATCAATGTCATACAGATTCCCAAAACGCCTTCTCTTCTAGCTTCCACGCACGCTCGCTCGCTATGGCAGCAGAGCGAACTCAGCGTTAGAAGAGCGTATTGAACTCCTCTTGGGGCTCCATTTCTCAACACACGTCCCAAAATCTCCATACTTCCGTGGAACCGTTGCATCTCTTCTCGACCTTCTCTGCACTTGGCCAAAAGCCCCAGAACCTCCACTGCTCTATCCAGCCCCGAATTGGCAATTTCAAGCAGAACGGGAACAGCCCCACATTCCACAGTCCGTACACGGTTCCCAGGGTACGAACAGATGGCGTAAAGTGCTGTTGCTGCTTCCTTCTGCTCTCTGTTGTTGCCGTATCGTAAGAGACCAACAAGAGAGCGAATCGCGTAGGGATATGCCCCAATTGTAGCCTTGTTGACCTCCACAACGGCTAAGCTCGTCAGCATCGTGGCGGCTACGGCTCTGCAATCAGGGGACCTGGCTTGAAGAGCTGCGACGGTGAGACCAATAGCCCCTTCTGCAACCAAACCCACTTTGTTATCATCGTCCAAACTAAGATTCAGTAACAGCGACAGGGCCTTCTCTTGGAGGGTCGGATCGTCAGAACCAACGCATTTAAGAACAGCCGAGACGGCACCAGACTCGGTCAATTTTCTTCGCATAACGGAATCGCGCTTTGACACCCTGGCGAGTTGATTGAGGCAATCGAGCTTGGAATCGAGGGAGGCAGAAGGAGAGATGAGAATCGAGATTAGGGTTTGGGGCGGTGGATGAGGAAGAAATGGCTTGAAAAGGGAAACAGGGTTAAAATTTGAAATTAAGCTCCTGAGGGCATGGTTAGGGATTAGAGAAGGGTTTTCAGGAAGGGGCAATTGGGTGATTGGACAAGTCCGATGACCGGCGTCGAGCCAGCGTTGGATTGAAGAGCGATCAAAGGTGTGGCCGGAGGATAGTATTACAGGGTCCGACATTATCTCCAGAGAAATAGGGCACTTGAAATCATCGGGATATGAAGCCGCCATTTTGGACACTCCTTGTTCTCTCAGAAACTGAAGAGAGGAGGGTTTATGAGGTTTTGGTTAGTGCAAAATATGGAAGACGATAGAGTTCCATTACATACATAACACAGCTCAAGCTCCACACGGACAAAAGGGAGAAGCCGCCCCTCTATGCTTCAGCTCAGCTCAATCTTCCTTTTCTCAAGCAGCTACAAAGCACAGAGACTTTGAATATACCTAAAACCCACTAACTAATTTTCTTATAAAAATCATAAATTAATTCGTTAACAGAGAAGGCGGAAAGAGAAAAATGGGAAATGGGTTCGTTTAATACGAAATGAAACAATAAAATGGAAATTAAAAGAATTGGAGAGAGGGAAGGATATTTTGGTCATTGTGCATGGGATGCAAGTTGGGTTGGTGGTGTGTGTTTTTGGACTTCAATCCTGAGTTGACAATCACAATGGTTGCGTATGCGTTATACCCATTATACCCTTGTCACTTCCCCAAATTTCCCATTATACCCTTCTACATTTTTCACTTCCCACACTCCCATTTCTTTAATTTCCAAATTCTCTCCTCTTCTCTATATTACTCCGTCTTTCACGTTTTAAATATTTGGTTTAAACCACTTTTATTTTTCTAATATTTTCCATAAATAATTTCTCCACCTCCATCATAAAATAATTGGAACAACATAACGGTCTATTTTTCAAATGCTTTTCGCTTTTCAGGGAAAATATTCAAAGTTATTTGTTCAAATAAATAAATCACCCATACCATCTCACTAGTAATATTCATATTGGAAGCTTCCAGAATATTTATGGTGTAAAATTACTAGAATATATCTCTTTTATAAGACAAACGGTGAAAATTCATCGGTCCAGGTTGAGGTCGGTCATGCCAAAAGTCCACGAAATTAAATACAAGGCATAAATTTTAATACGCTCACGCAATTACTAATATACCCAAACAATTCTAGATAATTATTTATTTTTTATAATGAATAATTATTTATTTAAACCGACTTTACTTTTCTGCTGATTTTCCATTTTTCTTTCTTTTTTTATATTTCATTTTAAGAAATGTGAATCTGAATTAAATGACATTTTAATTCTTTCCTTTTATTGGCGATCTCTAAATAAAGAACGCATCAATGTCAATTTATTTAATTCAATAAAATTTATGGCCCCATTTGCCATTTCATCGACATTTTTTCCCCAAAATAATGATATTATTGACAAAAAATAAATTAATATTATTATTAAATATCATACTGAATTTTATTAGAATATTCTGCATTTATTAACATACTAAAAACATTTATTTTATTTTTTATAAATATATTATTGTAATTTTCATTTTTAAAAACAATATAAAGAATATACGATATATATTCCTTTTCTTATTCTATTCCAATTGGTAAGTTTTCTAATTTTGGTTTTACTTTTATCCATGAAAATCAAATACAACATTAGATAATTTGTCGGAATTACTCAACAAAACCTTTGAGCTCCCATAGTTTCATAAATAACAATCCATAGAATATAATAAAAAATATTTTGTTGAGAAAATAAAATAAATAAAATGGGGCGTTATAAAATTTGAATAGTTTCATAAAAATAACAACCATTCATCACGAACTAACGACCTTTGGTCTGAAAAACCAGTAAAATCACGTATTAACATTAAGAGAGCAAACCAAAACCAAAACCAAAAGAAAATCCTATCTACCCTCCACCATTGTCACTGTTACGTTGTTCGATGATACAACGTCATGGCCATCGGTAAATAAGTCGATGTCGATTGAGGCTCTTGTGGAAGTATAGGTAGGTTGTCTTGGTTGTGGAAGAGATGCAGACTCACTCTCCAGCATTAGCACCAAGGACTGCATTGTTGGTCTATATGCTGGGGAGTCTTGTACACACAACATTGCTACATGTATGCATTTCAATACTTCCTCCTCTCGGGACGAATCCCGAATGGACGGATCGAGAAGTTCGATCGCTCTTCCTCCATTCCAAAGATTCCATGCCTGAAAAAAGTTTTCATATTTAGTCTATGATTAGTACCTACACATTAAAGTTCCCAACAAATGGTAGATCAGAGGAACTTACATAGCTGATAAGGGTTAAGTACTCAGTTGACCGAAAGCTAGTGTTCCTCCGACCGCATATTAACTCTAATAATAATACACCAAAACTATAGACGTCTGATTTCACCGAAAATAAACCTTCCATTGCATACTCAGGAGCCATGTAACCGCTGCATTTAGACAATGTTCAGAAGATTAGTTTTATAAGATTACTTTTTAAGTCAAGGATGCTGGTGCACAAGTTATCTGTACTCACTATGTGCCAACAACTCGAATTGTATTTGTTGCCTCGTTTTGATTTCCGCCAAATATTCTAGCCATACCAAAGTCCGATATCTTTGGATTCATGTCTTCGTCTAGCAAAATGTTGCTGGCTTTCAAATCTCTATGAATGATTAAGAGTCTCGAGTCTCGATGAAGATATAGCAGTCCTCGTGCAATTCCCTCCATGATTGACAACCGTTTTTCCCAATCCAGTAGTACCTGCTTAACTGGATCTGCACCATTCCCACGAAGGAATTCAACCCAAAATCCTAACATTCACGTATAAAAGATTCAGTTTTTGAACAGAAGAGGCCTTACCGAAAAGAAACCAATCCAAGCTTTTGTTTGGCATATATTCATAGAGCAGCATCTTGTCCTCTCCTTGAATGCAGTAGCCCAACAGCCTGACCAGGTTGCGGTGCTGCAACTTTCCTATCAGTATAATCTCATTCTTAAACTCTTCTAGACCTTGGCCAGACCGGACTGAGAGCCTCTTCACAGCAACTTCTAGGCCACATGGAAGCTTTCCCTGGAAAATTAAAAGAGAAGGCAAGGCAAGGCTTAATATTAGCTCCAACTGAGCTCATTTTCTTTGCTTTGCAGCAGAAATGCTTGGAAAATTTTGGTCACCTTGTAGACTGGGCCGAAACCTCCCTGGCCAAGCTTGTTTTCCTCAGAGAAGTTACCAGTAGCCGTTGCTATACAGTTGAAATTGAACATTGGCAAATCTGGTCCACTCAATTGTTCGCCTTCTCTGCCTAATTCGTATGGCCCTGAAAGCTCTGCTGAAAATTCTTTGCTCTTGCTCAGGTCAAACATTTCATTGTTGTTCTGTGTTTTACTCAAAGCAGCAGCTGCCGAACCTGAAAGTGCATGAATGGTTAGCAAAGAGTGAAGGTAACCGCTCAAGCTCAAACCCACCGTTAACAAATATCACCTAACCTTTCATTTTGTCTCTGAATTTCCATATCAGCAATGCTAACATGGCTATAACAACTGCTCCTCCTAAACATATCAATACTATCGCAGCGGTCGACAATTTGCTCTCGCTATCTACAGGTACTAACAGTAGAAAGTGTCAAACCTCAATTATCTTCAAACAACAGAGAGAATGAATTGAAAAGATTGGAAAGCTTACTCAAATCAGAATGAGCGAGACGAATGTTCAAAGTATTCCCAACACCATCGAATTTCTGAATATCAATTAAGGGACCATCCCAAGTAAGACACCCAATTCCATGAGCATCCGAATATGCAACACACGAAGAACTGTTCGCACAATCATCTCTACAAGAGTCCACAAACACTGCAGTTATGAAATCAGGCAATTTCACGAACTGTACAGCCACAAACCCATCTTCTTTACCATCTTCAACAGTGCCATTCGAACTACTATTCATCCTCTGCTGTAGCAATGGGGTCTTCCTCTGACACCCATCTGACCAAATCCCACTCTTCCATTGCTCGTTGTTTTTGGGTATAAACCCATGAGGGCAACTACACTTGGGTCTACTTGTTTCAGAACAAATCCCAAAATCCCCGCAAAAATTATACAAATCGCAGTCGTTGGAAGGCAGTAAACGAATGGTGTCCCATACGCGATTCGCTTCATTCCATCGTTGCTCTGCTTCTTTACCATCCCACTGTATTTGAAATTTCATCTCATCGGAGTTATTCAATGGATGAAAAGTCAAGGTTATTTCGTCTCGACGCTCAGCGTTAACCTTGAAGCCATACAACGACGTTGAGCGCATGGTCGGAACCCCTGAAAAAATCTGCTTATCCCAGTGCCCGCTTCTCCACCATCGATCTTCCCCATTCCAAATGACAATCTGTACGGCTCCAAGAGGATCCACACCCAAACTGTAATTTCCGACGGCCGGATTTGTCTCTGATTTCCACGACCTAAAAATCCGTTTCTCACCCAAATCAGAGTTCACTTTCACCACCATGTTCGGAAGAAATGTATCTGTAGGGTGTCCGAAGCTGCTCCAATGGACTTTCGACGGCTCGTCGTGGGTCGAGAGAATCAATTCTCCATTTTTACCCAGAGTTAAGTTCCTCAGATCAGACGCATTCGCTGTGATATTGCTTGTCCAAACAGAGACGTTGTTGCCGTCCAGAATGACCAAGTTCCCATCGTCTCCGATCTTCAAAACCCCATCTCTATTCAGAAGTGGCTGGTCCCTATTTGCAACCCAAATAACAGACTGTTCCGGGATCTTGTGATACCATATACCAACGTATCGTGATGAAGAATTTATGGGGCTGAAGAAACCCAGCTCGTAGGACTCATTTTCGGATATGAGGGTCTCGTTATTACTGTCTCTTAAACCTGTGCCCCTTGTGATTGAACTCGCAGCGTCACAAAACAAAGGAGAAGAACAGAGGAAGAATGAAATGACGAAGAACAGAAGAAACCCAACAAACGTCCTGCAATTTCCACCCATATCAAGATCTCTCTGAACAGAAATACAGCCTGACCTGAAAAGCTGATGAAGAAGAATACCCAAATTCAAAGAAGAAATTTCAACGGCGACGTAGTGCAGATATTCTCTGAGATTAGAGAAAACCGAATCGATTTGAACAACCAATCCGAAGCCATTTAGGTGGGGATTAGTATCAAAAGTGAAGAAATTTCATTGAAATGGCTGGCATGTGGCCACTAAGAGTTTATCCACATTCAGTCCCAAAATTTCAAAAAAATTTGTCGACTGTGAGCTTAAAGGATTAGACGCATCCAGGCTTGAAGTTAAAAAAGAAGACTAACATCACTCTGAATCCAGCAAGAACAGTACAAACCATGATTTAAATATTTAATCAGGGATGTGACAGAGTTGGTGGAAGCAAAGGGCTGGCGATTTGATTAAAATCATTCTTAATTTTTCGGCCTCCGTTTTGGAATTTGAACATCAAAATTCTCTGCCTTTGATGCTAAACACAGCAACCCCACGTTGAAGAAAAGTAATAATAGCGACAAAGAAGATCCGGGACCCAATGTTTTTGTTATTTTAAAAAAATAAAAGACTTCACATTCCATAATGTGAGACACATCCTTCATAAGACGAGATAATATATTGGTGAATTAGGCATCTAATTACAAATTAGAGAGTAAGTAAAGGTGTCAATAATTCAACTAATACTCTTGAAATTTGTTTGAATATGCATGTAACTGGCCGGTTGGATCTTTGTTAAATACAAACAAAAGTATTAATTCATAATTAAGCACAACAAACCTTAGGGGTCAGAAGAAAACGCCCACGTGGAATTTCAATTTTACAACAAATATAAGAAGAACAAAGAAAAAGACTTGAAGAGTGGAATCAAAGGCGAGATAGCTGCGAAGGCGGGAAGAAGCCAACTCTGACCGTCCTAGTTGGACTTGGACTGTTGTAGGCGGCGTGAAGTTTACCCATCTCGGGCCCCACAAAACACCCCGGAAAACGGGTCGGTAACGGATGGGGGTGGGGCCCATCTTACACTGGTTTCAGGCCGACGAAAATCACTCGCAAAGCCCAAAATGGAATTGGCCCGAGGGAGCAAGCAATTCGAAACACCCAGCCGCCCTCCTGCCTTGCACGTCATTTTCTGATCCCTTCTTACTGAATCTCCGGCAGATTCTTGGGCAGAATCCATGGCTTTGCTCGAACAACCCAAGCCTTGCTGTTGGGTATCTGTATCTGGGCTTGGCTTCTGACCCAAAACAACGTCTGTCGTCTCTGGTGCAGACAATGCAAGAACCGGGCTTTCAGGTCCCAAAATACTCCTCCCTTTCATTAATCGCCTTTGTCTGTATTCTTTTCCGCTTTAACAAACAAACAAACTGGTTGTTTCCCTTCAAACTTGAGCTTCTGCTACACCTTTCCCCTTTTTTGTGTCGTCTGTCTGTACTGATTTCGATTTGCTCCGATTTCAACTCCGGCGTACTCACACTCCCTTACAATTTTATTTATTACCCTCTATTTTCTTTTTTCTAATTATTGATTTTAATTCCTATTTTTAATAATAATAATAATAATATTTATAGAAAAAAACACTTTTTAGATACTTTTTTTTGCCCACCGGAAAATGGTATATTCTATATATTAACGGCGGCGGATTGAAGTGGGGAGTGGCGCGTTGATTATGCCGAGTAGATTAGCACTCAAGATTTCAATTATAGCCTACGTGGCACCACCTGTACCGTTGTTGAAGATAATGTTAATATCCTCACCTGGGTCCCACCGTTATTGCCCGCCAGTTTGGACCCCATTTTTAAAACGTATATATTATTATTATTATTATTATGATCCATCCTCACTATCGCTGTTTCTCTCTCTCTCTCTCTCTCAACAGCATTAAGGCAACTTCCGAACAGATTAAACAAAATTAGCAATTAATAGCAGTAGCGCGCCTTCTAATTACGCTGTCTTTCTTTAAGTTTTCCTTTTACGGATTCCCAAGGAAGGCATTTTTCAGAGCCCAAATAAGAAACCCTAAGTTTCTACTTTCCTTGCGCTTTAATGGCGGATTTGGAGAAGCAGGAGAGGGTGTTTGGAGAAGAGGAGGATAAGTTTCTGGAGGAGGTCACGTTATTGGATTTCGATATGTTGTGTTCCACGGTGGCTATGCAGACGCAGGGAAAATGGGCAAAGTTGGAGAGTGCTGAAGACGCTAAAACGGGACCCGAAATCGGTGGGGTTTTCAGGATGTGGGAAGGTGAACTACTCGATTGCTTCGAGGACCGTCGCATCGCTATCGAATCCGCCTGGTTAGACTCCTTAATCCACTTTTTCATCTCTCTATTCAGCTTGTTTAGGGAAATTATTTCGTCTTTTTGTTCTTCCCTTTTTAGGTGTCTAAAAAAGTTGATCAATAGTTCCTATGCACGTTTTTTGCTCATGGATGCGGAGTATCTATATTTGGTTGTGGTTATCTAGCAGGGGATGTATGTTCTGCGCAATTTTGAATTATAACTATGATTGATGATGCAGCTGTCCGTGTCACAGATTTGGGAAGAATATGGGAAGGGCTGGTTTTGGCACTTGTTTTCTTCAGGTGAACTTTTTCTTGGCTGCTTGAACCTTTAAAGGGAGAGAGAGGGGAAGAAGTTAGATTATAGTTTTCTTTGATCATCAAATTTTCTTAATGCGTAGTTTTCCCTTCCTTACTTTTGAAGATATATTATTGTGCAGGGAAGCGTTTATTTTGCTCTTGCTCTTGGTGCCCTTTGCAGTTTCATTGCCTTTTTGGTCACAAAACGCCATTACTTTGTATATTCAGCATTTGCTTTCACCATTGCAACAGGAACATATTTGGGGTTCTTCCGCACCCAGATGAGGAGGAAATTCAATATAAGGGTGAGACTTCTTTTTCTATCAGCTTATGGAAAACCAAATGGCTAATAGTATATTTGGGATAGTTTTTCTGCTATAGTATAGCAATTGCAATTGTGTAACCGCTCAAGCCCACCGCTTGTAGATATTGTTCTCTTTAGGCTTTCACTTCAACGGTTTCCCTTCAAGGTTTTAAAACGCGTCTACTAGAGATAAGTTTTTTCACACCCTTATAAGGAATGCTTCGTTCCCCTCTATAACCGACGTGGGATCTCACAATCCACCCCTCAAAGGGAACCTCCGTGAGGCCGATGGCGATACGTAATGGACCAAAGTAGACTATATATGTCAGTGGTGGGTTTGGGCTTCGGCTTTGGCGGCTACAAATTGTGTGTAGAGAGAGACTAGTAATAGGAAGTGTGGGTGAAAAGTGAGATTAATGAGAGAGTACATGAGCCCAAGGTTACAAATCTCCACTCCAGGTTGGTTATACTAAAAAAAAAGGAGAGAACACTTGTTGTGAGAGTACTAGCAAGGGCATATTGGTAGTTAGCTAGGGATGCCTTGGTTCTATAAATAGATGGAGTTAGTAGGGACCTTAGAAGGGGGATAATTTTGGATACCTTTGGGTGATGACTTTGGATATTTTACAGTGTGGGTGTGAGATCTCACGCCTATTGGAGAGGGCAATGAAGTATTTTTTATAACGGTGTGAAAACCTCTCCCTAACATAGTGTTAAACCGTGAGGACAATATTTGCTAGTGGTGAGCTTGAGCTACTATGGAGAGATATTGCCCTCTCGAGTTTTAATCTCGAGTTTTAATTTCTTTCTCATTAATACTGTTGAGTGAAAGTTTCAGCGGCGTTTTTTTAGTGGCTAATGTGATGATCAATATTGTTTTATATTTCAGGGAGGAGATAGCTACTTGGATGACTGCGTCAACCACCTTATCTGCCCCTGCTGCGCCTTATCTCAGGTCTGTCCTTCAATATCTGCACATCAAAACCTTGTATTCATTTTAAAGTTCCTACTTCTCTCATCTTTTGTAAGCAACTTAAACTAACATATTCAATCGTGGCTGATATACCTCTAAATGTGGAGCAGGAATCACGAACGTTGGAAATGAATAACATTCAAGATGGCACATGGCACGGTCGGGGTGACACAATATGCATAGGTAGTTATGGTGATGCCAGCCGATTCGTTGAGCTAAACCCACCTTCTCCTGTCTCAACCAAATCCGCTGAAACCTGTGGCATTGTAAAGGATGTGCCAAATCGTGATCACTCTTGAAACCTGACCAATGTGTGGCATTCTCCATCTGATTTCTTATCGAAGATGCACGATACACTGCCTTAATGGTTAAGGCTGCAGTTGGTAACAATGGAGATGAGGTTTCTGAACATCGATATAGAGGAGGCGGGAGGCTGAAAAGGACTCCTTTCTTGAAGGAAGATTTCTTGATTTTTATCCACTGTTGTGTTCTACCACTGTGAAAAATACACATGGTAGTGTGTTCTTCTGGTTTAAAGAAATAACACTTCTAAACTTGTGTATATTATACTATTAATTTGATGTATCAACTAGATGGATGCAGCAGCCCTTGATTCTGGCTGTTTTGACGTTCGTTCATTGTAGCATTTTAGTTTTCGTACTTCTTTTCACTTGAAATTTCTGAAAACATCAGAATTTTAAATCATTAATGGTGTGTTTTTTATTTTCTAAAGGTGGTGGTGGTGGTAGTGGTAGTAAAATGTTGTGTAAGAAGTTTTATAACACTGATTTTACAGAGTAGTCACGCCACTGAATCAAGATAAACCCGAAATGAACCACGAATTACAGTCCCAATTTAATCCAATTACGCAACCAAAATAATATTTTGCTGTGGAACTTGAAAATAAATTTACTTATTCATTTCAACCGTGTTCTATTGCTATGGCGATACTCGGCTACCAGCCCTTGTTTCAGATCCACTTCCCCGAACCTCTTCGCCCACCGGATGGCCCATCATGCCCGCTGTATACGGCGGAGTCCTCGCCGTGGTTTGGACTCCATAGTACATCTGTTGACTAACGCCGCCATCTGCAGCGATCCTGGCCGCCTCCGCCTGTGGGTCGTAACCACTCACCGGACCCATGCCTCCGCCGTACATTTGACCGCCCATCGTAACTGGGTGGTGATATGTCATCGGCACCTGACCGCCACCCACCGGTGGGAACTGTTGAACGTACGGCGGGGGAGTCTGTATCGGGATATGCTGAATCGGGACATTTCCGGGTGGAATCTGACCGGGAAGAAGGTAGACGACCGGTTGATGACCCGGGTAATTTGTACCCGGGAAATAATGCATCATCGGGCTATTCGGAAATCCGGCCGGTTGAGAGAACGGCATCGCCGGCGGCTCACAATTCTCCGGCGTTTTATCCACCGGCTCCGCTCTCGGCGATGGCGTGTCGGGCCGGGTTTTAACCGGTGGAAGATTAGGCATCGTAGCCACACAAGTCGCTGACGGCACAACAGGAGCTGGCGATCCGGGATCCGATACCGAAACATTCTCAGATGGATTCAAATTAAATCGACTTTTCAATTTGGGTTCTCGTGATTGAATCGAAGCATCGTCCTGATTATCGAGACCAAACAAATAGTCCGGGACTTCAGAGACGATGGACGAAACCTCGGACCGGCCACGCTCGAGCTCCGGCCCCGGTGCGCCGCCGTTGAGAGCGTCTAGAAACCAGTGGTCCCGATTTGTCGAACCGCCGAGAAGGGAATTAATACTACTAGCTCTGGAATCTTCCCCTTTCAGAAACAGAAACAATCGGAGCCTCGCCGATTTCGGATTGTGATTCTGTACAAGCCGATCGTACTCATCCATCATATTCTCGACATCCTCGTCCGTGGTCACCGAAATCAAGGCGTCAAGATCTTCACTGGGAAGCTGGTACTTTATGGTCATATTAATTGTACCTAAGCAAACAAATTCAAAACCCCTTTTCGAATCAAAAGTTCGAAACCCCAAATTAAAAGAAAACACATTCAAAATTATACAAAATCAACTTGCCGGTGATCTTAGCGAGTTTGGCGAGAAAGTGGGAGAAAGTAGTGGACCGTTGAACGGCGACAATGCGAGTCTCGCCACCGACGTATCGGAGCTGATTATCATGCGGTCGGGGTAAGATCTTGCCACCAAAACTGCACATGAATCGAACTCGAGCATGTGGATCGTTAGATAAGTTAAAGTGGTGGTCGGACCTCGGCGATGACGCAACAGAGTCGGTCGCGTTGGAGTCGAGTTCCGATGGATGAATCGACGCCATTTTCAAGCTTCAAGAATAACGAACAACACTCCTGCAGATGAACAAAAAGAGAAAAGTCCGATAAACAAGGAAATTCTAAAACTTTAAGCGAATTCATTGGTTAATTGTCTTCCGACATTATATCCTTGGATTTACAGAGTTGAATTGTAATACTAAAATTACTGAATTCAGACAAAAACACATTCACTGCACGATTCAAATTCATAAGATCTCAAAACCCAACACTTTTCTTTTCTTTTCTTTTTTGTTCTTTTGTGCTTTTCACTACTCTGTTTCTGCATCCTTAGATTTTCATTCCTCTTATCCCAATCATTTAATTCATATAATGTATCATACAACATGACTTACTGAAGCCCAACACAATTCTTCATCCCTACGTTTTCACCACTGAAAAACAAGAACACCAAAATCAAAAACTAAATAGAAAATGAAAAAGACTGAACCTTTGATGATCAGACCAATTAATACAAAAATTGGGAATGGTTAGTAAAAAGCAGAGAATTAATTACCCAAGAATTAAGGGACTTGGTTGCTTGAAGTTGAACTGAAAAGAGACGGAAGGAGGAGGGTGCCGGGTGGTGGTGGCGGCGGCGGTGGAGTTGAGCGGACCTCTCTATTATTTCCACATAGCGTACATTTCAGGCTTTAAATTTGGTATTAGCTGTTTTATTTAATTTTTAATTAATAAAGAGTAGAGCCCACGCGCTGGACTAATTATAATCTCCGACGTGGTGGCACTGGCTTATCCACCAACGCCTCTGCTATCCTACGCCGCCTCCGTATAACTTTCGTGTTGCCGCCCCACCAATCGCATCCTCTTGTCTTTCTGATCTGGCTCTGGGCCCCACCACCATTTGATCATACTTCCACGAGCTACTCCTCCAGTATAAACGTGGAATTTAATCCCTTTAAACGATTCGTTTCGGCCACCACTCGATTTCAACAAAATCTTCCTATCCGAATTATTGAACACCGGTTTCGTTCTTTTAATAGTATTTTTTTTTTCTTTTCCTTTTCTATTAAATTAGCGAAACTCATCTATTTTTTTAGTCCAGGCCCAAAAGTCAAATCTACCCTCATCATCATTATTTTTTAATTCACTCCATTCTTTTGTATTAAGTGGATGATTATTAAATTTGATTAATTAGCTTAATGCTTAGCTCCAAACATCGCTATCATCCTAACATTAGAAAAATTTGATGATGGTGAATTTAGAAATAATTAATTTCGTCCCCATCAAAAACAAAAGCAAAGCAAGTTGAGCGTTTTATAATTGGAAATCGAAAAGGACGTTGTGTGTAAGTTAGTATTTGCACTGTTTCCGGCTTCCGAATCTTCAATATTTTACAATTTTCAGTTTATAACCCAAACAAAAACACTCCCATTTTAGAGTCCTGCCAAATCATGGCCCTCCACATTTCCCCTGCGTCATTCCAAATGCTACTTGCTTTGCCCCTTCACCACACTGCGCAACTGCAAGCTCAGACCCAATGAACCCCATTTAATCTTACGCTACTAAATTTTTTAAATTTCGAACCACTTTCACATTTATAGTCCATCGGGGTTAGCGCCCGACCAATCCTCAACAAAGAATTGCGTGCGTTTTGTGAAGTCAAAAGTTGTGAGTCTACTTCTCGCCGAAACCTTTCTCCGTTGGTACATGTCAAAATCAGTCGCTACAATGTTTGGGCGTTTTTATACTCTGCGTCAAACCCATTAAACTACTGTTCTTCCGTCTCATTTTCTCAGCTTTTTAAATCAAAGAATTCAACTCTCTACTTCCTCGTATTCGGACTTGGAAGTGTTTGGATTCTTTCGCCACCAAGCTGTGTGTCCGCTCGCCAGGTTTCTCACGTTTCTTATTAGTTTATTCGCTTTCATTATATTTCTTGTATTTTAATCATTCCAGTTTTTGTTTTGAATCTTCTTCCACATTGTAGAATCTCTCTTGTCTCTTTGCTTTCTTTTTCTTGCATTCAAACACAAGATTATCTTCAGAACTTAGATATGAACGGAATCGAAGTAGCCACCTACCAATTGATTTTTCTGCTATTTCTTTGAATCTAGAGTTTGTGATAAACCGCTTTTGGTTTGAGTTGACAAAGCTGCTAATTACGGGCTTCCTTGAATTTTGTGCTGGATTCTCTTACAGCTCATCTTTCCTGTGGTCAAATCTGTGTATTTATTGCTGTTCCTTCACACTCGCTCTTTCCTTCTGAATGATACTCTTGCATATAAGAACATCAATCCCATTTGTTTTTCCTGTTATAATTCTCTTCAGTTTTTCATTTTTCCTTTGAACTGTTCTTTATTGTTTGGAGGTAGGAATCTATCATGACTGATGTCAATGATGAATCTGGGGCTCCGGCGAGGACTGAGGTTTGTGCTCATCCCTTTTTTTAAAACTGTTTTTTATTGTTTGATTTTTATTTGAATTTTCTGAGCAGGGGAAGTACACAGCTCTGGCAGTGTGCTGGGTTCTCGGTTTGGGTTCGCTTGTTTGTTGGAACAGTATGCTAACCATATCAGATTACTATTATCAATTGTTTCCGGTAAGAGTATTGAAATAAACATGGATGATTAACTGACACAGCCCATATCTGTGAGCGGTGTTATTTAAAGTTTATTTCAGTTGAAGAATTATAAGTCTTATACTTGTTTGTAACTTTGAAGCATTATCATCCTTCAAGAGTACTCACCCTCGTGTATCAACCATTTGCTGTTGGAACAATTGCAATCCTTGCATATTATGAAGCAAAAATTGATACCCGATGGAGGAACATACGTGGATACTCTCTCTTTTTCATAAGTAGTGTGTTGCTTATTGTTGTAAGTAATGGCCGCTGCTTTCAAAATTGAGATGCTCTGATTGGTGCATATAAGTTAAAAGATCTCTCTTTCTTATTCAGTAAGAACGACCATTAATGTTGTTTTCTTCTGCAATAGTTGGATTTGGTCACATCTGGAAAAGGAGGGGTTGGACCATATATCGCTTTGTGCGCCATTGTCGGTTCATTCGGAGTTGCTGATGCTTTCGTGCAAGGTGGTATGGTTGGAGATCTTGCTTTGATGTGTCCCGAATTCATCCAGGTTTGTTTTTACTCTGTTGTGGGGATAAAGTTTGGATTTTGTACCTACTTACTATGTATGCAATCATTACGTGAGATCTCATATCTATTAGAGAGAGAAACGAAACATTCATTATAAGGGTACATAAACCTTTTTTTAGCAAACTAATTTTTAAAATGTAAGACTGACGGAGATACGTAACAAGCCAAAGTGAATAATATTTGTTAACGGTAGGCTTGGACTGTTACAAATGGTATCAAAGCCAAACATCGGGTGGTGTGTCAGCAAAGACATTGGGTCTCAGAAGGGAGTGGGTTGTGAGATCCCACATTAATTGGAGAGGGGAACGAACATTCTTTATTAGGATGTGGAAACCTCTTTCTAGCAGATGCATTTTAAAATCGTGAGACTGACGGCGATATATAACGGGCCAAAACAGACAATATCGATTAGCAGTGGGCTTGGGACAAATTATCTTACCAGTTGTTTTGTCAGGGCAGTCTTTTATGGCTGGATTGGCTGCCTCAGGAGCTCTAACCTCTGGGTTGAGGTTAATCACAAAAGCTGCTTTTGAGGATTTTCATAACGGTCTTCGTAAAGGAACAAGTATGTCAATTCTATTTTCAACCACTAATCATTCGTCTTATGTAGCCTGTTCTTGGCAGCTCAAAGTGTAACTGACTTCTTTACTGGTTTATGCAGTTCTATTCTTAGCGATATCTGCTGCTTTCGAGTTCCTTTGTGTTGTTCTCTATGCTATAGTCTTCCCTAAAGTTCCACTTGTGAAGTACTACCGTAAAAAGGCCGCTTCTGAAGGATCCAAAACCGTGTCATCTGACCTTGCTGCTGCAGGCATCCAGATTCAGTCAAACCAACAAGTATGACGAAGTTCCCCAAGTTTTTTCAATTATAGTAGCAACAGAATATCCTTGATAAACTCGTTTTTAATCTTCACAGGAAGACAAAACCGAGCTATTGAGCAAAAAACAACTATTTCAGATGAACATGGATTATCTTTTTGGCGTGTTTCTGATATACGTTCTCACATTGTCTATCTTTCCCGGCTTCTTGTATGAAAACACTGGAAAACACCGACTAGGATCATGGTAGGTTTTCTCGAGCGTTAGATTTATTATCCTTGAATTCTCTGATAGACAGTGGCTGCTGATATATTTCAGGTATCCACTTGTTTTGATAGCAATGTACAATGTGTGGGATCTAATAGGCAGATACATTCCGCTCATAAACTGGCTGAAGTTGGAGTCGAGGAAGGGCCTCTTCATCGCAATTCTGTGCCGTTTTCTACTGATCCCGGCGTTTTACTTCACAGCAAAATATGGTGACCAAGGGTGGATGATCTTTCTCACTTCCTTCTTGGGATTATCCAATGGCCATCTTACAGTCTGTGTTTTTACTGCAGCACCTAAAGGCTACAAGGTTAGAACTTCAACACACTTAATTTGATTGATACTCACATGACCTTTAACTTTCTGGTGAATCTGATCAATTGTTTTGTATTTTGGTTTGTTGAAGGCACCTGAGCAGAATGCGTTGGGGAACTTGCTTGTACTGTTCCTATTAGGCGGCATTTTTACAGGAGTTTCCCTTGATTGGCTGTGGATCATCGGAAATGGTAGCTTTTGAAGCGTCAGTTCAATATCATTTGATGAACAAAGCGTGGATATCTGCTTATGAATACGCCTCTTGCAGTTGCACCAAGTTTATTAGCTAAGCGGAAACCAGCCCATCCGTTTTTAAGATATGGATGAGATATGTTTTCTAGTTCGATAATTTAAAAGTGTAAAAATATGAGAATGACCATAACCTTGGTTAATTAAGAGAATGACTATACATCTTCCTTGACATGAGATATTTTGAGAAACAAAAAATAAAATCACGAGAGAAGTTTGTAATTCGTAACATAATATCAAAGTCATGCCAAGTCTAAAAAATGTAATCAAATGTGATTAAGTGTTGAACAAAACGATGTATTTCTTCGGTTTAGAAAAGAATATAATATCACACACCTTAGAATACAGTGAGATTGGGCTGGATGATCTGACCAAGAAAAATTCACATGGGTCAATCGCTTATGAGGCTATTGGGCTTCAAATCCGTTTATTGACCCTCACAACAATATGATATCAGTATGTTGTTTTGGAGTCTCTCAGTAGTCTTGCTGCTGCAACTGTGTGCATGACAATCCCTTTTTCACATATTTAACTCACTTTTGATTGCAGCATACCTCAACGGCAAAAAGATAGACAAGCTTTCCCGAGCATCATAATTTGGCTGCAATCCTTCCAATTAATCAATTGGTATGATTTTTGTTTATTGTCATGTACTCGGAAGCCATTATCATAATTCATGGCGAACACCTTATTGAATGTGACAGTAGCCATATAATACGCATTTTTTGAGTCTTGATGATCTCTACAGCATAGCAGAGGGAAAATTTGAAGCTGTTTTTGAATACGAACACAATTATAAGTAGATAAATGACAGAAAAACAATTGCATTTGAGGCAAAATTTTAGTTGAGATTACTGGTTTTAAGATCTGAATTAGTCAAAGCTTATGAGAAGATAAGCATGAATCTACAATTGAATATCGCAATTTGTTTCAGTAATTCGATCCTAATCTGTTACCAATTAGAATTTCGGGTTTCCCGGTTATTACGAATTTGCCACTTTCCTTTCCCCTAATAACAATAAATGTTGAATATATTTTAACGCCCTCCTTCCTCCTCCCTCCTCTTTTCTATTGCATTTTTTCTGCAGCAAAGATTGGGTTTTTTGGGTGCCGAGCTTTCTTGGTTTTCTTCATCTGATTGTTTCCTGTTAGGGAAATTGTATTGGTTTGGGAGCGCTAATGGAAGAAGAAGAAGAAGGACTTCCGGACCATTTGCGGTGCAAGAGGACTGATGGGAAGCAATGGCGTTGCAAACGGAGAGTAAAGGACAATCTCAAGCTCTGTGAAATTCACCATCTCCAAGGCCGCCATCGCCAGTACAAGGAGAAAGTACCGGATTCTCTCAAACTTCAAAGGACCAACAGGAAATCGATTGAAACGGATTCGAACGTTGAAAATCTCGTAATTAGGGCCCCGAAAGCGGCAACACTCGCAAAACTAATGAAGCGGAAGAAATTGGCGGGGACTTCAGCGGCATTGGATGGGATGCTCACTAGAATGAAGAAAAAGAAAGGGAGTGTGCAGGTGGAGTTGATAAGGATGGTGCTGAGAAGGGAAGTGGAGAAGAGAGGAAAGAAAAAGGTTGTCCACAAGGCGAGGAAGAGGCTGAAGAATCAAGGTAATGGAATTGAGTCAGAGGAGAACAGTGATAAGGAAATGACGAGACAATTGCCCTATGGACTTATGGCAATTTCTCCTTCTCCATCCCCTCTTCAATCTGGCAATGAAGGTTCTTCTTGCGGAATCAAGGTTGGGGCACAATCAAGGCCGATTCAACAACGGCGATTTCGGTCCAAGAATGTCAATATTCTTCCAGTTGGCGAGTTGCAGGTAAAGATATTCGTTTCTGTTCGACTCAGGTGGTTTGATTGGTGATTCAATTTGTTGATATAAATGGTTTCTTCTATTTCGTTTTCGGCATTTCCCCCTTAGGTTCTACCAAATGGGCGTAATGTGGGGAACTTGAGAAAATCTAGGAGGAAGAAGTGCCATTGGTGTCAAGAAAGTAGTTCATGGAGTTTAATTCAGTGTTCGAGTTGTCAAAAAACGTTCTTTTGCATAGACTGCATCAGAGATCGGTAAGTCTCACATATTTTGTTCAACTTGGGCTTTTCCATTCATGATCATGAACTTTTAATCAGCTGTTGTTTGGTTTAGTTCACAATACTAGGGCTTTATGTGGTATAGCCATTGTTGAAGTATTAGAATGTATAAAGATTTTTCGAAGGTAGTTAACTAACGCTCGAACCTATTTACTTATCGTCCCATTTATTTCTTCCAGAAAGCCATGCCTTTGAAGCTGGGAGATAACACTTCTCTTTAGTAGCTTGTATATGCCATAGTTATAATTTATGAAACTTGTCAACTAGTGATAAACAACTTTCCTTGTAATTCAGACTATAAGTGATATTTTTAGACATCATTAATGTTACCGCAAACTTCTAAGCTTTCATCAGAAGTTCTGTCAGTACTCTGGTTAGAATTAACGGAATGAAAAACATCTTTATGTTTCACATTGTGATCTTACCATTTATTAAGATGAGATGATCCTTTAGCTCAAGTTTATGATAATGCAGATACTTTGATACACAAGAAGAAGTTAAAAAGGCATGCCCTGTTTGCCGTGGGATTTGCCACTGTAAGGACTGTTCGATGTATCAATCTTTGCACACAGAATGTAAGGTCTGATATGAAAGACTTGTTTGTGTCTAGACCATGGTTCTTGCATAGATGTATATTGATGCTCATCGGCGAAATCAATTTCAGGATTCTTTGGGAGACGGCATTGGAAAAATTTTACGTTTCCATTATTTGATTTGTGTACTTCTCCCTATGCTCAAACAAATAAACATAGAGATGCACGCTGAGCTAGAAACAGAGGCCATGGTAAAAGGTAGTTTTGAGATTTCATCAACTTTTGGTCTTGTAATAATTAGTTCTGATTTAAATCACACGGTGTTATTTATCTGCAAGTTCCCTTAAATGTCTTTTATGCATCAGGAATAGAACTTTCTGAAGTTGATATCAAGCAGGATGAATTTGGCAGTCTTGAACATTGTTGGTATGTTCCCTCATATGCTGGAGCTTTTTTTTTTTTTTTTCTTTCTGAAAGATAGGCTGGAACAATTCGTCCTTGACATATTGCTTTTTAATATTTAATTCTCCTCACAATCCCTTTTGCAATTGATGTACAGTAGTAACTGCAAAACTGTTATTGCGGATCTCTATAGAAGTTGCCCAAGTTGTTCCTATAATCTCTGCTTAAGTTGCTGCCATAATATTTTTCTTGAGGATTCCAATGGAGTTTATAACCTGCCTCTTTCGAAGTATCTTGATGGAAAGACAACCTTTCTGTCTGATAAAACAAAACTTTTGAAAAACAAGAAGTTAAATCCTAGTCCGTGGCTTCCTTCTTCCAAATCATTGCATAAAGGGAGAGTTCAAAATAGTGTTCAGCATTTTTCTTGTCCATCAAAAGAATGTGGCAGCTGCAGTGACAGTCTTCTTGAATTGAGATGTATTTTCCCACTAAGTTGGACTAAGGAACTTGAAGTGAACGCAGAAGAAATCGTATGCAGCTATGACTTTCCAGAGTCTGTTGATTCATCATCAAACTGTACTTTGTGCTTTGGTGAGGACCATAAAGTTGATGAACTTGAAGAGTTCCAGAAAGTAGCTGTCCTGGAGGATTCAAATGATAATTATTTGCATTATCCCAGCCTTTTTCGCATCCGTCTTGATGACCTTGACCATTTTCAGAGGCACTGGATTAGAGGTCATCCTGTAATTGTGCGTAATGTCCTGGAGACTTCTGATCTGACATGGGATCCAGTAGTTATGTTTCGCACTTACCTTGAAAGAATCATTTCGAGATATGAAAATGGTACGAGTCTCTCAGAAGCTTCCAATAACTTGGACTGGTGCGAGGTCAGCATTTTCTCTAGCAAACTTTGTAAATGCAATACTCCCATTTGTCTCTTTGTGTTGGGATTTATTTTTGTAAATGATTCTATCTTGTTTTGATGTTCCTCTGTTTGTGACATTTGAATTCTTCATGCAGGTAGAAATTGGCATTAGGCAGTACTTTATGGGTTCTCTTAAGGGGAAGACACACACAAACACTTGTAACAACATGTTAAAATTAAAAGGTTGGCTTTCTTCCCATTTGTTTCAAGAGAAGTTTCCAGCTCACTATGCAGAAATAATGCGAATTCTACCGCTTCAAGAATACATGAACCCAATGTCTGGTCTTCTGAATCTAGCTACAAAGTTACCACAGGGAGCTGGGAAGCCTGACATGGGTCCATGTGTGTATATGGCTTATGGATGTTCCCAAGAGCATGTTTTGACTGACTCTGTCTCCAGATTATGTTATGACTCGTATGATGTGGTATGCTTATTCTTTATCGATCATTCATTGGAGTGATAATTTTCATTAAAATATTAGATGAACTGTTACACTATTTGTGTGGCAGATTAACATTTTGGCCCACAGTACAGACGTCCCTGTTTCAACAGAACAACTTACAGGAGTTGTGAACTTGCTTCAAAGACAAAGGGCTCAAAGTGAGTCTTCCAATACCTCTACGAATCAGTCAAGTGTGGAGGAAGTAGAATCTTGCACGGCTGGAGAAGAAACACCCTTCATTAAGAGGTTTGCAAAAGTACCCTGTTTCTCTGCATCCGCTGAGCAAGTGTTTGCTCAGGGTATTAAACGGCCAAGTATGACCTCTGATGGTGCATGCGACTCGGATCCTGAACCATTAATGTTTCAATGCAAATCTTCCCAAACTAATGAGAGGACAGGAGCTCCAAATACGTTAAGACAACAGACACATTCTGCCCTCGATGATGGAAACAGTACTTCAAAGTCGTGTGGTGCCCAGTGGGATGTCTTTCGGAGGCAAGATGTTCCGATGCTATCAGAGTACCTACGAAGGCATTCTGATGAGTTCATTCATAAGCATGTAAGCACTGAACATTTAGTGTCCCGTATTAGCACGTGCTCTGATTGAGCAATCACTAACTGCATCTCATGCAGGTTGTGCATCCAATTCTAGACCAGAGTTGTTTTCTGGATGCAACCCACAAATTAAGACTGAAGGAGGAATTTCGTATGTACTGTTTTGATTTTTTTTCCCCCTTGCTGTCTCTCTGTTAGATAATAATGGAGTAATTGAATTTTTTTATGCCATTAGAAATCGAACCATGGACTTTTGAGCAAAATGTTGGAGAAGCTGTCATCATTCCTGCTGGATGTCCATACCAGATACGGAATGGAAAGGTCAGAAGAAAATGCAACTTTACAAACTCCTTTATATTCTTTAATCCTTTCTTTAGAGCCTCTAGCTAGACCTTTATTGTTTCGTTAAAGCCTGTGAATCTGTGATTACGTTTTGCGTGCTTATCACTATGGAAAGCTTTGGATTTCTGTCAAAAATTATGCCTTTTGAGAAAGAGGGGCATTCTAATTATGGGAAAAATATAGGGAAAGGTAAACATTTTACCTCTGCTGATACGTTATATAATCTTATATCTTAACTGCAGTCTTGCTTACACGTAGTATTAGATTTTATGTCACCTGAAAGTGTTGGCCAAAGTATCCAGTTGATCGATGAGGTTCGACTGCTTCCCGAAAACCACATAGCAAAAGAGAAGACATTAGAGGTTAAAATCTTAACCGTCCTAATTCGAAATACAGTACATTGTTTAGTAGATAAAAGCATGGTTAAAGACTTGTTTCTGATAGCAGGTTAAAAAGAGAGCCCTCGAAACTATAGATGCAGCAATTAAAAAGGTTCGGGAGCTTACAAATGCACTGCAAGAAGTACCTCATTGATTAAGGTTCTTTTTTCCTTTTTCCCTTAATTTTTCAGTTCAGCATTCTTTATCTGCCATTGGCAGTGGTTTCATGTATCGAATTGGTTGATTGATACCTATTTTGACATGCTTATACAATATCTCTGCCATTCTGCTGTTCCAATCTCTGAAGATGAAAACATAGTAGACTTCAGTTAGCAAAAATTGCAGTTTCAAAGATCTCTTTTACTCGAAAAATCTGAAATACATCTAAAATGTAAGAGTTATATAACAATACCAAAGTAACTTTCCAAGTGTTTCCAAGTGTTCATTTCATTGGATGTGATCATGTTTGAGTTATTCTTTTTGCTGAAGTTTAGTTTAAAGATCAAAATGTGGTTCAAACCATAATATAGACAGGACGCCTCGTTTACTGGCTTGCAAGATGCTTCGGGACGAAGCATATTTTTTAATAGCAATGCCGGCTGACTCATGTGTATGCAAGTTTCTTCTACTTCTACTCAGCTCAAGAAGCTGAGCTCAAAGATTAATTATGCGTTCATTAATACCCTCGATTAGAAACTAAAAATGGGTCTCGACAAACAAATTGAAGTTGTCTGTTACATTTTTAAATCATGAAAGACCATCAATTTCATTTTTAATTAATATGTAATACGATCATCCTTGTTATCAATATTTGTATTCATATATGTAGCATATTTACAGACACATGAAAGTTGAGAGATTGTTATTTAACCAACCAAGAGAACTATCTACTAAGAAGCCACGCTCAGGATAATAAAAAATAAACACGACAGGCACAGTCAAGAAGTTGAAAGTAACAATACAACCACGGCTGCTGCTTCTGTTTGCCAGGTGAAGAAAGATGTAACCTTACATCGAGAAGAGTACAAACAATATGGTCTCAAAAGAATTTACACTTTTCCCTCAGTTTTGAAATTACAAAATCAAAACTTCTTAGTGGAAAAATGATTATGCATTATAAGACAACTTGAATAACGTGGAAAAGGCTTTATTAGTAAATAATTTCGTCTCTACATTGTCAAAAATGTTTTATTAGATCAGAGAGCCAAAACCCATGCTCCTACGGTGCCATCAATCCTTCAATTGTGTAGGTAAGCGACTCCGCCCAATCACCTCTTAGTAACAGTGTTTGCAGTGTTTGCATCACATTATATTCAGGATCAAGCTTCCTCTGCCAACCCTATTCAAATGAGATACAACAAGTTTCATCCGAAGGTTAGTCATCATAATACGATCTGTAAACTTTTAAGCGAAAGAAAGATGCTTTTCTCCTGAGATAAAGATTGCGTCAATATAAAACTAAGATAAGACGTTAGTGCATGAGAATATTCATCATTTAAGTGCAGAAATGACGGGTTATCATCATCGTGCCTTTCAAAACCAGCATTTATCTTTCCTCCATTTTAGAAAAACTGAAACTAATGTAATAGTGGAAACTGGAAATACAAACTCGTGAATATAGGAAAAGCGGTCAGACCATACCTCAAGAACCAAGGTCGTGACCATCGCAGTGCAGACATTTCCATCAATGTTGACTCTATAACGCCTCACTTTCTCCAGTAAGTGCTGAATGGTTTCAGAAGGATGAACTAGCTCAGCTTCTGGAGTAGCCCAGAAGGCAAACGCATCTGTCACTTCCTGTAAGCAGGAGATAAGAATTCAGAAATACTCTCACAAAAAAATATGGGTTGGCTTCTCATAAGAAAAGCTACGATTAATAGGTCTTCATTTTCATTAGCTTGTTCGCCACAAGGAAGTGACAGACAAACCAAAATGTTAACTCTACATTCTAGGATCTAACTACAATTATCCCAGAAGATCAAAAAGAATTGAGATGCATATATTATTACCTCAATAAATGCGTTCGGATCAGGGCAGTTTTGTTGTTTTGATAATCTCAGGGTGCACTCTGCAACAGTGCGGCCATCCCATCGGGCAACGGCCTTAAAAAATTCTAGTAAATTTATTCTATCATTTCCAGAAAGTTCAGCAGTCATGCCGACATCAAGGAAAACAACATGAGGCTTTGAATTATTGAAGAGTCGCTTCCTAGGGGATTTGTCATGAGGCATCCTGACAAGAATATTTCCAGGATGCATGTCTGCATGTATAAAGTTGTCCACCTGAAAGGTCGACATTAGACCAACGTTAGATAGAATCCAGAAAAGTGCAATGCTAAACAATGAAGCTATGGCAGAGAAAATGAGACGACTTAAAATGAGGAATGACAATCAGCAATGCAGCAGAAATACACAGTTAGCATTACCAGAAGCATTTTAAGAAAAGCATGAGTCCCAATGTGTGCCAATGCAGACTTGAGTCTCTCATTTCCTTCAAGCTCATCAACGTAGTGTGAAACACTTTCCCCTTGTTCATAAGTCTCCACTAAAACAGCAGGATGTACGAGAGGATACACAGGTTTTGGAAATGAAACATCCTTCCACTGTCTAAAATTATAAATGAAGCGGCTCAAGTAAGCAGCTTCCCTTGCAAGGTCTACTTGAGACATCATAAAAACCGCAAATTGTTGCACACTTTCATCCAATCTCAACCACCTGAGTGTAGGAATAAACTTTGAGATTTTTGCTACCAAGTCAATTATAGCGAAATCTCTCCTAATTAATTCACCTACACCAGGATGTCTAACTTTAATAGCAACTAACATTGGCTTTACTAGTTGACCAGGGTAACTAAACTTCAAATAAGCTCGGTATACTTGAGCAATACTTCCAGATGCAACAGGTTTCTCTTCAAATTTCTCAAATATATCATTAAGCTTTCTACCAAATGCCCGTTCAATAGTTTTTTTCGTGTAGGCAAAGCTATGCTCAGGAGCCTTAGTTTGAAGCTCTGATAACTCGGCACATAAGTCTCTAGGGAAGAGATCTGGCCTTGTTGCTGCCCACTGACCCCACTTAATGAATGCCGGACCACCTTTTTCCAGGGAGCGGTGAACAACCCGAAGCCAGAGACTCCTGAAGCTATGTCCAAAGGTATCCACAAATGGTGCCATCATTATGCAAGGTGTGAACAAGATTGCCAGATAAAGAGCTCTAAGTAGCAATATCATAACTTCTAATGTAGAATGCAGTAGTAAAACCACGAAGGCGTGTCCATCTTGTGCATGGACAAAGAAAGAATCATGAGATGGATAATAGCCTGCGTTTGAGACAGTTCTTTGGGCACGTGCTAGCTCACCACATATGAAAGCAAATATACCAGGAAGTATCAGGTAAGAACGAGAAATGGCCAAGATAAAGGCTTGAGTAGCTTTGTTTATGGAGGGAAAAGAACGGCTATCAGAAGAAAATTTGTAGGAAAACCTTTTCCGAACAAATTGGGCATGATGCTTAACAATGTTTCTTGCTGTGAAGACACCAAAACCTTTGGGGTAAAAACTTCTCCTAGTGCAATGTAAAGGCAAGGAAGTATGTCCTCTGGATAAAAAACCATAGTGAGAGAACAATTTAGTATGAAATAGAGGTCCTGCAGCAACAATCGTCCCCCTCTTCCTTGCTTCTACATGGCTCAGTCTTTGGCTTGTAATAAGCGAACGTGCTGTCTTCTTTATATTCCCCAGCATCAAATATCTGCTAGCATTAAACTTTGTTTAGCAGCAAGGTTAATGAATTTTGATCGATAACTATGCAAAGTGCTTCTCGAGCACTTGCACACTCTAACCTCCCAATCATCAACAGTAAATTATACAAGTAAAAGATTAAATAAGGAGATGCTAACTGCTCCGGTATGCCAAGAATTGCAAGATTCATCAGTTCATGCCTGAACTTATGATTCCTTTACACAAACTCGGAAGGTTCGAAAATCCAAAGAGAGTCGAAAAGATTCAGTGCAGAAAGCTCATACACAAACATGAGAGTGTGGAGGAAAATATACATATTAAAATACGAAGAAATTAAACTATAAGATCAAAAGGTTCATGACCTCGACATGGTGATCGAAAACCTGATGAGGAATGGATCCAGCAATCATGCGCAGGTGGTGAAAGATTCCTACCAGCATTTTTTTGAAGGATTCTACCTTGGGCACTCTCCTTAACTTTGGGCATCACCAAACTGCGATTCGAATTCCTGGGTTTTTCAGAGAGCTGATTCACACAATCGATGCAAGAGGTAAAGGAAGAAAGAGAAATGGGCCGTCCCGTCGTTGCCGACCTTAATTGGGCCATCCATGAGGCCCAACTTACGTTTACTCTCATGGGCTTTAGGCGGTCCATTTCAAGCTTGAACAAGAAAGGCAACGGAGTTTCAAGTATGATGCACGGACACAACCACAACATTGGAGAAAAATTAGCATTTTGTTGGAAAGCATGTGGCACGTCCATCAATCTTAATACACACTTTCTTCATTCATAATAATGAAAAGGCAAGTTAAATGGAAGCCCCACAAGCCGACACTTCCTTTTTGCCAACTTTTAGCCCACGCCCTCATATTAAAATGCAATAGCCCCCTGTTTTATGCTTCTGAATCCGACACTAATTGCGTTTGTGACTGGAAAAAGAAAGCCAAAACTGCGGCGCGCCAAGAGACACAAACCCACTTTAAGCCCTTTACTTGTTGGTTTCAAATTACTCATAAAAGTTGTGTTTTTTCTTTGGACGGCCGTAAGTGAGGGACTTTTCAACTTCCTTTAGGGTCCGTAGTCGGCTGAAATATCGTCAAAGATGAACTCCATTATATATATATATATATATATATATATATATATATACACGCGAGAGATCTCAATATTTACGTAGTTTAACTGGACACGTCGAGGTTTAAATTTAAACTTTTCTATTATTTAACCACTCACGTGAAATAGGCAAAATGTAAAAAATTCTAAAATAAAAAGAAACAAAACATAACACAAGAACCTTGCCACTATTTTTAATAAAACCAACCCTTTCCAACCTTTTATTTATTTTTAAATGTCTTAAAATTTCTATGGTCCCCATTCCAAAAAGCTACCACGTGTTTCAACAGTGTCAAACTAAAATTAATAAAATATTAATACGTTCTATCTTATCATTAAAACACACTGTTCGTCAATCCAGCTGGACTGGACAGCTGTCCCGACGACCCCCTGTGGCGGCCTCCTCCGGTTCTCTTGCCCGAAGGTTAGACCCGCTGTCGGGAGGCAACAGGACACCGGAATCCTCCAATTATTTCTTTAATATAATCCCTCGAGTCATTAAAAAATTATTTATGATCTTTATAAAGTAACTATTTACGATACTTACCCTTTTATTAAAGTAATCCCTTGAGTCATTAAAAGTGTTGATATAATTAATGGATTAACATAACATTCAATCTATTAAGAAGATTTGCTTGGATTTGATAAATAACTTAGATACTAAACAAAGAAAGGGAGAGCTTAATTAAATATTAAACATGTTAATTCTTAATCATACTTTATAAAAAATGATAAAACCTTGCCATTCATAGTTTGACATGCAAGACTGGGGAAAATTGATATTTAGCCTTATAATTAAAAATTATTTGGAAAATTTTACAAGGTATTATTCTGAAAACTGCTCTATATTATAAGCTAATTGCTGCGTTTCGTTACATGAAGGGATTTACATCCAACAAATCGGGGATTTCAAACTTCAAATTATAGCTGCAATAGCTTTCTCTCTCATCCTGATCAGTCCCATTGCCATTGCCAGAACTGAAATACGTAGAATTTGAATTCAACGGCGTCGGACTCGAATTCAGAGTGGAAGTTTCCGGCGAAGGGCTCATAATTTGTTGAAGGGGTTCTTCAATTGAGCCATAAACATCGAAACTTGGAAAGTGAACATACTCTGAAGACGGATAATTAAAGCCGTTCACATTATTATTTGAGGAATCTTCATTTGGGTGTGGGCAATATTGCGAGTAAGAGTCAGAGAAATTCGATGGTAATAATAATTGGTGGCCGGAGGAATAATAATCGGGCTCCAAATATTGGGTTTCACCGCCGCAAGAAGTGGCGGTGGACCGACTGCAGCAGGCGGAAACTTCATGCAGCGGCGGAAGAGTTGCAGCAGACTGGTCAATTTGGTGGTGGGAATGGGGAAGTAACTGTAACTGAGAGACCATGTGGGATTGTTCATGATTTTCAACGTTTTGCAGCAGAAAATTTGGACTTTGACATTGAGAAACATTATTAGACGACAGGAAAGAGCTGGCCAATCTAAGAAGTTCAGGATTAATTGAGTTGTGAATCCCAATCAACCTTGAGAAGCTGTTCATTTGGGAATTGGGATTGTAAAAGGATGGACCCAAAATTGAAGATAAATCGAGAAGATCAAGCCTTGGACTGTGGGTTGCTGGGTCGATTCCCATTCGGAGGAGTCTTTTTCTAATGTGGGTATTCCAATAGTTCTTTACTTCATTGTCCGTTCTTCCAGGTAATCGAGCAGCAATTGCAGACCACCTTAAAAAAAAACAGTTAAAAACCAAACATAAGAAACCAACACACACAAAAGTGTAGAGACAATAATCATAGCTTTGTGGGACTCAATTACTTGTTGCCCAAAATGGAATGCAGCTGAATAATCGTCTCTTCTTCCTCAAATGAAAATCTTCCTCTCTTGATATCTGGCCTTAGATAATTTGTCCATCGAAGACGACAGCTCTTTCCACATCGTTGTAAACCTGAAACCACGGCCGACGGACATCAAGAATATGAAAATAAGATCCAGTTTTTGGGAGATTTTGAATGTACCAGCATTTTTGGGGAGGGTTCTCCAATTTCCGTAGCCATGTTTCTGAATATAATCAATGAGTTTCTGATCTTCTTCCGGAGTCCATGGGCCTTTCTTGAGACCATCTTTTTCGCAGCATGGAGTTCTTCCCATTGTGCTTTTTGCAGATTTTGATGGTCCTTTTGAAGAAGAAATACTGTAAATGAGAATTAAATTATAAAGAAATTGAGAAGAAAAATGGATTAATGATATTATGAAAGGACAGTAATTGGAAGAAGTTGTATAAATAGAGAGGGAGAGGGAAGAAGAACGGAGGAAGTCAAATGGGTTGGGTGCCGTCCACTGTTTATTACTTCGGCTTAAAAATGCTGACGTGTTGAGTAGAAATTACTGAAATAGATTGCAAATACCTCCATAAATACCTTCAATTGCCACTAAATTAATTTCTAAATTGCATTTAATGATGAAAATTAAGTAAATCATACCATATTATGTATTAACGTCTTGTGTTGTCAATGACGTGGTGAAGCCACGTGGCCCATCTTCTTCATAGATCCCATGGCGCCACCCTCCCACGCCTTTTTTTTCTCCTTCCTACGTGCATGGCTTCCTCTCATTGGCTGGTCCAACTAGTCAACATTTTTCTATTGACTCAAAAAAAATGAACCAATAAAAGCAAAAAGACATGATTATCCTTTTTACGTCGAGTCTTAAAGGGCTTTTTGATATATTTGTATTCTTTTAGGGGCAAGGACTTGTGAGGGTAGTTTTGTCCAAGAAAGAGGAATTTCGCATGCATTCACACAAGATATATGTACGGAGCTCCATGTAGTAGCCTTTAATGCCCAATTATTACACAATAAATTGCATTATTTTAATCAATCATATGATTTTCAAAATCTTACGCGTGTCTTCTTGGCAGCCGTTTGTCGGTCCAGTATCGACACGAAACGAGGCTCGTATTTCCGCTGAAGCTTTTCAATTCACATCTATTTCTTTGAAATCTGAAACCATGCTCATCCTTTTCCCATTCAATTCTGTATTTCATAAATTAATGAAAATATGTCATAGAAAACAAGAGAGATTAATCCAGGCATAGGCTTAAGAGCGAATATGATTATTTTTCATGGTATATTTTAGTAATAACAGTTGAAGCACATAAAATAAGTTGAAATATTATTTCAATGTTAAACGTTAGAACTTATGAAATTCAAATATATCCTTCTAGGAAAATAACATTATAAACATGATTGATTAGAAATGTAATTAGAGCAATAAAAAGAAAACAGGTATCCTACTAAAAAAATTTAACCATTTGAACTTTCTATTTAGAAAACATAAATGACTAGTTAACTCTAATCCCTTGAAATCCTGTTCTTCAGAATCAACACACAGTTAAAATACTGAATATTTGAGTAATAGAATACTAAATAAAGTACGACAACATTTTAAAATTATTAATTTGAGAATTTGGTTTAAGCAAAGTCCATCGACTTCATATATAATCAACCAAGCTTGGACACGTTTCAGTTAGATAGATGAACAATGGTTGAAGCCAGCTGCCCACCAATTCTACTTCTAAATTTGATGTTTTTATAATGCCTAATGGTCACTTCTACCATGGAAAAAGTGAATATATGCCAAAAGACAATAAATTTCTCTCACCCATCTTAATCTCAGATCAGGAGGGTCAAATAATATGTTATGGACCCAACAACATTTTATCAGGAACGTTTTCTTTTCTTTTCAGGCCAAGACATTTGAAAATAGAAGAGTTCAAATTCAAAATGATTATTTTAAACCCCTTAAGAGTGTGATTAGCCTTAACTTTCTAAAATTAATTTTAGAAGGCTAAAAGTGTCTTTCTACAATTTTATATGCTTAGTAACCAATAAAAATCACATTTAAAACATGGATTCTAAATCATATTTTAAAAAACCCTTCAAAGCTAATTTTTCAGAAAATGATTGATGTCTACTTCACATAAAAATTACTTTAAATATACTGCAACCAAATGCACTAGAAAATGAAACCAAGCATATAAGAAGTTTATGAACATTGCTTGAAAAGTTACCAACAAAGACGGTTTAACTAATAGGTTCATAAAATTTAATGGATTCTTTATGTTTATGAACATGCAAGCTTGGAGAAACTTTTAGACTCCAAAGACTTAGTAATATAATTTCAATAAAGTATACTGAATTCACACTTCATCAAACATAGGAACTTTAAAGCGGCTAAATATTTGTTAAAGACATCATAGCAATTAATGTCTACTAATAAAACTATATATTTATAGTGGCCAAATTACACAGAACCTAACTTGAACACCCATGTGATCGACGGTAAAAGGAAATGAACCCAATCCAAAGTCCTAGGGATCAGTTTTTTAGAGGGCCATTATTCTCGTGGTAGCAAACTTTTGTCCATCATGCAAGATACGGAAAAGTTTTCGTTCTTTTTTCCCAAAAAAAAAAAAAAAAGAACGGGATCCTTGGAATGCTAATAAAGATGGGTCATGCTATTGTCTTCAAGCCAATTAGATTTTGGTTAAATTATAAATTTAGACCGAAGGTTAAAATTTAATCCTATAATTTAAAATGTTAGAATTTAATCTTTATAGGTTTGATAAAACCTCCACAAACAAACAAAAAAAATATATATATAACCTTTTCAAATCACATAAACTAAGTTTACAATTTAACTTTAGGGTTATTACTTGTCCCAGGTATGCTCTTTGGGCATTGCTTTCTCAAAATAACTGCCGAAGTGTTTACGTTGAACGGAGGGCAATTCTTGGACAATTGGAAGACTAAGAAAAACAAATGATTGATCGTTAGTTTCTTCAGAACTTTTATCTTGCAACAAACATTGAGTTGTGGGTGGGTGAGTGGGTGTGTTTCCTTTGTCTCCATATTTTCCCGGCAGAATTCGATAGTTTAGAATTAGGACCACTTTTTTCTTTAATAGATTCAGGGCACTCTAAATATTATTAGACTGATATCCAAAGCCTGGAGGATCTTTTATTTCGGATTGGTCATTTCAATCTGATAAAAGTTGAAAAATCAAACTAAATTTTAATCAGCTCTAGTCACATCTATTATTTGATCTATATGAGAGGAGAGGAGACAAAAGGCACTACGAAAAATTGCCACAGCCTGAACTCCCATGGATAGTGGGGGAATTTCCAAATATCTTCCGTTTGTGTAGGAACGTTAAGACACGATAATTGTCTTCATTGGAATATACAAGTCCGGGTGGCCAGATTTCACAGGATAAGTTTTTCTTTCTTTCTTTCTTTTTTTTTTTTTTTTTTTTTTTTTTTTTTTTTTTTTCCTGAATAAATACAGGATAGGAACCTTGAAAGTGGATTGGCGTAGACCGACAAGGTATTGAAGCCGGTAAATCAATAACTAGATTGGAATACTAAGTTTATAGCCCTATTGACATTTTGGCTAGAGTTTGTAACTTCGTTTTGTGCACAATAATGTAATACCTATCTCGCAATAAAAATCCAAGGCAGAGGTAGCCTAATAATTGAATCCAAGTGAATGAAATTATATAGTGGTTTAATTGGTCAACCATTGACATTATTGAGGATAAGCTCAGTACATTACCGTAATTATCTTCCCCCTGGACCGTTCCACGGTTGATCTCCAAATGTCAATCGACAATTTTCACGGTTTGACTCTGCATCTACAGAAAGTTGAACAAGCAGCACTACACAAAAGGTTATTGTGTTAGTTCAACTCCACCCACTGAATATTTAACTGCCATGGAAACAAAAACAGGAATTTGATAAAAATAGCAACTCGTATGCATTTGGAATTTCCCCATTTGTTTCCACGCATTAATGAAGTCATGCCATTCAATAGCCATGTTTGAGGAATAGTGAAGGGGAATCTTACATATAAGTTTCTCGGTATAGTAGAAGAATCTTGTTGGGAAAGGCAAAGGACGCATATATTATGTGGGTAGCAATAATCTTCCACCGCATGTTCAGAGAAAAGGAATCTGACCATCCCCAACTTGATCGACATTAGTTGTTGCCTGGAATGAAGTTGATGTTAGGAACTACGGAATTCGATATTAGATATTATCCACTTTGAGCATTAGCTCTTGACTTCCCCAAAAGACCTTATACCAATGGAGATGTATTCGTTACTTATAAACCCATGATCATCTCCTTAACTAGCCAATGTAAAACTCCCTCCCAATCATCCTCAACCGTTGATAGAGGAAGGAATTCGTCCGTTTGACTAACTGGGATACAGAAGCGTACCTACTTCATGCACAAGGCGACGGTACTCGTCAACAACGCATCTAGTCCAATTGTGGAAAAGTTTGGTTGGGCTTTGCATATCTGATGATCTCCTTGTCCATGTTCCGAACCCAGCACGAGCAATCATTTTGGCTCCTAATCTGGACCAGACTCCTCCACGTTCAAGATCTTCAGTGTTTTACTTTCCTGACAAATCACCGAGGCAGTTAGGACATCCCATGACACCTAATACAATCTCTCCTTCAACCACAAGAGCCAAACCTACCTGCAATTTTTCGAAGAGTTGGAAAATATAGAAGGAGGTGTCCAAATTCAGAATAAATTTTCTGGGAGCTCCTACTTGTCAACATAAATATAACACAAGTACAATGCAGCAGCCTGATTAGATGACATACCACATATAGGACATCATTTCCTCTTAAGAAATCCTCGTGTACAATCAATTGGATTCAACACCTGCATTGGAATTAATTTGATTGAATAACATGTAACTCTAAATTGAGAGCTTAGAAAAAGCTGTAAAATGCAAAGCACATATTAGATATCTCCACAAATGGATGAAATAGTACGAAAGGGAAACTTCAAATCCTTCCATTTCAAATAAAAGAGCATCTTCATAACCAAAAATCACATTAGCAGTGAAGAATTTTCTTGACGAAAGATAGTATATGAGATTTTAATGGCAATGACGACACTCATATTAGAAAACCAAAGACACTAAAACCAAACACAATTAGTAATCCCCACACAATATGTGGCTGGCTTACTTCCGAATGCAAATGCAAAATTCGCTTCCCTGTCAACTTCCTGTCAAATGCAAGTTCATTTGCAGAACTTGACTTCTCCGTTAATAGAAATGAATGACGATTTATTCCTGCCAATTATCAAAATATATATTCTCTAAAACATTAAGAGAGATTGAATAGATTGATCCTAAGCATCTTCTCAAAAATATTCTCATATTAGAAATCTTGCGTTGTGATTACATTCATCAATCATCACACAACCGTAGTACAGTCTTGTTAAGATTTAGGATGTAAGATTGTGATCTATAGCTGACTTCACAACGACTTATTACATTACAGCACCCAAACTGAAAACAAAAACAAAATAAAAGAGAACAGGACAGAGCAATTACGTCAACTAATATACGAAAAGCTCTCTGCACCACATCTACAGCTGCTCAAGCTCTCTCCGATACTTCGTATTCTGCATCGTCAATGGCAGACAGGAGATAAATACAATACAATAAGAAAGAATTTAAGTAAATCATCAGGCACCCACACAAAATTCTCCAAAAGAAAAAATCAAACAATACCACAAGGACGGAGAGAAGAGACCTTATGTTGCAGCACCGGCTGCGTGGAGTTGCAGAGATATAGTGAGAAGAACGAGTCCATCGATCAGTGGCGAAACGAGACAGAGTGAAGTACAGCCATAGCGGGAATCCGGATATTGAGCTGACTCCCATGGGCTGAAGAAAAGGCCCAACTAGGCCCATTTAAGTTGCTCTGGATTTCGTATACACTGACCAAAAAAAAAAAAAAATCCCATAAATTTTAATTTAATCCCAAAAATGAAAAATAATTACAATAATATATTTAAAGAACCGATCTGCTGCAACCAGAACCACGAGTGGGTTGGAAAAACCAGAATCCCCTATCCCTTTTCCTGTGAAAAACGCCAAATAACCTTTTAGTGGAGGACGTGGACTTATTGACCTTGTCTTCCCTAATAATGTTTTTCAATGGAACTTTTGTCTAAAAATGTTGACTTTTAATACTATAGTCTTCCACGCTTGCTATTAAATTCAGCATTTGATTGAAATTTTATTATAATTTGCCACATGTCTCCCTTGTTTTGATAATGGAATATAATTAAATTTACTATAACTCATCAATTAATTAATCATTTAATATTATTTAAAGTAATGGATTATGACAAAGCTTTAATACCTTGAATTTATCTTAATTCTTCAAAGAAAAACGAACTATTTTCAAATATTCGTGATCATATTTAGAGGATTTAAATACAATAATTTTTTTTTCTTGGATTAATTTTAGAAATAAATAATTAAAGAATATATCCGGAAGTGGAATATGAGGGAACAGAATGAGAATTTGAACCGATGAAACCTTCAAAGTCAGCATCAGGCACCACCTTATATGAATGGTTATTATATTTTGCCTTTTGAAAAGCATTTTAAATTTGAATTTAAGACCAATGGGATATGGTCAAAGTCCTCCACCACATGCCACTAAAAATCTTAAGAAATTTATTTATCGAACATGGTAAAAATCAGTTGAAATATGTTTAATTACGACATATTATTATTATTATTTATTTTTGTTTTATAGCGTGAATAAATTATAATATTTTTATAAAAGAAAACTCATATTTATTTTTTATTATTACAAATTTACTATAAAGATTCAAATTTTAGATCTCATATGCTAATAATACTATAGTGTACTACCAAAAAAGAAAAAGAAGGAACGAATTAAATTTGAATTGATTTTATCTTATTTTATTAAAAAAAAGAAAGAAAAAAAAGTGGGTTTTAGTGCGTGGATCGATCATTTTCCCCGCTAATCATGTACGCAAGAACAACAACATTCAATAAAATGCTAGAACGGTCCTTCCGGACCTCAACTCTTCTTCTTTACTTCAATTTATTTCTTCTCCAGTTCCGCTCTCTCTCTCTCTCTCTCTCTCTCTCCCACCAGCTCACCTTCCGCTTCCATCGAAAACGAAGCTAAAAATTGACCCCTCCTCCTCTTAACGGCCACCTTAAACTGCCGCTGCTCCTGCGCGCCGTGAATTTTCCAAGGCCACCGACGAGTCTTTTCACCGTCCGATGCTCTGATTTGAGCTCTCTGAGGTTCCGCTGATGGCTATTGATGATCAAAAGTCAACGTCCGATGGAAAGGTCTGGGGTTTTTTGAAGCAAACGTTTAGGCATTCTGCCAGTGGCACTACTACTTCGTCTCGTACCTCTCATCAGCCTCATCCGCCCGTGGAGGGGATGAATCCTCACACCTCCGCCTCTGTCTCCTCCGTTGCTAGGTCGCTGCTCCCGACGCGGCGCCGGCTCAAGCTCGATCCATCGAATAAACTTTTCTTTCCTTGTGAGTTCTTTCATTCGTTTTATTGGTTTTTGTTGGATTTTTTCTGCTTATTCTCGGTCTAGTTCGTATGATCTCGATCTGTTGTCGACAATTAACTATCGGCTGCATTTCGGTTTTAAGTAGTTTGAATTCTCTAATTGAATCTATTTTCTGGTTGATTTTAGTTTTAATTGATTCACCTTTGTATCTTTGAAGATGAACCTGGCAAGCAGGCCAGGAGTGCTATTGGAATAAAAAACACGAGCAAATCTTTTGTTGCTTTCAAGGTAAAGAACGTCCTAAATTCCTGTTTCAGGCATATAACTTTGCATTTTAGTACCCATATTTCAACCATACAGGTCTTGTATTTTACAATTTGGTTGATCAGTGGACAGTGGGTTCGTATGCTAGTAGTATTAGTTATAATTTCCAAAAATAGCTCTCTTCCTAATATTGTCTGTAAAATCCGGCTTATAGTGATTGTTGATTCATTGTGTTTTAACTCTCATATAGTTCCAAACGACTGCACCAAAAAGCTGCTTCATGCGTCCTCCTGGAGCCATTCTTGCCCCTGGAGAGAGCATCATAGCCACTGGTAAACTATTTTCCTGGATTTCATATCCATTTTTGTCTCTTTTCCTAGGTTGATATATAACAGCTATGATTATTAAGTTTACTTAGTTCCTTATATTATTCTTCTTGAAATTGGCATAATTTTATGTTTCTTATAAACATCCATTTTCTAATTGCTGTCGATGTTGGATGGATCTTCTAGTTTTCAAGTTTGTTGAGGTTCCTGAAAATAACGAGAAGCCAATGGATCAAAAGAACAACAGGGTTAAGTTTAAAATTATGAGCTTGAAGGTGAAAGGACAAATGGATTATGTGCCTGAGCTGGTGCGTCTCATCTTTTCCTTTGCTTGGTATTTCCAGTTATTTACGTTTTGATGAATCTTTTGTTCAATAAGTTAATCTTAGTTTTAATGCTACAAGTGTTGTTTCACTTTAGAGAGGAAATGGATTTATCAATATCTTAATGAATTTTTTCGTTGATATCTGTCAAAACTAGAGGACTATGTTGTTCATCAGTGGGCCAGGACTAGATGTCGTTTCAGTTAATTAGTGGCCACAATGAACAAGTATAGATTCTGCATGAGTTTCCAAAAATTTTGGTTGATCACTTGATGATAGGGAAACTTTTGTTGTATGGGCTCCTTATTGATATATATTCATCACATACAGTCGCAGGCATTCTATTGCATGCTTTAGTTTTGTTTGTAAAGAGTTCTGACAAATATATTTATTATTATTATTTTTTTTTTTCTGGTTAGAGATTGTAGCGAATAGTTCAATTCCTTTTCTGGTTGGGACTATTAGTTAAAATTTTTGGTCTTCTCCTTGTGTTCTCAATCAAAAAGAATTTAGACTTCTCTATGTTTCTCATTAAAAAAATGTTAGTCTTCTCTTGGATGGTGTGAATCCTTCTTCCCTACTTTTACAGATTAGTTTAAATGACCTTATAATAAACTGGGCCTTATCTGTAACCCCAATTTGTGGCTTCCCCCCGGGTCTATTTTATTTACAAGAAAAAAGAGGGTCTTGCTCCTAATTCTTTTAAACTTCCAACTTATGAATGCCCCTTCGTTCACTCGTTGCCTGTTTTAAGATGGCCTTTTAACATACCTTTTGTCCCGAGTTTATGCCTTTTCATGTTGGGCTAGAGAAAGCAGGTAAAACGAGTACTTATAAAACCTCATTATTTTTGCCTCTTGATCTAGTTTGATGAGCAGAAGGACCAAGTTTCTATAGAACAGATATTGCGGGTTGTTTTCCTGGATCCAGAACGTCCTAATGCAGTAAGTTGATTCATCAATAATCAGAATTTCACTATTCCTCCAAATGGAATCAAGAAGTATGAGAAATGATTTTAAATTAAGTGATTTGAAATATTTAAAATCATTCTACTCTTCTTTTTTCTTGTTTAGAATGAGAGAGATTTTGGAAAGAATATTTTAAATCTGAACTTATAAACCAAAAATTGAATTATCGTAAGGTTAAAACTTAGTAATTTAGTTTGAAATCCTGTGATGAATTAGACGCCTAACGTGCAACCCCTCCTTTTGTAATTCTCTTTAAGGCCTTAGAAAAATTGAAGCGACAATTAGCCGAAGCCGATGCTGCACTCGAGGCGCGCAAGAAACCACCAGAAGAAGCAGGCCCAAAAATCATCGGAGAAGGGCTCGTGATAGATGAATGGGTGAGTTGTGTTCTTTTATTTATCCTTCTCATGCGAATCGTCTAAAACTGAGTCTAATGAGTCGCACTCTTCATGTACTTCCATTTTGTGTTTTTTTAACAGAAAGAACGGAGGGAAAGATATCTGGCAAAGCAGCAAGTTGAAGGGGTAGACTCTGTATAGGTTTGGTTTCAGTTTTCCGGCAATGGTTCTGTAATTTGAAAGGAATTTCGAAATGAACTGTGACTCGAGTATCAATTCTACCCTTAAAAAAGGTTGTGTATTTTTTTTCTTCGTATATTGTCGAAAATGTTGTTTAGGTGAACATATTTTTATTTTCATTGAAAGAAAACCCCCTGAGGAGAAGTCTTGTGTAATTTGAGACATCCAATGGGATTACACTTTTATATGTAGATATAGATAAATATCCTTCATTGATTTCTCTCTGGCTGATAAAATGGCCACAGAGGAATGTAATGCAATGTATCAAAGTAATCCATTTCATTTGATATGGCTCAATCTTTAGCTCTGGAAGATGACAGATTTGTGATAGAATTAGCATCGGTTTCCAAGTTCACTGCTAGTAGATATTGTCTGTTTTTGTCTGCTACGTATCGTCGTCAGCTTTACAATTTTTAAACGTGTCTGGTATTAGAGCCAGAGACCGGATGGTGTCCGAGCGAGGGTGCTAGGCCTCCAAGGAGGTGGATTGTGTGATCCTACATCAGTTGGAGAGAAGAACGAAACATTCCTTATAAAGGTGTGGAAACCTCTCGTTAATATACGCGTTTTAAAAATGTGAGGCTGATATGATACGTAATGGCTCAAAACGTCTAAAATCTGCCATCAATTTTTATAAGATAAATGACTTGGTTCATAACTATCTTTGGATGATTAATGACTTAGTTCAGTGGCTGATTTTGACTCTTTAGCGGTAGGATCTTCGAAGTATATTCTTCTAAAGTCATTGGAAAAATAATCATTTAGGCTGCTCATCCGGGCTACAAACCTCATAGTTTTCAGGTGTCTTGTACCATCCGCCTACACAATGGCCGGCCTCAACTTGCCTGAAACTTAGATGGCAACGTTTCCCTAATGTGCATTTGCAGCTATAAAGTTTGGGATTTTCCATCAAATCCAACACCCACAACAAAGCTTTCTACCTAACCAAAAAGAGAGTAAGCCAAGTGAAGTAAATTATGGCCAAGGCTACTTCAATTTCCATCAACCTTACCCTCTTACTTGCCCTGTCTCTTCTCATTTTCTCAATCTTTGTGGAAAGTCGAGCTTCCTTTAGTACGTTCTTCATTTTAACCATAGTATTATTGAATTACTATCACTTCATCAACCTTTATTAACTATTTCTAACACAAATTTTAGTCTAATCTCTTGTTCAGACAAAAGGTATCCATGCGTGTTTAGATTAACTTTTCAAATGATTTTAGATGTTCACTAACGTAGAGTGTTTGAAAAAAAAAAAAATTTAGTTGGAAGAGTTGAGTATCTCCTTTATGTGCAAATCAAGCAATGCCCACTCCATTAGATTTCAATTATTCGTTTTGGAGTTTGCTTAACTCATTGAACCAACATCTAACCAGACGATTAAGAAGGGTAACAAAATAGATTAGTGTTTAATCAATTATTATTACAACGCAGGTGGATCTGTTGGGGCAGAGGCAGCCTTACAATGCAACCAAGTGCATGGAGTTGAAAGCGGAGACACTTGTTTTGATCTTGCAAATACATTCAAGTTGAGCACTCAACGCTTCAATTTTATCAACCCAAATCTCAACTGCTCCAGTCTCTTTATTGGTCAATGGGTTTGTGTCAATGGTTTTCTCCTTTAATCTCAATCTCATCGAAATAAAAAGAGTTTATTTGGAATAATTTCTTCCGTTAAGAAAAGTCTAGAGCTTTTACGACCGAGCTTATCCAAAACTATGTATTTAATATTCATGACGTTGTTCGTATGACAATGTTTTCGTTATCCATTCAAACAAAATAAAGTTAATATCTCGTGTAAAAGAAGGTGATAGGTTCAAATCTATCAATAAAGACGCCATTTTCATATTCAGCCCCCTTCGATAATAAAAATGAGAATGTATCTGCATTTCTAACGATAATCATTGCATAAAATTTTATATAACTCGGATTTCAAATGAGATAGAATATGATTCTCGAGACCTTCCCTACCTTGTAAAAAAAAATGAAAGTTATCGATTATATTGTTCATAGAAACACCGTGAAGAAGTTAATGAGCATCTTCTTCCTTTTTGGTTAGTTGGGGAAAAGGGGTTTAAAAATTTAGAAGGCTTCTTTTTTCTGCATCCCTTCTTTTTCTCTTTATCTTTTCCCTTACACTAATTAAAGCTGAGATTGTGGGGATTTTCTTTACAGCCTCCTTTATTTAATATTCCCGTGCCTATATTTAATATCAATTTTCATAATTTTTAATTAAAATATTTCGTTGATGCATCCAATACAAATTTAATTAAAAAATTTAAAATATTAATTTTAATGTCGGTCGTCGTTAATTTTTGTAAAGTAAGCAATTTGAAATGAATAACGTGTATAAAACGTGCTTTGTAAGAGAATATTAATTCGAAAGTATGATAATGTAGAACGGGGCAATGACATGGCGTTGATGTGTATTAAATTTTATCTTTAGAGACTATTGTTACCGTTCTCTTTATACTTTAGAATAAATGTATAGTATATGTTACAAACAAGTCATAATTTTAACCATTTTCATGTATTTTGGAATCAAAATGATGAAACGTTTGAATATTTAAGAATAAGGAATAGATTTTACATGGCATGAGTACCACAAACCTATATTTATTAGGTCTAAGGAGAGTTTTTGTAACTGCTCGAGTCCAATGTTTTATGCTTCGACTTGTTATAAATAATTATCAGCCTGACTGTTTTAAGATGCATATGTTATAGAGAGGTTTCCAAACTATTACAAGAAATATTTTGTTCGTGTGTATCGATTTCAAAATTTAACCATTAATTATTTCTCCATTTACTCTTGTTGGATGAAAAGTTCCATATCGGGCTAATTTAGGAATTTTCATGGATTTATATTCAAAGAATACTCTTTATATTGGTAGGAGGCTTTTTGTGAAAGTCAAAACAAAGCCACGAGAGTTTATGCTCAAAGTGTTGTGGAGAGTGTGTTCATCTAACATAGTATCAGAGTTATGCCCTAAACTTAGTAAGGTCGAACCGTAATTGATATAGAATATAATGATATTAATTATTTTGATAATAAATAGTTATATAAAAAAAAAAAAAAAAAGTGGCAAAAAGGAAGGCATTGGGAACGAATGAAACTTTGTTTTTAATGTTTGTAGAATAGAAGGTATTGATACAATGAGACACATAAGCTATTACTATTACACCTTTCCCGACACAAAAATTATAACAAATTAAACACACTGTTCTATTAATTAATTCCCTTCCTATCCGTCTGTCCCCCTTTCCCCATCTCCAATGCTCCAATATGATACTCACTATCCGTCACAAATCGGGACCAATACCAATGCGTCTTCCAAACCTTCCCCATTTCTTCGATCGGAATGCCCTTCGTTTCCGGCAAGAAGAAGTAGACGAACACCGTCATGATACACACGAAGAACGCGAAGAAAATGAACAGCCCGAACTTCAGGTGGCACAGCATCATCAAGAACACCTGCGCCACTGCAAACGTGAAGATCATGTTCACCGACACATTCATACTCTGAGCAGCCGATCGAATTTCCAGTGGGAAGATTTCACTTGGAACAAGCCAACCCAGAGGCCCCCACGACCAAGCAAATCCTGCCACATAAATGCATATGAACAGCACCACCACTATCGCATACCACTGCGGCAGATCCTCTGCAATTCCACTCACTCCGAACTTCGCCGCAATTGCCGCCGTTACAACAGCCTATGAATCAAACAGAACAAAACCCATATAAGAAAACCTCTAAATAACCAAAATTTTCAATTGGGTATTCGTTAAAATCTCTATTACCTGACATATCAACATTTGAATTCCGCCCTCGAGGAACAGAAATCTCCTCCCCCATTTATCCACGCCGTAAATTGAAACGATTGTGGCGGCTACGTTAACAGAGCCAGTGATTACAGCGGACATTAAGGACGCATTTGTTTTGAATCCAATGGTGTTGAACAAGACAGGAGCGTAGAACATGATGACATTGATGCCGGTGAGCTGCTGGAAAAACGGAATTAGAATGGCCATTGTGAGATGGGGTCTGTATTTCCTCTGCAGCAAATTCGTCCATGGGTGTTCGACCGTTTTCGAGGCTTGACTGGCTGCAACCAAATCTTGGAATTCCTCTTCCACGTCCTCCACCCCGCGGACTCTTTGAAGCTTCTTTTTGGCTTCCTCGTGTTGGCCTCTTTCGATCATTGAATTTGGAGTGTCGGGGAGAACCAGTGAGCCGATTGTGATTATCAGGGCTGGGACCATGGCCCCACCCAAGCTCAACCGCCATCCCCAACCACCCTTGATCTTTGCGAAGAAGTAGTTTAGCACGTTAGCTATGAGGATGCCGACCGTGATGGATAATTGAAAGCCTATGTTCAAAGCACCTCTGAATCTGTATGGAGCCATTTCGGAAAGGTAGAGTGGCACCGACTGTAATTACACAACCACAAAAGTGTATTTTATTAATTGCTAATTAAGGGTAACACAATAAATTAAAGTATAATTATTTTTTTTCTTTTTCATATTATGGTCATATTTCGAATCATAAAAGGACATATTTGTCATTTTCTTAGCAGTTGTCAGGTCCAAGTTCCTTCGAAGCCAAAGCCAGCCAAGCAAACCGGATAACACAAATTTTAATAATCCCCAAAATACCCGAAAAGTAAAAAATTTGTTACTGTACCTGGTTGGTAAATCCAATACCAAAACCGAGTAAAACCCGACCAAGAATCAGCATCCAAACGGCTTTAGCAAAGCCATTAATGATGGCACCGCTGCAGAACAACACGCCGCCGAAAAGCATCGACAATCTCCGACCAAACTTACGTGTCACCGTGGACGCCACTATTGATGCAAGCAGTGCCGCCAAATACAAGGACGAGGTGAACATCGTTAAAGTTGGACTGTCGTATTTACAGTACTGGTTTTTGGTGGCCATAAGATTCTTTTTCCGGTACACTTTCGGAAAAAACTCCTCCAAAAAAGAGTCCATCGATGTCACACCACCTATAAAAACAATCCCAAAATTAAAAACCCATCTTCAAAAATCACTTTTTTTTTCAATTTAAACAAAAAAAATACCTGAAATTCCAATATCGTATCCGAAAATCAAGCCACCCATTGCAGCAACGATGCATGTTACCATTACAAAGGGAGTAAGATTTCCGGGGTACTCCTTTTTCTCATCTCCGGGAAGCATTCCACCAACAGCAGGCATTTTCACGAACAAATTAGATCAAACGACGTAAAACAACACGAACAAGAACGAGAACCAGAAAAGGACTCAAATAAACGAATGAAAAAGTGGAAGCATATAGAGGAAGAGGCAGAAGATAGAGGTATAGAAGGGGAGGCCGTCGTATTTATAGTGAAAATTGCAACTTTTTTCGAAATGAAAAATAATTAAAATCTTTTTATTGAAGTATTCGCGGTCCTATCCACCGTTGATGGATGTGCTGGAACAGAACTGTGACACATCGGACGGCTTTACAATTTAATGCTTACAAGATAATCCGTCGGTGGCGGTGGACCCCAGTGACCATCCAACCTGGATTAATCACGAAACTACATAAGCGAATATTTTCTGACTCAGCTAATTCATTATTTTATTTATTTTTCTTCTTTTCTGTGAGTTGCGTTATCAAAATTTGGATAACGTCGTATTTAAGATGCAACGACGTCGTAAACAAAAGTGAAAAAAGGTTAAAAAGCATGTGATGTTGATACGTGGTATGGAGTACGCGGTGATTCTGGTTGGAGATTAGGGTTGCCATTCATGTAATTAAGACCAGAAACGGTGGGTAATTTGGGTATTTCAATGATCTTCATCTGCATTGACTCGGATAATAATGCCACCTCTGCTAAATTTACTTTTGATTTTTCAACCCAAAATAGATTATTTTAAACCAATTGATTTTTATCCAAAACGTCCTTTTAAAAAATATTTTAGTCTATAATAGAATATTTTATCTAAATTGATAAAATATATATTGATTCTCACTCAGACATTGAGTAATTTTTAATTAATTATTTTAATGTTTTAAACCGAAAAAAAATAATAATAATAATTTAGATTGAAAATAGATTCTAATAAAAGTTATCGATGGTAACTAAATAAATTATATTATTTTCCAAAAGTAAGATTAATTCTTAACCGAGAATTTTCATATCTGGCTCCATACGACGGATTTCCACGTAGAAGAATAACGCGATAATAAGAGCGTTATCCATTAAGTTATATTTTTTATAAAAAAAAAAAAAAAAAAAAAAAATTGGGAGAATAAAAGTTACTTAAATACAAAGGAAAGTGGAAAGCTCATTAAAGTAAAGAGAGTTTCTCCTTCCACACCTGATGTAAAACAAAGCTTTATATTTTCATGGTAGACACGTGGACAAAATTAATATTTATAGAAAAGAAATTAAAAAAAATTAAAGGCATTATAATCTGAAAATTAGAATTTAGTTACTATTATTTGATGAAACTTTAACGACATTATAATCTGAAAACTTTAACATCAAAGTGGTTGAGTTGGATTGGATTGGGTTGGTTAACGACATGCATGCTGCAGCACAGCCCCCACCGACATTGGATGCCTTCTAAAATAATTTCTATAGCGCGTTGGTGACTTGTGAACTAAAAACCATTCCAATTATTTGTAGTGGTTGGTTGGAAGGGATGGGATGAAGCCATTGAATTGAAACGATAAGCCTTAGGCGTTGCTCCATCTCTGGAAACTCTCAATTTCTGTTATGTTTCTTACGTTCCTATCTTTGTCCTTTTCTTTTCTTTCTTCTCATTCAACAACATCCATCAATACAATCTTATCTACCTACAACACTCTCACGTGTAAACTACGGGTAGATCCACATGTAAACCAATACGACGCCCAAATTTTAGTTTATAATAAGAAAATGAATATTGAATATGTGAATGCTTTGAAGAACGGAAGACCATTTATGTAAAAAACGTAACTTTGGTTCTTATCCTCGCTTGTTTGCTTTTGTTGATTTAGTTTATTATTGTGGGTCTAGTTTGGAGTGAGCATGTGAGATTCCATATTGGTTGGAGGAGAAAACGAAACATTACTGTGTAAAAATCTCTCCCTAACCATCGTGTTTTAAAATCGTGAGGCCGATGACAATATGTATAGGAAGATAGGATTCATTACTTAATCAAACTTTTCCCCAAGAGTCAAATAAAATAGTGGAAAAGGAGATTCAATCATTACTCAAGAAACCAGTTGGGATTTTGACCCTTCCATGGGAACAGAACAGAACAGAACAGAACAGCCTCCAACATCTTCCTTGGCTTCACAAAATTCTCCATCAGATTTACACTGTTTCAATCCATTTCAGTTCCTTCATGTTCCCATTTTCTGGTTTCAACACTTCTTTTGGCTGTGCTTTGTCGCCATGTCGGTGCTCGAGATCGACCTTTAAAGCTTTATTTTAAACCCGTCTCGAAAATTTTCTCCATCTTTATCTTTGGTTTCCATGACATGGATATGGTGCCCCAGCTATCACTACATTCACCTCTGCAATAAACAATGGAGCGCTTAATATCAGAAAAGCACAGTGAATGATCAAATCATTGTAAACCCAAATCATCCATAAGACTTACAAGTATTAGAGGGTGAGAACGAAAGACGGGGCGTCTCTTCTTCGACCTGCAACAGAGCGGTATACGTAAACACTTTCAGCCTCGCATTCATCACCCCCACCTGCTTTAATGACCTCAACGTTCAGCCTTGGCACCTGCTTTGCCAAAACTCGACAACCGTTCATCGTCACCTTGCAAGCTGACATCCATAGCGATCTCATGGATTCGTACCTCTCTAAACCAGAAAGCAAAGCTGCATTTCCAAATGGGCTGTCTCTGATCTCCAGTTTTCTCAGCTTTGGACAACCACTCATAACACACTGCATTCCCCAGTCACTGGTTCCAGCAAAAGCCACTGAGAGCGTTTCCAAGTTTTTCGCATATTTCCCGATGTATTCAAATGTTAAGTCCGTTAGCAAGCCCGAAATAGCGAGTCTACGTAGCTTAGAGCAAGTTTTCACGACTGCACCAAATGCCTCATCCATTGGTTGCTTTGTAAGATAGTCCGGTTGACAAGGGTTCATAATGCAGAGACGAAAATGGGTGAAATCTGGGCAGTTCTGCACAATGGTGGCTACAGCCTCATTCGTCATCTGGCGACAAAAGTAGAGAATGTAATGGAGTTTACGGCAGCCATACGAGACAGCAAGAAACCCCGACTCGGTTACACCATGAACCAAATTGTCAGCATAAGGATCGGCTGGAAATACACGGAGCTCCTCTAGCAACGGGCAACTTAGTCCAACAGCCTTCAGGCCCTTGTCTTCAACTGTGTCTAAAACCTGTTAGAGGTTCAAGTATAAAAATCATTGTAAACAGTCATGGAAGGAGATATCTCTTCTCCTAGGTGCCTGCATTGCACAATCCTTGCAGTTTCATTGATACTTAACTAAAGAAAGAAAGGGGAGAAATAATCATACCCAAAGGCGACGAAGAACGGGGCAGTGCGAAAGAAGTCCAGCAAGTTCACCACCGTGTAGCGTAGCATAGCTCAGATTCAAGAAAGTTAAATTCGCACAGGCAGGAAAAAGAACTTGGAGATACAACACCGTCGACTCCAATAAACCAGACAGAGTATGCAGATTATTGCAATTTTTAAAGGCGTGTTCGAGATCATAGTACTGCCGAAGAGTGATCTCTTGCGAAAAAGAACCCGTGCCCAACTCCGTTAACTGAGGAGCATGTACAAGCAGCCTCTGCAACTGTTCCAAGTTTATGTTCCTATTAACCTTCAAAACCTTCAATGATTTGCACCTTTTTACTAGCTTCTCGAGCGCCTCGAAACTGACATCACTGTTCAAACTTGCAAAGTTGAGTACTTCCAGAGATTTCAAGGTATCTGGGAAGCAACTCAGCCAACTTCCACTTTTGTCATAGATATCATTCTCAAGTATGTCAAGATCCGTCAAGTTCCTGTGGCCAAATTAAAGTCGGTTCGCTTTTTTCATCATAATGCAATAAAACACAAAAGAAACGAGATCGAAAAGACGAAAACAGACCGCCCATCCAAGAAAGAAATGTTTTTGCTAAACATCATTTTCAAGAACACATATTGAAAAACGCATTCAATTGTTGTAACAGTCCAGCTACCAGATATTGCCCTCTTTGGACTTTCTCTTTCGGGGTTCCCTTCAAGGGTTTGAAACGCATCTACTAGAGAGAGATTTCCACACACTTATAAAGGGAATCTCATTTGTAACAGCTCGAGCCTACCGCTAGCAGATATTGTCCTCTTTGAATTTCCCTTCAAGGCCTTTGAAACGCATCTACTAGGGAGAGGTTTCCACACCCTTATAAAGGGTGTTTCGTTCTCCTTTCCAACCAACATGGGATCTCACAATTGTTTTCTACTTCTGACAATCTGTTGGCATGGTCGTTTTCTATATCTATGTCAACATCTTTTAGAATTGATGATAATGCACTCCAAATGCCATTCAATAGCATTTATAAACAGCAGCCCGAGGAAAAAAGGCCCAACCCCCCCAGTTGAAGCTTCATTAAAGACTAAAGATTTAGGGAGCTGGCAGAATCAGAGCAGCCATGGCAGTAGTTGAAGATCAACGAGTAATCCTCCAATATTATGAGTAATTAATTAATTAAGGATGAACATGTTATTTGACAATAATGGAGACAAAGTTGCAAGGATGTGATATGGCAACGACCTTATTGGCAGAAAAAAGCAGGTGAGATGTCGCATCCAAGAAAAAAGGAAACAGATAATGAAAAAGTTAGTAAATTTCTCATCAAACTTCAATCAGGAGGGGAGCAATGAGGGAATTATACGCAGTACAATTGTGTATTTATTATGACTTCCATTTACTGTAAACCAATAAAGTTCTCTACTTTTCCATATGATTCCGACATGATACTGTTCGAGTGGTGTCCATCACCAACCCCATATAAAGCTATTTGAATGAAACCAAACCAAACCAAACCGAACATCGCTTTTAATATCAAAACCACTACAAAAACTGTAAAAGAAATCAATATTAGATCTCATCCTAATAATGAATCACAGTTTTTGAAAGAAAAAAAGAAAGAACAAACGACGTACTTGCAGTGAGTGGCAATGGCGGCGAGCCCATCGGTGCTGAAACCATCGCAGCTCATCAAGGAAAGCGCTTTGAAATTTGGGAAGGAACGAGCCAAAAATTCCAAGCTCTCGTCAGTTACAGTCATCCTCTTGAGCCTCAACTCTTCAAGAATTGGGTATCTTGAAGCGAAGGAAACGAGCCATGAATGAATATCAGCACCCCAATTGGGAGGCACCAAATTGAAATCCGAAAATCTGGGTTTCCCTTTCAGCGTCACACTCCGAATGTTGGGGAACCGTCGGATTACAATTTCCGGCGAAACAGAGTAGCAATTTCCGATAAAAACATGGGTTCGCGACCATCGCTCCGCGTTGAACCAATCTTTACAAACCAAAGATACAGAGCTTCTATCTTTGTGGGACTTAACCAAACTCAAAACTCTTTCCAAAACCTCATCTGGGAAGATCGAACCAGCCCGTTTGGACTCGTCCAAGTCTCCCAATTCCTTCTTCCTCTTGGAACTCATTTTATACCCTCGAACCCCTCACAACTAAAACCCCATAAGGAAATTCAAAGGGAACCCCCACAAACCTCTTCAAAATCGAAAATGTAGTTAGTTCTTTAGAAAACAAGAAGAAACCCAGAAATCTCCATAGAACAAAAGTGGAAGAGCTACAAAAAGGGGTAAGAAATTCAGAGATTTAGAAAGAGAGAGAGAGGAGCGAGTTGACTCAGGGGAGGTGTGTTGAAGAAGAACAAAAAATAACAAAAATGGGATCTTTTGTAGCGATTGGGAAGTGGGAAGAGCCAAAGTGAGAAACCCAACTAATTGCGTATTATAGAAAAAGGAAGAAGCACACCACAACTATCCCCTCCCCTAATCTCCCTCCATTTCTTTCCCCACCTTCCTTCCTTTTGTTTCGCGCGTTCTTCTCACGTCCAATGAACTATTGACACGTCAGCTCTTTCTTTTACTTAATTTTAAAAAAAAAAAAAAATTATTCACTTCTCATGGCTACCTCCTAATATCCCATTTAGTTTTAATAATTTTCATATAAATTAAAAAAAAAAAAAAAATTGAAGAGGAGGACAAAGAAATTATAAATGAAAATTATTAACCTACATTTTTCAATGGGCAATTATATGTGTAAGCGGCTCACTTCACCTCATCATCACATATTTCACTCCCTTTCCCCCGCTTTCTCCATTTTACCCTTCTACCCTCTCCCAAATTCCTCAAATACCCCTCCAATAAACATAGTATCTTAAATTATGTCTCTTAATTTTGCCTTTTTTTTTATTTTTTAAAATATTTAATAATCTTAAACTTTTTATTGCCGTTTCATTCTAAATTTTAAAATAATAAAAAATGATTATTCGAAACTTCAAGAAATTAAATATTAAAAAATAATAAAAAGTTAGTTAATTTAATTGCCACATAAAATGTGATGATTTGGAGATGGATAGCAAATGTGATCCTCAAACACTGTCGCCGTTGAATGCACGTCGGATAGCGACCCTTCATTTCTTTTACATTAATGACATAATTACGTGATTGGTCTTTTTTACCCCTCCTTTTCTTTAAAGTTCTCATCGGATCTTTCTTTTTATTTAGGGGGTCATCTTGTATTTTCACTTTTTTTTATGATTTAACACTTTGTATGCTTAATTATTTAATACTTCTATTTAATCTTTATTTTCCCAAATTACTGTTTGCTTAACTCCACAAATAAATATTAAAAGGTAGAAAGTTTTTTAAAACTAAATAATAATGATGTTGTGGAATAATAATAATAATAATTATTATTATTATTTTTGTAGATTTAAATTCTATTACATACGATGTATTTAAATAAGAAGATTAGTCAAAGCCACATTAACATCTAATCTAAACCTAACCCATGAAAACGAAATCAAAATCCAAAGAGTTTCAACTTAGTTCAATTAATTTTCCACTTTGAAAACTTAAATAAAGTTGATTTGACTCTAGTTGAATTGAAATTATTGAATTTTTCTCGTATAATTGAATTCAATGTTATTATCTTGACAAGACTATAAATCTATGTCTTAGATAATAAAAATGACATAAGTTATATATAATATTCTTATATTATTAAAAAAAAATGTTATATTGTGATGTAACATTTAGCTTCTTCATAAATAAATGGAGTAAACGAAACGTTCAAGTTTGATATGATTTTATGGATATCGTTATCAAGATCTTCGTCTAATAAAATTTTCAAGGATTCTTTTAATTAAAAGTGTAATTTTTTAATTAAAAAATCAACAATTATATATAAATAAATAAATAAATAAAGATTTTATATGCTTTGAATTAAGTGGAGGGCATTTGTCAAAATAATAATGATGATAAAGGTAGGGTCTTTATTAACCTAAGCCTCCTATTAAATTGCTTCTTTTTTCCTCCGTCTTTTTTGAACAATTAACTTGCTTTTCGGTCCCTTTTTATTTATTTATTTATTTTTTTTGCAATTAATTAATACGGATATTTTTAAAATTTTAATATTAATATATAACATTTTTCAAACTATTTATTTTAATATTATTGTGAGTAAGTTAGACATTAGTTTGTGACATAAATGAAAGGATATGCATGGTTCACATAGTGTATACAATCCCTAAATCTTATAATATATCTAATATTTGATGCATATTAGTAAGTATTTGATGTTATATGTAATGTTAATAATTGTGATTATTAGATACCAGACAGCCGTTTGCGTGGTAAGCATGGTTGGGATGGGAAAATGTGCGCATGGCAGTCACGTGCGAGAAGGAGAGAATCTGAAATCTGAAACCAAACTGGAGCAACTAATTATAAAAAGAAAAATGATAAACATCACGTGACAGCCTCCTCTTCAACTCCATCACCTAATCCAGACAGCTAATGCTCCCGAATCTCTATGATTAAAGATAATCATACACTAATTAAACATTAATTAATTTGTAACAGCTCATAACTGTATGGCTTCAACTCAAAACTGCATTTTCTTAATTAATCCGCTTCCATTTGCTTTACTTTTTCTCCAAAAATGAGGTAAACTAAAAGATAACTAAAATTAAAAAAAAATAAAAAAGGATATTCAGGAATGATACTTTTTTGAAAAGGGTAGCCTACTGTAAAAATGAATAAATATTGGAGGAAGATGGTGGGGCCCAATGGGTTTGGTTGGGCCTCTAATGTAATAACTCAACTCATTGGGCTTCATGGGCTTACCGCATATTATTCCTAATTAATAAAAATCGTAGAGGCCCATAATGGACATTGGCCCATAATGGGCGGCCCAATTCGTGGGCAAAATAATTGAATACTCAAATTTCTTTCTATATTATTATATATTTTAAAATTTGTTTTCCCTCTCTATGCAGATTCCAAACACACAGATATTCATGCAATTAATCCTTAATTAATGCACGTTAATTGAACCTAATCCTTACCTCCAGGGAAGCCTCATTTTTCGTGGGGAAACTCATCGGACTTTCTTATTGGAGAAATATCAATCTCGATCTCGATCAAATTGTCCTCCTCCAGCAGAAATTCCGATGCCTTCTTGTTCGTCTTATCCAACGCAATCTCGATGAGTTCATCTCTGTCTTCATCCTCATCCCACATCAAACACAAGTGATCGTCAAGCGAGTCCCAGTCTCCAGTCGTCGGGAAATTGTCCTCCGACGAGCTGTCGGAGTCCGTTTCCGGATAGTACAGCGATAGCGATGGATACCTCTCCAGTCCGATGCGTACCTGTCGAGGTTCTGGATCGCTCTCGTTCGATGCTTCCTTATCGTGATCTTCCCCTTCGTACTCCTCGTAAATAACCTCCAACGGCGCCCTCACGTTCCACTGTACGAAAGATTCCTCGAAGCACTTGCACGAAACAGAATCGGCACATTTTGATCCTCCACTTACGGACTCCGATACGGCGGTGGAACTCTCCGATTGTACTGCGGCGTCGTTCTCGGCGGATTCTTCGCATTCAATTTGATTGTTGTTGTCGTTGGTTTGGCGAAGAAACGATCTCTGAGTTGCACCGAGGCGAAGGAGAGAGAGCAAGAGGAATCCGGTGAGGAGGAAAATCGGAGAGAAAAGGATTCTCCATAGAAGGCGAGGGAAGTAGAGGAGAGTGAGAGCGAAGAAAGAGAGGAGAGTAGAAAGCAGAGGATCGGAGGTTATGGAAATGGAAACGGTAGGCGTGTTAGAAGAAGAAGAAGAAGAAGAAGAAGACATCTCTGCGATTAAATTAAAGGATGTCGACGGATTCATACAGAAAAATGTAGAATCAATCGGCGCATTCCATGGATGAAGTTTTGATAAATTGCAGAGAAGAAGGTGAAGTGATGATTGCTTTAGAACGGAAGGGGAAGGGCAGAGGAAGAGTCGATTCGTCGTCTCGCACGGAATGTGAACAATTTGATGATGGTGGTTTGCGATCTGTCGTACACTTCAGTTATAGACTTATAGAGTCCAATGACGGATGTACCCCTCTCATTCCCTTATTTATTTTGCATGTGGAGGGAGATTTTGAGTGAAATAAATTTATTTTTATTTTTAAACGAATAAGGGAAGAAATAACATTATAAATGCGACATCACACATGTAAAAAGGAGAGGATCCTCTCTTATGGTAGACGATGATACATAATGAGTCAAAGTGAACAATATATGATAGCGGTGAGCTTGAGCTGTTATAAATTATATCATAGTTACATTGAGTGAGTTGTTGTTTGCTATTATTATCGAAAATTAAGAAAGCAATAAAAGTGAATAATAAGGGCAATTGATGACAATATGAATATGAATTAAAGAAAAGTGTTATTTTCGTACTTGAGTAAGCTTAATGATCTATAAGAAAAAAGGGTTTGAATGAATAAAGTGGGAATAATGAATCCCAAAATATGAGTGTGAAAAGGGATTTGGATGGTAGCCATGTAAGCTGTAATTTTGGTGAAGAATTGAGGAGAAACCGGAGAAACACACATGATTAACAAAACTGCCTTTATTTCTTCCATACATTACATCCTCTTTCCATTCAATTATTTATTCCTTTCTCTTTCTCTCTCTCTTTAATGTCTGTTGCAAAAAAAGTAGTCTACTTTTCTTTGCTTTCATCTACAGCTACCACTCCCCCTTTTCTCTGTGACTTTCAACCTCTCTACCTTCCTTTCTCAACCACTTTCATGCCTATTTCTCATCTTCAATCCGAACCCATCGATCTTTAGAATGATAATTGATGTCGACATAAGATTCAGTTTCTTTGGTTTCCTTTTCCATGTCTGGTCATGGATTGGGTTGGGTGGAAGCTTTATTATGGTGCAAGAAAAAGCAATGGGTCAAAGCGAGGAGGGTCATCAATCAGAGAAAACTTGGCAGAAAATTCCCTTTTTAAAAAAGGAAAAAGAATGGTCTTTTGGCGTTTCATTTTCCCATGTCCATGTTTGGTTGGTCCTCTTTTGTTTCGGGTAAGGAAAACGAAGCTTCACAAAAGTACCAAAGCTTTACTTTTAAGAAAACGATAGAATAAATGATTATATATGATTGATTATGAGGTTCAATAACAAGGGCCTATAATTTGAATGCTAATTATGGAGATCTTCCTTTTTAAAGGCTGAATATGATCAAACAATCAGCAGAGCTCATATTTTGAGCTTCTTATTATTTGGCATTTGGTTGGGTGTGCTGAAATTGGAAAAGGCATGGAAACGGTAGAAGGGTTAATATGGGTTGATGGCAGACAAGAGATCTAGCCCATCAACTCTGTGTTGAGTTGACGACAGTGAGGCCGTGGGGTGGGGGGTGGCTGCTTTCTTAAGGATGTTCGTTCTGCACATGCTTCTGGGACCCTTTTCATTTCATCATCTCTCTGGTAATGGTACAGCCCCAATCCCATAGTTAATAATGCAGTAAACCAAGTGGCAGAAGTTTAGCTCAGCTTAGCTTTAAAAGTTCTTGAGAAATGGAGATAAAAAGAAATTAGATGTTGGGCTTGAATGAATCCAATCCAATCCAATCCAATCCAAACTCATTTATAGCAGCTTATAAATTGTAGCTTATTTTAGGAGGAACATAGAAAGGAAAAAGAAACTGAAACCTCCAAGGAGACGAAATTTCAGGGTCGCCAGTTCATGAGTCCAGCTCCTACTCCAACATTTCCACATGTAATTGGGAGTTCATACACTCCATTCCGCCAGTAAAAAGCAGTGCCAACAGCTGTCAATTAAAGTCGAGCCTTTCTCTGATGATTTCCAGCTCTGCTTAATTCCCCATACGTTACAGATCATTCCATCACACCGCCAAAAGGGAAAGAATGAAAATCAAAAACAAAAACCCATTTCATCAATTATGGAAAAAGTATTCAAAATCGAATCAAAACAAGCATAGGTTAGTTATGTATGAGCTATTACCAGCTGCGCAATCAACAAGCAATTCACATGGGGTGAAGGCAAAAACAGATCATGCTGTAAATAGTGACACAAAACTACGAGGAAAAAATATGATTTGTTTTTATTCGACAGGGAATGAATGAGTGAGTGCAATAGTACAATGTAGTGTTCATCAAAGCTATCAGAATTTAGAAGGGACTAAACCAAAATGCTACCCTACCCTTGTAAATGAATTTCCTAGAACCTTATACCTACCATCAGTTTTTGTCTCTGTAATACATGTATGAAAAAAAAACAAATGAAATGCATTCTTTTTCTAACCCCCCCACCATCTTCATCTTCAATGAAAGATTTGAAGAATGGATCAGTGGAAAGGTCCTGACATGTACAGCTTCACAAGCAGGATCTGAGATTTCAGATCAGTTTCTTCCTACCAGCATCGCGTAATTTCTACAACAGCATTAGATATACAGATGTATTTACAGAGCCCTCTGGGTTAATTCATATCTGTCTCAATGGGCAACTTTTTCTTTGGCCATTGTTCTTCTTATGCGAATAAGGCCACGGAAATGTCCGCGAGCTTCTTCCTGTTTAATGACCTAAATCGTCTAGTGGTTGGAGCATTTGGGGCTTCAATCTCGTCAAGATCGCTGGAGTTATCGAACACAAAGGCGCTGCGAAATGCACGGACCTTTGAGGGAGTGCTGTAGGCGAAATGCCATTCTTTTGCAATCAAAGTCTGTAAACGAAATAGAAACCCTAAATCGATGAGAATCAAAAATGAACGGAAACAAATGGAGTGAATAATGATGCGAGTGATATTTACCGCTTCTCTAATTGTTTTCGAAATGCGGATTAGCTGTTTCAAATCATCATGGTCTACACCGCAGAGTATCCTAATCTGATGGAGAGAACAAAGGGGGAAAATCAATATAGAAACAGAAGTCGAAAGAGGAATTGCGAATGTGAAGATTTGATCATTTCGAAGCAATTTAATCTACAGAAATTTGAACTAACCAGAATCTCCTGAGGCAGGGTCTCGAGCAGAGACTTATCGGTGCCCACCGTCGTCCTGACGGCGCTGCAGGGCCTCTTCGACGATGCCTTCGGCGTCAAGTAGATGGACGAATCATCCTCATTGCATGAAATAACAATCCTCTTCCTTCCTAAACCACGCGTATATCTCACAATTCCGAAATCCAGTCCAGTATCGGCAGCAGAGACGACGCTTTTCGATTTTAAACAACCGCTCTTCTTTCCCAACGCCATTTTCAATTCCCAATATCGAATTAAACTAAACGTATTCGGTTATCTGTATCAACGAGAAAAAGAAAATCAATATCAATCATTAAGAACTGATAAAATCCTAACCAAATGGAACCGAATCCATAGATTAAGAGATTCACAGAGGTTCAAGAACCCTAACAAAAATCTGATAAAAGCAAAACAGCTTCTCCAGAGAACAATTTCCAAAAGCAGAGTGAAAGTGTCGAATAAGGAAGAAATCTAAATTTAAATCCGAAGCGAAACGAACCTGATTGTGGATGGCCGTGGAGATTCGAATATCTCTCTCTGTCGCTCTCTGTTTTTGTTTCAATTTCAAAGAAAGCTTTTGCTATGGAAATGGAAACTCAGCAAACTACGGAGTTGCTTTAAAATTGTCCATATTCTGTCTTATATAGTACTCGAACAAGATAGAGTTTCTCGCTTTTCAAAAATTAGAAAACAGTAAAATATAATTAAATTTATTTTTTTTTAGTACCCCACGCGCTTTACAGAATCCGCTGTCATTTATCGTCTTTGGCGGTTAAAATATAAGTGGAGGAAGGAGGAAAAGAAGGAAAAAACTAGCCGTTGGAGTAGTGGGACACGTGTTGGTCTCTAATGGGAGGGAATTAACCTGGATGCTTCAGTGTGATGACGTGGAGATATGGTCGGTCCAAGTCGGCGGTGTCGGTTCCTTCCCGAACACTCATTTCAAAATTTTTAATTTTTCTTTAAAAAAAAGAAAGAAAAAAGAACACTGGTTATAAAAGTTAGGCAACCAAGAGGAGAGGAGAGACGTGTTGATTAAGCTAGCTCTAAGCCACTGCCGACCCAACAACAAGGAATGTGGTTTAAACTCTGCCGGCTAGTAGTGATTGCTTCTGACTGGAGCCGATGTATTCTAATAAGGCGGGCGGGGGGGCGGCGAAGGCCATGGCTTGGCGGTTGTTTGTGGACTCAGATTTAATATTCACAACGCGTAGGACCGATTTCATCAATAAGGAATTAAAATAAGGGAAAATAATGGTGTTACCTTATCCTCTTTCAAAACATTCACCCTCCATCACTATTGTCTCCATACCTTCTAATGTTTCATAATATTAATTCGATTCTCCCCATGTCCTCTATCAAAAACATTATTGCTTGTCATGCGGTGATTCGGGTTCGATCTCGACAACGACACTGTATATTTTTATAATTGGACTATGTTGTTGTATTTATTCTTCAATTCCTAACCAACTGAACTATAAGGATGATAGAGGATAGTTATGTTGACCCAAATGAACAATCATGATTCGGTTAACCCAAATCAACGGTTCAATTTCTATCACATGAATGAACATGTTGGGTGGGTAGTTTTTTTTTTTTTCTTTTTTTTTTTAAGATGATATTTACGGTATTTATAATTTATACAATTAATTTTATATCTCCGACCGCATAATTGGGCCTTACATCCATAAATCCATGATCACATAATTGGGCTTCTTTCAGTCACTTTGAATTTATTTCTCCGTCTCTTTTTGTTTTCCAATCGCCACACGCAGATGCCGTAAGCAGCAATAATAATACGTGCGAGCCACACGCAATCTCTCCACAGACTTCTTCTTGTAATCTCCGGTGTCCCTGCCACGGTGGAGCACAATCGACGGAATAAAATATTATCAAATAAAATTATTTTTTTAAAAATAATAATAATAAAGAAACATATAAAAATTTTACGGAATCTGAACAGCGAACAACGGCCTTGCTTAGCTACCCGTCGTCGAGCGTACGGTCTCGGTTCCGAACCGGGCCTGCTAGCCTTCTGTGTCTAAACGGCCACGTTTCTTTTCCCGCCGACCACCACCAACACAAACCCGCCATATTCAGATAAGAAACCGGAGTTCAGTGGATTGTCACTATTCCATTCTCTTCTGAAAAATGGATCAATCCGGAGTTCCAGAGCCTGTCCTTAACCACCGTCTCCTCCTTGACGACGGAATCGTCACGCCAATGATTCTCACAGCTGACGGTTGGCTTCGGTGGTCGGAGAAAGGCCAACAGTCTCTGGCCATTGGGAAAGAGGTTATAGGATTGTCCATGGATGGTCCAAAGATTAGGATCAAAGCTCTCGTTGAGGACCGTGGTGGATTGTGGTGCTTTGGGAGCAGCGGAGCTTTGGTGAGGAAGGAGTCTGTGTTTCAGCCCCGTGAATGCAGCGATTTGCTTGGTAACACGATCGTCCACAATTCTGTCTGGTTTTAATATTGACTTCGAGTAGTTTAGAAAACGCATTGAAAGGAGGAGAAGGATTTTGCTGTGTTCTGATTTGTTTCTGCCTGCTGATTGCCATAATGATTTAATGTTTTCGTTTCTCTCCTACATCTCTCAAGAGCCAAACGGAAACTCATAATCTAATACTTCGTGTTTTATGCTGTTCATTCGGCTTAATTTCAAGACCAAGAGAAATCTTCTTATTGCGATTTTTCTCATTCCAAATTCCCGTCGTCACATGTTAGTTACGGAATAGGATGAATAATGTCCGTTAGTTTTTCGGCTGATTAAGAGTTGGAGAACACTCCAGGATCATCGGCGTTTTTAGTGCTTCAAACTTGTTCTGCATAGTGTTCCTTTCCATTGTTTTCTGGAATAATGGCAACTCTGTTTCAAACTTGGTCTTTTTTGTTTGCTTAGGTGCCTTTATCTTTCTTTTCCCCCTATTTCCACGTTCTTACAAGCATCACATTGTTTAGTAGGTAATAAACGGATTGCTAAGGCGAGATGATTGGGTTGATGCAATAAAGATGCCTTTAGGAGTAGTGCCTGCAGGTATCGTATTCTTAGCTTGTTCGTCTTTTTTTAATATTACAACAAGAATTTGAACTTACTACATTTGAAGGAGATGTTTAAATGATATGCAGACTGGAATTGTAATGACAATGAATCATATCTAGTGAAAGAACGTTGGTGTCTGATGGCGCTCGATTTCTCAGATTTCCCCCTTAACCAACGAAAAGACACTCCCATTCTATTAGCATTTATTTGAGTTCCTTGTTTGGATGGTTAACATATGAATGATTGGAACAACAAAATTTCTGATAGTATTTATTGGGGTTCTTATATGTTTAGGCGCTGGAAATGGAATGGTGATATCACTTCTTCATTCAAATGGGGCCTTTGTACCGCATGCAATGCTACTTTAGCCATCCTTCAAGGTTAGTATCGTTTTGTCAATTTCCTTTCCCTGTAGTTTCCCCCCATCTCCAATGTTTATCTTATGATCGAGGTATTTTGCAAACAAATTTTAATTTCTTGCAGGCAAACAAATTTTAATTTCTTGCAGGCCATAAATGTTCATTGGATGTTGCCACCATTTTGCAAGGAGAGGCTAAACATTTTTCTGTGTTGATGCTTGCTTGGGGTATCTCTAACTTTAAATCTCTCTTTAGTGTTACCACAGGGTAGTTGAGGTTAATTTGTCCTTTTGCCGATGCAACTATTTCTGCAGAGTCGCCTGTTGTTTGCTTCTGCAGAGTTATCTAAGTTGAGTACTTAGGAATGCTACAAGTTACTACTAAATTTTATATGCGTGTTCAAAGATGACATATAGTGCCGTTATTTTATATTAAAGATGACATGTAACTGTCCTTGATTTTCAAACATTATTCATTTGGATTGGTTTGAAGTGCTTCTGTTACACACCAAGGACACAATACAAGCAAAGAGTCCCCTAACACACAGAGCATGCCAAAATTAAGGTTATCCTTGACCTGGTTAGTTCACAAAAACAAATGTTCCTCAATGGCATGCTTCTTGTTAGGAATCGCAAATCTTCGCAATGGTATGATATTGTCCCCTTTAAGCATAAGCTCTAATGGCTTTGCTTTAAACTTCCCCATAAGGCCTCATAATGGTCTAATCTTAATGGCTGTGCTTAAGCTCGCTGCTGTCTGTGGCATAACCTTCTTGATCCTATGGCCGCATGCTCTAAGTCTGTGTGGAGGGAGGGGACTACACATTTAGTTCAAGGCTTCTGTTTTTGTATCTTGAGAAGTATTCATGGATCCAAATTGGTAAGTGGAAGTTTGTTTTCAGTCCTGTCTCTGCTGTACAGTTGGTGTTAAACAAGTTGGTGAACCTTGTTGTAGATTGTGTGTGTACAAAAATGATTTGAATCTTAATGTGTTGAAAGTAGAATCTTGATATGTTAGACAGGAAAAGAGAGAGACCTGAAGAAAACACATGCTTTTGCAAGCTACCAACTACTTTTACTTCTAGGTGTACAAAAGGCACGCGGATAATTTATTCTCGTGCTAAATCCTTCCAACTTTGTACCAAAAAAACATAATCTCTTTGTGCATACGAGCCTTTTGATTAAAATTTTATTTATGGTGCTTGAGAATGTGATATCTATAAATATGATGTATGAGAATGTGATATCTATAAATATGATCGAAGACTTTTTTAAAATATTTCATTTAGCGATGAATAAAAAATAACAAATTTTAGAGCAATATCAAAATTATTGATAGTTAAAATGTTAATATCATTATAAAATTTAAAATTAGTAAAAATCAAACATGCTATATCATTATAAAATTTAAAGTAAATGAAAAGTTGCCAACCCAGCCAACAAATGCTAGCCACCTTCCAATAATTTTTTTTTCGTATATAATATTTATCTTTACCTAAACCTTAAAGCTCAACAAATATATAATTAAAAAAAAAAAAAAAAGTTGACTTCTCCTATTGAGAAGATAAATCATAATAATTGCAAAATGTTTATGACATAGTTGTATTACTAGTTGGACTAATTGAAATATTCAAATTGAATCGACCAACTAAATTATATTTAATGTCATTTTATAGGTTAGTTTAATTAAATATTAGAGATAAAATTTGATAGACTTTTAGTTTTTAACGATTTAGAGCTTCATTTTTGTTAGACGAACACGACTCTCCACAATGGTATGATATTGTCCACTTTGAGCATAGCTTTGCTTTAGGCTTCCCAAAAGGCCTCATACTAATGGAGTTAGTATTCCTCACTTATAAACCCATGATCATTCCCTAAATTAGCCGATGTGGGACTTTCATCATCCAACAATCTTAAGATAATAATTATATTACCCCGTGAGATAAATTATGAAAAGATAAATAATTGTATTTTATATTCTAAATAAGTTTTTTCTTTTTTATTCCAATCCTGATGCTCATCTGTGGGGTTTATTTGGCTGTCTCTGAAGAACAAAAAAACAAAATAATTTGTTTTAGTTTTCATATTAATTGAACAAATAAAATAAATAAACCAGAAGCCAAGTTACCGATGGAAAATATTTCAAAGTTGGAATAAAATAAAACTCGTTTTAACTTTTAATATTAATTGAAAAAAATAAAATAAATAAAACAAAGACAGAGTTACATAGGGAAAAATATTTTAAAATTTGAATAAAACAAAACTACATAATTTATTTTAATTAGTAGGGAAAACGGTTTAACTTTTAATATTAATTAACAAAATAAAATAAATAAAACAGAGAGAAAATATTTCAAAATTTGAATAAAACAAAACCTATTTTTACATTTCTGACTATTAAAATGACACGACATTTTAGTCCAAACGCCTTCAACTCGGAAATGGTTATATGGGTGGGTCCCACTTAATTTGTAATTTATTATTTGTTTTTTTCTTCTCTTCGTAAGAGTAGGTAGGTATTACTCTAAGACATGAAGAAGGCTTTACATGATAAGTTGTATATATTATAAGAAATAAATGTCGCATTTAAGTAATATTGAAACATACTAATAAAAAATAAAATAAAAGATTTTTAAACGTATGATATTAATATCAATTTATAAATTAAAGCTGCATTTAATTCTAAAAAACCGTATTTAAAGTTTGAAAATATATAATTAAAAAATACAGCTTTATTACTATATTCAATTGTGGCTGCCACAAAAGGTTAAATTATTTAATATATCAATTTAAAAAGTTTCCTGGCATCTACCACAAGGCCGCTTAAGTAAATAAAAAATAAAGATATTTTCAAATTTTCAAATTTTATGGATATTTTTTAATATTATTTAAAAAAAATTTATGTATATTTTTAAAGATATTTTTAAACTCTTTAAAAAAATTGAAAAGATATTTATGAAATATATTTTTTAAATAAATTATAAAGTTTAAGATCGCTTTTGTTAATTTAACCGATGTATTACTCCTTTTATTTTATCATTGAAAATTATATAATATTTGTAAAATAATAAGAAGTACCGCCCACTATTTGATTAAATATAAATATATATATATATGAACAAACTATTTGATTTGAGCTAAAAAAAAAAAAAAAAAAAGATGATTAATTAAAGAAATATAAAATAAGTGAGCAATGAAAAAATAAAAAAGAAAAGAAAAGAGGGAAGGACGGCAAATAATGACAGAACACGAGTCGACGTGATTTTGAAGCCTCGTGGATTGATTGTTACAGTGAAAATAAAGAGAGAAAAAAAAAAAAAAGAAAAAAGAAAAAGAGAAAATAATTTGGATGTTATTTTCATATGTTAATTTTGGTTGGTTTAAATACGTCGTTGTCTTCTCTCCAAACCCTCTTCTGGTCTGATACACATCCTGGGTCGCTTCTCGTCCCATGATTATTGCAGATCAGGTCGCGGCAACCACCACTACACCTCTTCTCGCTTTCTTCTTCTTCTTCCGTTTCTCTCCTCTCAGACCTCTCCTCCCTCTATCACTTCCCTTTCTAGGGTTTATGCCGTCCACCTTCCTCTTCCTCTTCCTTCTGCAGGGCTCCGATGTCGTCTGCCGTTACCGCTGCTTCTTCTTCCTCCTCCTCTCTTTCTACCAAGCCTTGCTATAATTCCGACTGTAAAGAACTTAGACCTGACCGCTCCAGAAAGGGATGGCGTCTTCGCACCGGCGACTTTGCCGAGCTCTGCGATCGATGCGCGTAAGTTAATCTTTCTACTTTTATTGATTGTGTCTCTCTCTCTCTCTCTCTCTCTCTCTCTCTCTCTCTCTCTTACTCGGCTTGTCCTGTTATAAGCTTGGAGGTTCATTTGTGCGTGTTTTTGCGTTCTTGGAGGTTTATTTGGGTGTGTTTTTGTGGTCTTGGAGTTTTGTTTGCTTGTTTTAATGCAGGTAAGGAGAAGGGGCATGTCTTTTCCCCCCTTCACTTTAGTAGTCCAGGCGCCGTCTTTTTTTTTTTTGACACTGGTTTCAGTCGTGGCTTTATCTTTTTCTTATCTAGTTTCGAGTTTACCGTATTGAGGTTCTGTGAATTGGTTTACGAAGCTCACTGAAGTACGGATATAGTTTAAGTCCATTACAGAGAGTTTTCCGACGTGTGGGGTTGAGGAATAACTATCAGCAATTCTTGTTATGATATTCGCAAAGCGACTATCACCTTTCTCTTTGATTTGTTCTGAATCTTCTTGTCATTCTTAATAGTTTGTTTGGAAATTATTTCCTTCTAAGAACTTGGAGAGGCATTGGCGTATTAACATTTTTTTCTATCTTTTTCTTTGTGCGCCGTGCTCATTTATCTTGCTTAAGACCTTCAACATGACAGGTCGCTTGGATAGGCATATATATATATATATATGTTGTAATAAGAATTTTGAACAGTAAATTTAGCACATGGGATATTCATACTATACAATATGATGCGTGCATGTTGATGGATTTAGGACATTCTGATTAAGGGTGCAGAAAAGGTAGGAAGTAAACAGATGTCATACGATGGTTGGTTCTGATGAGATGATTATTTACATTATAAGATTGTGTTGATTGAAATTCGCCTATGGCTATGAGTGGTTATGGTTTCTTGTAACACTGAATAAAATACTCTAAGGGATTCAAAACTTTTAAGAACTCCGTTCAAATTCATTTTTGTAGTTCTGCCTACGAAGAAGGAAGATTCTGCGAGACTTTTCACTTGAATGCTTCTGGCTGGAGGTGCTGTGAATCCTGTGGAAAGGTGAGCTGGAAAAGTTCATTGCTATCAATTTATATGCTCTATCTTGCAAGATATGGCCGTTCATCTGTTAAACTTTTCATAGGCTTCTTTTGCACATATTTACTAACAATAAATCTCTTTCTCCAGCGGGTTCATTGTGGGTGCATTGTTTCAGCTCATGCATTCACCTTACTGGATCCTGGGGGTATCGAGTGCATGACATGTGCACGGAAGAATGTCATCTTAGTAAGAATGCATCTGGCTATCTTCTCCATCGAGAGTTTTTATTGTTCATACATTTTCTGACAGTAAAAAAATTGCATTAGTTCTTTTCCCCTTAAAATTTCTGTTCGACCTTTCTCCTTTACATGTGGCATCTCTTTAATAAGAGATTCTGTCTCAACGCTGATGCACCAATTGCATCTCTCTTAGGAAACATTGATGTCACAAGGAAACCTCTTGGCCAAGGTGGAAACTAGAAGGGCAGTCGTTCAATTTTTCCTTTGAGCCTGGCCATCATTCCAACATTGATCTAAATTAAAAATATATTTTTCAAAATCATGTGATATAAGTTGATAACAATGCCATTTTCTTAGCAAGCTCCTAGCCAATTCTGATGCCTTTTCACCATCCTTATTTGGGCGTACTTTCTAGCATTTATTTGTTAGGTTTTCGTTTTCTATCTTGGGTTCATTCTCCTGCGTTAGGATACAGTTCATGCATGTGCAGCTTATGGAATTACAAGTTAACACAGTTTGGTTGGATTCCAACACATTCCACGTTTAACTCAACTTTCTCATTTTGGTTCAGCCGCTGAATCCAGTATGGCCACCGTCTTTGCTTTTCCATTCAGCTTTGCCCGACAGACTAAAAGACCTTTCTGTGAAAAATTGGAGCCAGTTAGCTGGATCAGGTCCTGTACCATGGCGCCAAGCTCCCAGTATGTTCAATTCTTCTCTCCCTTCTGGTGAATTGCATCATAGAGCACCTTATGAAGTTGACATATCAGCTGCCCTTAACAAACTTAATACTAGTGAAAGGTTGCCCATATCTTTAGAAAAAAGAAAAAATGAAGACTTTTCTGAAAGGTTCTCGAATGGGAGCCTGAGGCAATGTGGACAGGATTTATGTGAAAATGGGACTGCAGGTGTGGATCCTTTTTTTTTTTTTCAATCATTTAAGCTTTGAAGGTAAAACAATAAGTAAAATGCTGAGAAATAGTCACCATTCATTTTGTTGAGAACAGTATTTAGTAATTATGGAAAGTGTTGGTTGAACCTGACTATTGATATCTTGTAGGAGGCATTAACTGTGAGGATAAACCTAGCTCATGTTCTAGTATTCCACAGCAGTCTAGCTTTGTGAAGGAGGATACCTGTACTACACAATATGGTTTGAATGTACCTTATGCACCTCCAAATGAACCAAGTACACGTAGTAGGATGTCTGGAACTCATTTGAGACCGACTCCACCATCTCCTCTGCCAAAGCAGGTCCATTCCAATTTACAAAATGGAGCTGAACCCTCTAGTGAAACACAGCTGCGCAACGGAAGGCCTAGAGGAGATTCACGTGGAAGGAATTATTTGCTTCCACGATACTGGCCTAGGTTTACCGACCAGGAGCTACAACAAATATCTGTCGAGTATCCTTCCATCGATACAATCTTGGGGATAGTCTTAAAATATGAAATAGAATTGTTCCTAGTTGTTGAAAGCTTGTAAATCTGATTACTTGGCTTCATACTCTTGTGCAGGATTTCAGTTAAATTCTAGCTGAAATATTTAAAACCATTCAAGTTCCTGTACATAGTTTTGTCAATTTTTTTTAGAAGCATTCAGCTAGTAGCCTTGACAATCATCAAGCTCAAATTCTGTTATTACTCCATTGTTTGAAAAAATGTTGAGTGCTAGTGATGCAGGGCGGATTGGACGTTTAGTGCTTCCAAAAAAATGTGCTGAGGTGAGTATTTATTTTCTAGAGTCTATTTCTACTTCTAAGTTATTACGTATATGACAGTCTTGCAAGTTCAATATTTATACTACAGTATTCTACAGGCAACTTCTAGGACTGAGAATTTTATTATAAGTGTTTGTTCTGTCATCAATCAGCTGGTTACAATATACTTTCAACTTGCAGGCCTATTTTCCATCAATTTCCCAGCCTGAGGGATTACCTCTAAAAGTACAGGATGCGAAAGGAAAGGAATGGATATTTCAGTTCCGTTTTTGGCCTAATAACAATAGCAGGATGTATGTTCTAGAGGGGGTTACTCCCTGCATACAGTCTATGCAATTGCAAGCAGGTGACATAGGTATGCATATGACCATAAGAAAAAAATACTCACTCATCAGGAATTACACACCACAGTTTGTTAAAAATTAGGTTTGAGGTGGCATTTCCTTTGGGATTCTTTTTGATTGGAAGCGCTTTGCTATCTTTTTGAACACTAGCATGCCATTAACTTGCCAGAGCCAGTTTCATTGTAATATTTTAAGTTTTGTATTTACTAAATTAAAGCTGTTTCCTTATAATTTTTATGTTAATTTTTTAGTGAACTCCCAACCAAACTTAAAATACTAAAACATATTTTTCAAAACTACCTCTTTTATATTTAAAACTTTGGGAAAGATTTTAAAAATAATTAATGAAGGCACGTTACAAAATATTTAAATTGTCAACACATAGATATTTTTAGGCTTGTAAACCTAAAAACAAAAAAAATCTATTTAGTAATAGTGTTTAAAAACAGTTTTTATAATGGTTTTTCCTTTAATTATAAGTCCTTTATTTATAACAATTGATCTTTTTCAGGCAGGTTTGTGATGATTTCAACTGTGCTTTTAAAAAGTCTCTATTGCATTTCTAAAAAATGTTTCTTAAAACAGTATTCTACAAAATAAATTTCCATATAGCTCCAAAATGTTTGCCAAACATCCCTCTAGTTATATTTTTTTTTTCTTTCTAAAGTTGAACCTTAGTTTTAATCTGTATGATATATTGCATATGGTCTCACTCATGTTATGGACTGAAACTTCCTTCCATGTCATCAGTGACATTTAGTCGGCTAGAGCCAGAAGGGAAGTTGGTTATGGGTTTCAGAAAGGCCTCAACAGCAGCTGATCAGGTTTTCCGTTTTCAAGATAGCTTATGGCTTTTGTGTATGTTGAAAATCTTAAGTGAGATCCGGCATCTTAATAACAATAGAACATGGAAGTAAGATGCATTATTTTGTATTTAGAATATTATATGGATTTGTTCTGCATGGAGATCTATTATTGTTCACATCTTTAGGGTTAAATCCATTCTAAAAACATCTACGTTTCTATAAATAGTAACTGAGACAGAAACCAGAGTGTTCTAATTGATTTTTTCAGCTATAGATTCTTGAAAACGCAGTGCTTATTGAAAAAAATAGAGTTGCAAGTGGTGTCATGATGGTTTAGGGGGACCGCTGATCTGTTGCAGAAAATAGTATATCAAGCATGATTAGCAGAATATTGAAAACCTAAGAGTAGGGATAAAATAATATGAATTAACGACATGAAAGCAATCATCTAGGGAATGTAGTATTGAAATAGACCTAAGAATTTTTGAAGGGAAGTGTTTTCACCCTTTTAGCCCCTTCTTCCAAGTTATATTGTGACTATACCCCCAATGTAGTTAATTTTAATTGGAGTGGTGAACTGTGAGCAGGAGTTGTATGGATGTTGTTAACTTTCCATTAATTAAATGAAAAGTGTTTCCTATTACTAGGATATATTCACATCATTTTGAGACTACATGAACTATTATGAAAAAGGAATATCAAATTAAGTGGGTTTTCCTTGTGGTAGCAAATAAGTTGGTGACCGTGTAACTTCTAAGTTACACATACAAGTTTACATAATTTGATTTGAGATGTTGAAATATGTTAAGTTCTTTAGGATTGGACCCTTGGCAAGATCTAGTTTGTATTGAACATAACTAATAGAAGAAGTAAATGTTAATTACTTTAGATAATTGAATGTGTTGTCCAACTAAATTATTTGTAATCTGCTAAGTGAGAATTCGAACGCCTGTCTGCATAAATTCACACGTATCACCTGCTGAATGTACTCATCATTGTGGGGTTTTTTTTTGATAAAAATTAAACTTTTTGAGTGGTCATATTTTCTAGATTATGTTTTAGTTTAAGCAGGAGTTCCCAACTTTTCGTTCCCATTAAAACAGACCGATTTTATCTAAAAATTGCTTGTGTCATAACTCTGTATTTGCTTTGACAGGAAAATGAAACAAACAAGACCAAGAATGGAGCTCCTGCACATGGAGATGTCAGTAATATAAAAGTTAAAGTCAGTAAAATTTCATTTGCTGCCCTTTACTTTAAACAATAACTATGGGATCACCTTCCTTTTCATGAATGAACCAGGCTGAATTGGCAGATCCTAACTCATGGACAAAAGTTGACAAGTCTGGATACATAGCAAAAGAGGTCTTGGGAGTCAAACCTTCAATTTCTAGAAAGAGGAAAAACAGCACCTTAGGTTCAAAGAGTAAACGCCTTAGAATTGAAAATGAAGACATGATTGAGTTGAAGATAACTTGGGAAGAAGCTCAAGGATTGCTTCGGCCTCCTCCAAACCAATTACCGAATATTGTGGTCATTGAAGGTTTTGAATTTGAGGAATATGAGGTATAACTTTCCAGAGCCATCTACTTATGATCCATGTATTTATTATTAGCAATTCAATTCCCCTGCGAACTGAAACTTACTGAATCCTTCTCTAACCAAACTTTTGGTGCTCATGACTGAATGGAATATCTCCGCTATGATGCTATGAATACCAGCAACTGATTGTAGACCCTTATGGTTTACAATCAGTTGCCTATTTGCAAACATTGGAGCTACCCTTATCTCTGGTCAGCTATGGAATGCTAGGAGTTTACATTCTGTCTGGTCAATCAATTGGTTGATGACATAGCAACTTTGCCAACAATATTTGTTGAAACCTAGGCAGTGAGTCATTTTCCCAAATTTGGAATGTTCATGAGGTAGATGATGTGGCCTCTCCAAGCATGTGTGTATGGTGGGAGAGCCAGTAAATTTGGGTTATGGAGCTTTGAGGTTTTCAATTTTTTTTGTTACTAAATTTGTAACAATAATAAAATGATTCATTGGATTAATGCTATTTTCATACGGGAAAACAAACTTCCATGTAGTTAGAAGCATGCTTTCCAATTGAAAATAATAGACAAATGGTGAAAAATACAATCAGAAATTTTGTTAGAATAGATAAGAACTGCAGAGTTTTTAGAAATGCTACTATCTATAGCCTTCAATTGACCAACCACCATTGGGTATTAGAAGGAACTAACATGTGCAACTGATATTTAACCAACATAAATTACGTTATAATAGAAATAGTAAGGTACGCAGGAGGAGAATTGGACACGCCCACTGCATCAAAGGAGAATAGTTGTGAACGCTAGGAGCTCTTGGTTATATTGTAATTATGATCTAGTCCATATGGTAATCAATTGGGATCCTTTTTGTAACCCTTTGGTTTTGAGGAGATATCTCATTTTCATTCTTTTGTATTTGGCTTCTTAGACATCTAAAGAAAGAAAAAAAACAGCTGGATGTTTTTTCTCCCCCCTAACTGTTCTAAATACAAGTTTGAAATGCCCTTCGCTGCTGTTGGATCCAGAAGTTGTATTAATCTACGTCATGAGTTATAATGTCCGTGTGTATCAAGTTGGAGACTGGGATTTTTCTTTGATCAACTGTTTGCTTTTGATTTACCATGAATGGCTGCATCCTTTACTGCAGTGCTGCAGTTATTTTCTTTCTGATATGACGTTCAAGGTTCAACCTGCAAAGTGGCGTGCAAGTTAGCTTGCAGATTAGAATATGTTCAATAGCGTGTCTATATGATGTCTATTCTAAGCTGCGTGTATTTGGGGTGATGGTAACATCAATGGCTTGTGTTATTACAGGATGCACCCGTACTCGGGAAACCTACAATTATACCTCCTGATAATACATGGTAAACCTCTCTTATTAGGTGTGCTGATGATTTTTTTGTTCCTTTTTGTGCCATCTTCATGGTGTGCATTTTTCCTTTGGAATCCCTCTGTACGTGCAAGCTTTCTCATGCAAATTATTTTCCTGTTAGTGTTAAAAATGTTGAATGCCTCTCTCTTGTTTTTTCTCTATCCATCTCTGGTGATTTGTTCATTTGTTTTGGAGTAGGGGTGTTATGGCCTTTGCCTACTTGGGGCTGGACTAGCTGATTTCTTCTTTTGTTATTGAGTTCTCTCTGTTTTCTGAATTGATTAAACCTTGTGTGTGTGTGTGTGTGTGTGTGTGTGTGTGTGTGTGTGTTTTATGTTTCTTTTTTAATTTTACAAGGATGCATGTACCTCATAGCCTTTTCTTCTTCCTATGGTCCTGTCATCTTTAGCATTGACAAGCCTGTAAGTAAAATATATTATCCTTGCTCCTTCCAAATACTGTGGTTTATTTTCAGTGAAAGGATTCAATGGATTCAATGTGAAGACTGTTTGAAGTGGCGAAAATTGCCAGCCAGTGCTCTTCTACCCTCAAAATGGATTTGTTCTGACAACTCATGGGACCCTGAGAGGTAGAAAGGCCACGTTATTCTCTTTTGATTTGTCAAGTCTTTTGTCATAAGGAGATTTAAGATAGTGAGCACAAAGTAGCATTTTCTTTTCAACTCACTGCAGATATGTAGCATTGATAGACGAGCTTTCTTTGTGTTAGTGCTTCTAACAAAGTTATAGTATGGCTTCTGTGAATTTTACTAATATAATTCTCTCTGCAATAGATCTTTTTGCTCCGCAGCTCAAGAGTTGTCAACAGAGAAGCTGGAAGAGCTACTGTCGCCCAGTAATTCAGGTGAGAATTGTTCAAAACAAAAACTATTACATTGTTTGACCGTATCTTCATGCATAAATGAATTCCAACTGATTCGATTAGATGGTTCTTTTCTTTTTGTCCGTTTCTGTTATTAATATTTTTGCTTCATATTCAGTGTTCCTAATCTGTTGTTTGCTATTTATAGCTGCTGTTCAGAAAATGAAGACTGCTAAACTAGAACCAGATAATGTTGAAGCTCTGGAGGGACTTGACACACTTGCAAATTTAGCCATCTTAGAAGAGGGTGAGGCAAGCCAGGCACCTGGCCAGGCCACTACAAAGCACCCTCGCCATAGACCTGGATGCTCATGCATAGTATGCATTCAACCTCCAAGTGGGAAGGGACCAAAACATAAGCAGACATGTACCTGTAATGTGTGTTTGACAGTAAAGCGCCGTTTTCGAACATTAATGCTTCGACGTGAAAAAAAGCAATCTGAAAAGGAAGCAGAAACTACGCGCCAAAGGCATCAATTTCAGGATGAAATGTTTCTTGATAGATCAATGGACGATGAATCTCTTACTTTCAGTAACACAGGTCCAAGCAAGTTGATTGTGGAAGGGAAAATTACTGATGGTTCTGATGAGGATCCTAACAGGAACAAGCCATCCACTTCTCCTTTTAAAGGCCAAATCGATTTGAATATGCAGCCTGAGCGAGAGGAAGAGCTATCACCAGGTTCTGATTCTGGAAGCATGATGAAAGTGCTTCAAGATACTGGGGATAGATTCCTTGAGCAGCAAAGGTCGAACTCTGGTGGTGCTGTTAGTTCATCAAGCGATCCATTAGAACCTGGAGGGGAACGTGAACACAGGGTTGAGAATAGTAGCAATGTCATTGATCTTGGTAGCAGCAATTTAGATGCCGATAAGGATCATCCTGGAACGCTGTCGTTCAATGCTTCGGCATCCATGTCAGCCACAGGTTGAATCAAAACATTCTATTTACATCCATCCGGGTCCTTTATATATATTCTTCACATACACTGCATTGGTGGGTCAGTTTTTGTTGTACATTCATCCACGCTGATCTCAACCATTTGCAAATCTGTACATAAAGAGCGCTAGGAAGTGTTAATCAGGGTTGAGAAACCTTTAGGTTCAGAAACATCCCCACTCTATCGTATTAGATGATAGCAGAATGCTGAGAAGGGAACTGAACTGAACTGAACTGATGAAGTCGCCCTCTACCATATCAACAATCTGACATTAGGAAACATAGAATGAATACTTCATGCAGAATTATTAACAGCTGAATTTGATTCAGTACAGTGAAATATGGAGACTGGTTTCCAAGTTTGGCTCTGATTCTATACGTTGATGATCCCCAATGTGTTTCTTCTCTTATCGTTCTGTTTTTTTTTTCTTTTTCTGTTTTCTTTTATGTAAATCGTTAGAGACAGCAATTTCTCCTATAAATTTTGGGAATGCTAAGTCTTTGTTTTTTTTCTTCCAGAAATTTGTATTGGATAAATCCGTTAAATCTAGAATTAAAATGTTTAAATGTTTTATGTTTTTAAACTTTCAATTTTATACTTAGCAGGTTGATATATATTTTCTAAATTAATAGAATTGTTATTGAAAATTTGAAATCTTTCAAATATAAATTAAAAAAAGTTAGATTTATTAGATATACATATACAAATTACAGAAAATTATTAAATGGGTTTATTAGTGCAAATTGAAGAAAGTTTCTTTTTCCTCCAAATTTCGTCCTTTTAATAAATTCTCTCTTAGTTTATCACTAACAATTCTAGCGGTCAATTAACTTTCCTTAAAAATTATCTTAAAAAAAAAACCCTAAAAAATGAGGTTAGATGGAATTTGTGTAATTTAATTTGGAGTTTGGGCCGGGCATAATTAATTTCAATATCCTTTTGAGATATGAAGCCCACCCAATTAGCCGCCGCGCTTGGTATTAGGTGTCCGCCGCCGCGCTAACCGAATTTAATGTGACGCAGAGTGTGTTACAGGGCGCTGCGATGGTGAAGAACGAAGCGGCGGAAGGGGGGGCGCTCACACAGCCTTACTCTCGACACGTAAAGAAGAAAGCTCTAAAGAACAAAGCTCTTTCTGTTTCTTTCAATGAGAAAGACTTGAGGTTTTCCTTCAAACTCAGCACGAACTTGATTAATTGGGAATTTTATATGATATCGATTTCTCTCTGTTTTCTTGTTGGTTGGTTTTTTTTTTTTTTTTTTTTTTTTTTTTTTTTTTTTTTTTTTTTTTTTTTTGAATTTTTCTTAGGGACTATGTTACTGGATTTCACAAGAGGAAGAAGAAAAGGAGAAAGGAAGCGGAAAAGCAACAAGAGGAAGCTAAGCGGCGGAAGCGCATCGAAGAACGCAAAAAGGTTTGACATACGTTTCTATTTCTGAAAGGGAACTGCTGTAAACAGATAACTATTTTGTCCGTAGGATGATGACATTTTAGAGTTTACAGGGAAAGAAATAGCTACAATGATAGTTCAGGAATTGAAAATTTCCTGTGAACAATACTACTTTTCTAGCTCAATGAACTTAGGATAGCGCATGAAGAAATCTTTTCTGGTACATTGTTGATTTCCCAACAGAACTGCAAAACCATTGGGATTCTCAGTGGCTAGAAAGAGAACCAAACACAACACACCGTTAGTCTCACGAAAGGTTAAATATTTCCTTCGGACTCTGGAGATGAGGCTGGTTGTGAGCTAAAGATCCCAATGTTGTTTTTCCACCTTGGATTTGTTCAAGCTTATATGAATTTATTCAATCCTTAGTTTAATAGGTCACAATGGGTATTTAGGAGACTTGCATTTCTCTCTCCTTCACTGAGCTACGGGTAATGATTTTTGAACTTAGTTGTACATTCATCAGGATAGAAAAGTTAGAAGGCATGTTAATGCATTTTTTATAAATAATAATTTGAACTTTCTTGTAGAACAATAAAAGAATGTATAAAGGCTTTCAATACTACAAGAAAGAGTTCTAATACAAAAAAAAATGGGACCTAGCTAATAATTACAAGAAAAAAAAAAACATTAGCCACCGAGTCTTGAAGCGTTGAACCTAATAAGAGTAGCCTCCCATAACTCTCTCAAATCTCTCTAACACCTCTAAAATGTCTACCATTCCTCTCAAGCCATATCCCTCAAAGAATGGAAACAAGACAAGTCTACACCTGCTATGAAAATCTTGTGATTGGGATTTGATCTAATAACCATGTTGAAAAACAAGACCTTTAGATCTAAATTATCCACGAAACTCTAAAAACGATAAGGCATCAATCCAAGGGAAAGTTCTGGAACGAATTACCTTGATGATCAAGGTTAAGAGTAAAGAAAACTCGTGAGCCGAATAACTCTACAAGATAGCATCGTGAAGGTTATGTGGCATGGTTTCACTTTAATTTTTTTTAAAAACCCTACACTCCCTGCATGTTTCTTCTATTAAGCTTGCGCGCAAGGATGTACAGTTTTTCTTAAGAAGTAGAACTATCAGATCATTCCCTCCGACAAAAATTTCAATAGCTTTAAGATTTTGACCATTCTACTGCCGCAACTAATACAGCTGGTGGTAAGGGAGGGTTAGGAAGGTGATTTAGGTCAGTTGTGAGAAAGGTGATTTAAGTCAGTTGTGAGAAATTGCCTCTAGCTTTTTTTTTGTTGATTTTAATTGTGAACCTCCCTATAATGATTGTTCAACTAAAATGCTACTAATTAGTCGTCATTTATGCATCGTATTTTATGAATATTTTTATTGCATAAGTTGTGTAAAATATTATTGACAGAGGAAACATGAAAGAGAACAGCCTTTGGTGCATATGTCCTTTTCTTCTATATCATCTGGTTACATTTTCTGAAAGTCATAAAGTATCTTGCAGAGAAAAATAGAAAAAGATCTGGTGCTACATGGTGGTGTTCTACCAGCTGACCGGCCAGTTGATGAGCAGAACGATGATCTCAAGGACGGGGATGAGGATGAGGAAGAGAAGCCATTGGCACCAATTTCTGGTATTTTTCTAGCAATTGCACATTAAGCTATCAAAAGCATGTGATAATCCATTTGCACCAGTTTGCTTAGAACACAGTTGTGTTCAATTAATCAAAATGACAGATAATAGTTACAAGTTCTTCCCTAATACAAGGGGCCGAAGAAGTGTCGATCTTAAAAAATCAGATCAGATAGTATTCTTTTCACGGGGAAGCTAAAAGTCGGGTTATATATGAAAAATAACTTGGAAGTTGATAACATTGATAATGATATGCATTCATTGAGAAACTCTGAATCTTGGAAGAGGCTTCCAATAATCAAACAGTGGAAGTGTCATCTATGTTATAGAGATACATGTCGTTTTATTTGATCCAAACGTGCTTCTGGTCCTCTCTGTAGAGACAACAACGTATGACAGTGGAAACATCAAAGTCACTGTGACAACAAGTGAGGTACGTCGTGAGGAAGAAATCGATCCCATTGACAAGCCACAGGCATCAACATCCCAACTTCTTGCAAAGGATAAGAAGCACAGCCTGCCAATTACCAAAAAGAAGCCATTCAAGAAAGTTGCAAGAAAGAAGTCAAGGTCAAAGTCCCGTAGTAAAACAGACAAAAAGAAAGGAAGGAAAAAGAAATAGGTAATTATACTAAAAGCTTTTTGCTCACTCTTTTCTAAATCTGCAATGTAATGACTTGTATGTTATTTCTTGAGAATAGGGTGTGATCTTGTGGCCTGTAGGTAATTTGAGGGTTTTGTATTACTTTGTAAAAGGTTGGCCATTTTGCAAACTGAAAGTGCAATTTTCTGTTTTACGAGAAGCTGAAATGATTCTCTCATTATTCCAAGAAGACAAACATTAGATTGCAACTCATCTCAGAATCGAAAAATTCTCTCATTAGATCATTTTATCTTATCAATGAGATATGAGCAAGAGAAATCCTTGAGTTGATGAGCCTTCCAACTGTCCAGACGGAGATCTTGGCATAGAAACAAACGTAAGGTCATCTGCTTGCACAACCATCATACAGGAACCAAAAGAGCTTTCAGAAGTAGAAGCAATTTCATTTCATAACAAAACAATCTGTCCATTCTGTTCACAACCATATAGGTCCACTAATTAATCACAGGATTTCTGTCAATCTTTTACTTTCCATTTCCACAATGAGTATGCAGAGAAAAAAAAAATTGCTGGACCTTGTACAAAGACAGTGTTGTAAGTTGTCTTTGTGTTTGTGTCTCTTTGTTTAATTTCTATTTGTAGGTGTATGAGTGCAATCAATCTTGCTTCTGCTTCTGTTTCCGCTACAACAATTGATATTAGAGCATTAAAGGTTGTGGCATTACGGCACAACAAATGAGAATCATCGGGAATAGATACCAAGGCTGCTTCAATTGAAGAGTAATCTCCGTTTGAGCAGCTCTGATCATGAAAAAGATCCCCTGGATATGCCTACACAATTTGCAATTTCTACAAAAGAATCATCTGGGACTTTGAAAGATATAAATCCGTGAACTTCCGCTGACAACTTTGATCCGCGGAGACAGCTTCAGAGGATTCCTACATGGGGGTTTAAAAGCAAATAGAATAAAATAAAAACCACACTTTCTTCAACAGTATACATTGGTGGACATCACGCCTTTGGAAACCGCAGCAGGTCATGGTAACGAAAAACAGATAAATATTTCACAATTAACAGTCCGGACAACCGTACGACAATCTAATCGTCATGAGAATGACAAATGAATCTCAAACAAGAGACGAAGTGTAGGCTGAATACAGAATAAATACCTCATAGTACGACACTGAAAGAAGAACACTGGAAGACGAGAGCAGCTTGCCACGAAGATTAAAAGGGGAATAGGGACAACAGATCTTCACAAAGTATTGTCCTTGAGATTGTACTTAAGGGCATAAGAAAAGCTTCTTTGAAACTGTGGAAGTAATCTTATCGGTTGGTTATCAATTTAATATAATAAGATGTACATATGAGTAAATGGATAATTTCAAAAAAGAAAATGCAAATTCTTGACTTACGCGATCTCTAACTAGCTTTTACATAAATATCGATGTGAAAAATTAATCTCAAGCTTATTGCGAGTAGATAGCACATCAAACTATATATTCACAATTTTCATTTCTTCTAAACGTGTCATTTAATTGCAAATTCGTGCCGCCACAATCTATTATTGGACAGAAATCGGGTTGTCTAAGAAAGATATCTCTTTACTACATATACATGCCTGTTGGCATAGTCTATTGTCACACTCGCACCAAGAGGATGCAATATTTTCTCGTTCATTTGCAGGTTCTACATCCATATACCTTGCTTAAAACAACAAAGGGCACAGAAAATCTTGGATTAAAACTTGCTAGAAACAGGGAAGAATATAATAAATATTTTCCCCCATTCTCTTGCAGCGGACATACCAAGAAGGAGAAAGAGGATGCTTAGAATTCCTTTCCTTCCTGCTGGGGCCCTGGTATGCCAAAAGTAAGAGAAACAAGCAGATTGGACCACACATCTTCCCATAAGCTTGTTTGTTAAAATATAGCAGTGCTATTATTGAAGGTGAGGGCTAATGCAAATGTATCACAAAATAAAAATTATAGTGGAACAACTTTAGTTGTAAGAACCAAAAGAAAAGGTGGTTGATAGAGTTTAATGATCAAAGATATATTCCAGCCAACGGAAAATAAACCCCTTAAATCTATCAGTTCACAATGCTTCAATTTTGAAAATGGGTTTCATCACATTCTAAGAAATCATAAACGGATCCATCCAGATCATAATCCACTACTCGCAGTTATTTTGTTGTTCCAACTTGTCATATTATGAATGGTCAAGTATGCAAGACTACTCACAGACCAATTGAATGGAAGAGAGGGAATGCCTAGAGTCCATCTGCTGAAACTCCATACCAAGTGAATCTGAGAATCCCAACCAAATCTCTGACTCTGTCAACAACTTCCCTGCGGAAAATGGTAGAAGATCAAGTTGCCAAGGGATTTTCAAAAGATGTAATATTCTATGATGTTTACCAAACATCTTCAAAATTACAAGGAGAGGTATAACTATAGAAAGTAAAAATATTAGATAGTTTACACTAAGATATAACTTGGTAAATAATATTGTCGAAGAGCTTTGTATAAGTCCGTGTTTTTTTTCGCGAATATTATTTGATTTCTTTCTTTCCCAAAGTCCAAAAGAAAGAGCTTTGACATTCTTGAAGGGATGGTACGTTAAAGTCATGTCCAATAGATCATTTACCGTCCTAGGAAATGTGAGATGTCATATGAAGATATTGAGAATTTTGTCCAAAAATTTTTATGCGCTATTTCCCAAAGAAGAACTTCATCCTTTTAGGGTGATTTCCTTTCCATATTATCTTTGCTAGCGTGATATTTATGGCTTCTACTTTTTTTTTCCTATGTCCATCATCAAAAAATTTGTAGAGAAGATCTTGTCTGTGCTGGGAAGCCATGTCAATGAATTTGCTTCTTTTGATGATACAACTCGGGCAAGGTTGAGGCTTACTTTAGCCCATTCTATATCTTCGTTTTCTTTTACGTTCCTACCAAGTTTCAGGTCCCAAAATTTGTTTACAACCTTCCACGTTTCTTTGATGGTGGTTCTTTTGTTATGAGAGTGACTATACAAAAGTGAATAACGCATGGCTGGCGTGATGTTTTTAATCTATGGGTTAGTCCAGAATGATGTGTTTCCTCCATCACCCACCCTACGGTGAATTCGGTTAGTAATGAGGTTTTGATGTTTCTTTATGTCCTTCCATGGTCCCTTTGCAGAAGATGGAGGGGATCGATTTTTTTACATGATGTAGTTGTATATTTAGTTTTTATAAGTCTTCTCCCCAAGACATTTCTTCGTGATGATATCTCCATATCCATTTTGTGAGGAGAGCTTTTTTCTTCTTCTTCAACAAAAATAGACCAAGTCCGCCTTTTTCTACGTGAGATTTATGATATTCCATCGAACAAGGTGTGGATTATCTTTCCACAAATAGTTTTAGAACAATCTTTCTATATCCTTAGCCACTTTTTGCGGCATTTCGATTAGAGACATGTAGTAGGTGGGGAGGTTGGATAGTGTAGCTTGTATTAGGATGAGTCTTCCCTATTTAGAAGTATGATCTTCCATGGAAAAACGATTTGTGGTTTCCCTCCAAAGGTAATCCTAGGTTACATATTTGACCATTCACTCTTTTTACAACTGTATTTGCTGGCAAATTCTTCAATAATCTTTGTGTTAATGTTGATACCTATAATCTCTATTTCTTTAAGATCGATATTTTGTCTAGAGAATCTTTCGAAGGTTTTTACCGTCTTGATCATGTTTTTTATGAAAGAGACATTTGACATATTAAAAAAGAGGATTGCATCATCCGTGAACTGCAGGTGGTTGATGCTTAACCCTTTGTTGCCAATCTATAAGCCCATTATTTGTCCTTCATATTTGACTTTAGTGAGTGGGCAACCGAGACAATCCATTACTATTATGAAAAAAAAAGGGGATGGTTGATCCCCTTGTTGAAGACTCCATGAGGCATACATCTTCCTTCCCGGTCTTCCGTTGACGGTGGTGGAGAAATTTGTGGATGAGATGCATCCTTTTATCCACATCCGCCATTTTGAGTCAAAGTCTTTTGCTACCAGAATGTTTTCAAGGGAAGTCCAATGTTTTCAAGGAAAGTCCAATTGATTTTGTTGATGGCCTTTTCCAAGTCAAGTTTGACGACTACACCTTTTTGTTTCTTTCTTTCCCATTCGTCTATGAGTTTATTGCCACGAGGGATGCATCAAGGATCCGCCATCCCTCTACAAAAGGCTGTTTGAAGACATTTTGATAGCACCCTTGCTATGATTTTGTATAATCCAGCCGTAAGACTTATGGGTGGAAGTCTGCAGTAGTGTAAGTATTTTTTTTTTAGATCAAACATATGTACGTTCCCTTAGGCTTCCATTGATAACTCCATTTATAAAAAAAAATTATAAAAAAAAAGTAAATAAATCTAGGAACACTATCATGATATTGTCTCTCGGAATGTTCCAACATTGAAAATCTGAGGTAAAACCATCCGGTTCTTGAGTTTTGTCGGAGCCTAGGAGCTGTATCGCCTTCCCCCTCTTTTTCGATGAAAGCAAGCTAGAGGGAGTTGATCAATAGAACTCTAATCAGGATCATGGGGGAATTTGAAGATGGTATCATCCTTTGTATAGAAGAACGTGTAAAAAGACACAAATTCTAAGACAATTTCATCTTCGTTTACTAAACTTTTGACTTGTGTCAATAAAATTTCCATGATATTTCCATGATAGTACTCTTTCGTTTCTTTGTAGTCATGATACGACAGAAAAAATTGGAGTTTAGTAGCAGTGGTCCCACGAGAATGAATGGGGGAGATATTACGCATACTTCTACAATCAGCAATCATTAAATAAATGCACAACGTTTCAGGGAAACTCACTGGAGATTAGAGAGAGCTAACTAAGAGAATAAAACTTGGATGCACATAGTTTTTCATCCTTGGGACTGGTGGGGGGAGGTTTAGAGAGAATAAAGTTTATGAACAGGAGAGGAGTTATAACAGCGACAGCTCAAGGCAACTTAGCACTTTATGCAAAAATTCTTACTTGCCTTTTTAATATATAGTTTTTTTGAATTCAAATTTAGTCGTTGCTGTGTGTTTTTTATTTCCTGCTCTTATCATTGTTAAATTCTTAAATACCAACTTTGGGTTCCATAACAAACTTTCACCAATTTTTATTGTGTTCTTCCTTGTGACAGAATTATTACCAGGGCTTTTCCTTTTTCCATATATTTTTTTTTTATTAAAGTAGTTCTTGTTCTTTCTAAAGCTTTTCCAAATTAACTCTTGTTTAACTTCTTTTATAAATGTTATATGGAAATAATTACAGAAAAGTAGTATCAAACAAGCCATGTAACACTCTTTATTATATCAAATAAGCCTTAGAGAAAGATGTGGATGATGGAATTAAAATAAAATCTCCATTACTTTGTTGAAGGGAAAGAAAAATCTATCTTAGGCACATAGGAAGTTTGGATCTAATCAAGGTCAGTACAACTGCACAAACAGGTGTGTGGATCACCAGAATCGAGTGCAAGAATTCCACGATCAACTGATAAATAGGAAAACTATGTTTTAAAGTTGAAGGATACATACTTCAACATCATGCAACGGAATTGTCCCATAGTTTGATTTTATAGACCTTCCTACATAGACTTTATGCAACCACTCATAGCCATGGCTGTCAGTGCACAACAACATAGAACATCAAAACACAATAACTGAGTGCAAAATACAACGTCCTAAAGAGGAAGAATCAATATTGTTCTCCTGTTGTATGTATTACGTTTTGGTGAAACAAAATTGTTCATAAACACCAATAGTTCAAGAATCCTAAATTATCATTAAATAACTTAAAAGATGGCCTTTGGAATGAGGAAATACTGCCCTTCGTTAGGATTCAATTTCAACAATTAACGATTAACAACCTTATATTAATCTATTTAGCCTAGCTTCAACATATATTAGATGCAGTTCATCAGGCCAAACAACTATGATAAAGCAGCGAGAAACTGAAAACTGGAAGAAAGCAGGTTAGATTAACTTTCTTTCAAAAAGTTTAGGAAATCAAAAAATTAAGCTGAGGAAATCAAGGAGACATACAACTCACCAGGTGATATAGTCCGCAACCTCCGCCACGGTGGAGCAAAACTCGCAAGTCTTCTGTGACCATGGCTAGCAAATCCTTTCCGGTTTCCACTCGGCAATTTTAACCTTCCATTAGCAAATCATGAAATATTCAGAGCAGAAAACAACTTTCTGTTTTTTTAGTTCAACGAAAACAACTCACTCATGGATCACCACAAACAAATACTAGAAGCATCGTTCCCCAAAAAATAAAGAAATGAACGCGCAACTAAGGAGGCGGATGTTGAAGAGAGAAAAATAAACCTGAGAGGCAATATGCTTGTCGAATTGGAGCTGAAATGGAAAGACACGGTCGGCCTCGTCGGCTTCCATAGCTTTATCTGAAATCGAAAAGCCTTCAGAAGCTGAAGTAATATTGGTGAAGAGAGAGAGAGAGAGAGAGAGAGAGAGGCCGAGAAGGAGAAGCCTCAGAGGACGAAAGCGGCAGTTCTGAGTTCAGTTCCCCAAAGCTTTCTAAAAATGAAAATGGAAATTAAAAATAAAATCACGCCGCCGTTGCCGGGGATCGAACCCGGGTCACCCGCGTGACAGGCGGGAATACTTACCACTATACTACAACGACTTGTTGATGTTCTATGTTAATTATGAATAATTTATCAGTATCATTTTCATCCAGAAGTGAGGGCTGTTTGAAGCATGGTTTAAAAAGAATACATCTAATTAGAACGCTTCAATTCCATGATCTTATTAATTAATGTTTATACATATTAAGCCAAGCACAGATCTCATTAATGGTTGACCAGACACCAAAAGACATACAAGTAATGAAAAAATAAGAAACAAAGTCAAACCAAGTTAATGAGCAATCATGTTTTAAACTGGGTGTTTTTTATGGAATCAGCAGCAGTGTCTTTCCTCTATGCTTGCTACTCTCCATCAGCTGGTGGGCTTCTGCTGCTCCTCCCAATGGAAGATACTTGAAAATCACAGACAAATGTTTGTCCTATTATGTCCACTGTTCTTGTTTAGTGTTGGGAGAAACGTTTGTGGCTGCTACTGTGACCGTGACCGTGACCGTGACCGTGAGAGAAGATGGAGGTGACTGTGTGGGCAATCCCCACCATGATTCCCATCTTCACTTGGCCTCGCTTTGGGATCGGACGGCCACCAATCCTCCTGCATATTCTCTCACCGTCGATGTTGTTCATCGTCGTGGCTTTTGAAGAAGTAATACAAACTTGTTTGCTTTAAGTTTTGGATGCTCTCTTAAGGCTTCGTTGAGGTGGATTTATATAGGCAGCCAATTCAAAGTTGAGAATCTCGGGCAGCTGGCTTTTTCATTTTTATATTTTTGTGAAATTACCACTTTCTCCTCGCGTGGGGAGAAATTTTCTAAAGACCAAGGGTGTTTTGGGGTTTTCGGGACAAATATGGGATTCCACCGAGGGGACAAGATAAAGGCAAGACCATAATGGAAGTAATACAGTTTTATGGGGTTTCTGTTTTTGAATCTATTGACGAAAATAAAAAATGAAAAACGTGTTCAAATTTGCCACATCATGTTGCTTCCCACTACCGAGCAATAAAATTAAATTAATAAAAAAAAAAGAATCCGGGCAGTTGGTGCTGCTCCAGACTCACACCACACTGAGCCACGGTGGCTTTTTATACGCTTCATCTGGTCCAGGTGGCATCTCTTCCGGCAATGCCAGCCGCCTGCTTTTTTAATATATATATATATATATGTTTTTTTTTTTTTTTGGGGGGGGATTTTTTTACCAACTTTATCTCAGTTAGTATAAAATTTTATAAAAAAAATTAAAAATAAAGTTTATATTAACAATTTTCTCTTGAAAAATGATTTTTTACTTTATAATTGTTGTAATTATTGGCTTTCATAGGAATATTAAGCTTTGAGTTCATAACTCCGAATGAACACGGTAATTTGGTAATTTTAGTTGAATTGTCGAGCATTAAGAGTTTAAATTAAATAACACAAATGAGTACAAAAATCAACAACAAAAAATATTATTACTTCACCCTAAATTAAGCAATTTGGTAATTTACAAACAACTTTCCTAAATAAAAAATTTTAAAATCACAAACTCTAAATTCATCGACGCCATGGAAGGACAACTCAGTTTCTTCCTCATCTTTCTATTAGCAATTCGGAAGATCTTAGCGTCTAATCAGAGCCATCGATTTTAAAAAACAATTCAACGCTTCCGATTAACTGGTTCGATTCCCGGCCACTGGAGTTATTTCCGACCGCCGTGAGAGAAGATCGAAGAGACGGAGTGAGCAATACCCGCTAAGATAGCCATTTTGACCTGACCCCGTTTCGGAATCAAACGGTCAGAATATTTACTCGACAAGTGTCCACCGTTGATCGCGTTGATCCTGGTACCGGCCATCTCTGCAACTGAAAGTTCTTGATTTAGAGAGAGAAAGAGAGTAAGCGATATTTGTTTTTTGAAGACGGTGCCTCTATTGCTTCGAATCTGTCCCGACTTCAAAGATATATATATATAAGAAAAAATGGGCAAGAACCAGAAGGCTAGATGACGGTAATGGGGTGTAAGTTGACCATTTTAACCCTGCCTAACTAGTGCCTCTTGTTGCTTTTTAATGAAAGGGTTTTTGAGTTTTGATCCCACTCCTCTCTGGCTAATTACAAATTTGACCTTTTCACTTTAGAAGAAGAGCTGACGTCGTGGCTTAGTCCATAGATGACGTCAGCTTGAATTCAGTATCTCACTTTTTTTAATTTTATTTTTAAAAAATATATTTATTATGAAGAAACGTGCTTTGCATGGCTTCCACTAGGAAAGGGAAAATGCCAATAGGGCATCTAAAACTTGAGGCTGACCCACTCCTGAGCGCTTTTTATCAATAGATTCATTTGGTTGTCTCCCTGTTTCATATTTATAAATCATAATAATGATACGTTTTAAAGAAAAGAATTGAAATGAATAATCTCAGGCTGCAAATTTGAAAGAGACATGTTGGGTTCAATGTATTGTTTTGAGATGTCATAAATAAAATATTAGCCAAAAATTTACAACCGGAACCAAAAACAGCTCTCCATGCCCTCTCTCCGACACCCATCGCTTGCCGCCGTGGAATCTAACTCCGGCGAGTGGTTGGCGAGAAAATTGAAACAACGGAATGAGCGAGACCCACCATAATCCCCAATTTGACCTGTCCCCTCTTGGGAATCGGACGGCCAGAACTCCGGGGAGAGTAGGTGGCGCCGCTGATGTCGTCGCTTCTGGAACCGCCCATCTATGACTGAGGAAAAATTCGGCGGCGGGAGTGAAGGTTACAACTGGAATTTGAATGAAGAGGCGATGGAAAGTGGAAATTTATATAGAGAGGAGAGAAGGGGACAGAATAAAGCAAGGGGTAAGAGAGGGATTATAAAAATAAAGGGTTCACATGGCGGAGTGAGACAGAGAGGGTGGGCTATCCGCCATGACAGCGCGGCGCAGCGCTGCCTTGTCCCACCACCACACTCTGCAAGACTGCCACTCTTTAAGAAAGATTCCATTTCACGTTATAAAACAAACCCCAAAAATGAAACATACGGACCTGTTTTGGGCCTTCAACTTCAAAGCCCACTCAACGCTATTATCATTATTTTTAAATAATCAAATAATTATTAAATAATACCGTCTATTAATTAAAAATAAGGACAAAAGCACGTGCAGGTCACGTATTGCAGGTCACGTGCAGGTCACATATATATATATATATATATATATATATATGTTTAGCCCTGAAATCAATCGGATTTCTTCCCGACAACGTGTTTGTTGGTTGAATTGCTTAAGGAGACTAATTTATCATATAATTAAATATTTATTTTCACATTTTCATGTCTGTATGGCATCATAAATTTATTGTCTGGTTGACTTTTACATATTCACCTACTAAATAATAACTTCTGATTTTTTCTACTAAATTTTCAATTAACAAATTAATAAATGTGAATATTATAATATATTTGTTTTAAAAACAAACCCAAATTAAAAAAAAAAAAAAAATGTTTCTGTTATTTTAAAAGAAACATTAAAATCAAAATTATAATGAGATGTTAATAAAAAGAAACGTCAATAAAGGCCATTATATCTACTTAAGTAGAATTCAACTCTTTTTGGCTGAGCCAATCTAGATGAAATAATTATGGTAGTCCTTAAATGTTAAATTATGAATATAATTTCTATTATTTGGAAATATTTAAAAGAGTTTTATCCAACTATAAAAATTAATTATAACCTTTAAAATTATATCGATTAAATTATAATCTTTAATATATATATCTAAGATATCTAGTAAGTATGAGGCAAAAAAAGAATTGGTTCAATATGTTATCAAACCCAGCTTCATTTGTCAAAAAAGTTCCTTGACAAGAAAGACTTCTTTCGAGATTGTGTGTAGGAGGCAAAGACTTTTAAGCTTACAACTTTATCAAATAGTGGAAACAAATGTTTGTGGCGTAGGTAGTTCATATTTAGAGAATAAATCAAAATGTATGAAAAAAGTTGGTCGATTAGACCCGACATCCAATGAAGTTCCAAATAGGTGACAATTACTTATGTAATAGCTCAAGCTCACCACCGCCAGCCGATGTTGTATTTGAACTTTCCTTTCAAAGTTTTAATAAGTGTCTACCACCTACTGTGGTTAGCAAATATTGTTAGATTTTTCGTTCAAAATTTTAATGTGTCTACCACTTACTACCGCTAGCAAATATTTTTATCTTCCATTCAAAGTTTTAAAACGCGTCTAGTAGGTATAAGTTTCCACACTTTTATAAGGAATGATTTATTTCCCTTTCCAACTAATGTCGGATCTCACAATCTACCCTCCTTGGGAGCTAGTGTCTTTGCTAGTACACCGTCCGGTGTTTGGCTCTAATACCATTTGTTACCGCCCAAACATTCATGTAATGTATTGTATCATAATAAAGAACACGGTTGAGGAAGAAGTAGAAGAGATGTTAGCTAATAGGACCGGACGAGTGGATAAGCTTAAAAGGAAATTAGGAGATAGAGATTCACCGCCATGCCTTGGGTTGAATATAAAATCCCGAATTAACAATAGTATCCAATTCGGTGTCGTTTCTAAATTTTACAAATTTAGTTACCTAAAAAATAATTTAAAAATAAAAAATAAAAAATTTGAAAGGAGAGAGACAGAGAGATACCCATTAATGAGGAGCCAACTGCCCCGCCAATACCATCTTCAATAAATGCATTTCCTGCCCCCCACTTTCTCCTTACCCACTTCCATTTCCGTATTTCTACTTTCCCCAATCCTCACTTTCCTCTCCCAAACAACTTGTAATCCTCAAAAACGCGTCCAAATGAATCGCCACATGGCTATCTCCACTCTTCTCGTCGTCTTCCTTCTCTCGCCGGCCTTCTCTTTCGCCACCGCTCGGAACAGCGGCGGCGGCTTCGATGGGATGTTCGAACCTGGTAACGGATTTGACGACATACCCGGCTTTGGAAAGGGCTGGGATAAGGGCATCATCGGTGGAGGATATGGCGGTGGCTACGGCGGCCCCAAAGGTGGCTACGGGAAGGGCGGCATCATAAGGAACACTGTCGTGTGTAAAGAGAAAGGTCCTTGTTACAATAAGAAGGTGACTTGTCCGGCTAAGTGTTTCTCCTCCTACAGCCGATCGGGGAAGGGCTTCGGCGGCGGAGGCGGAGGCGGTGGCTGCACCATCGACTGCACTAAGAAATGTATCGGCTATTGTTAGAGAGGGCTCTGAGTGTTTTTCTTTGACACGGCCGCTGGGTAGCCGGAAAAAATATCTATAACTAGTAAGCTTGTTTTAATGGGAAGAAAAAAGGCTATGTAATGCAGTTTTACCAGACTGAAATCATATAGTATTATAAATATTATCATAATTATTATGGTTTTTCTTGAACTCTTGTGGAATGTTTAACTTTCTTGTGATATATATATGGAAGGTTCTAATGGAAAGTTTTTGTACTTGAATGAGTAAATGGTGAAAGAACAAGAACAAATGCAAGAAACAACGATTGCATCTGGTAATGATGGGAGGTGAATGAATATAAATATAGAAGCATCGGAGAAAAGCAGGCTGTTCATGATGAATTCTCCAAGAACACGTCCAACCCATTCCATCTTTTGCTCCTTCCATTCAACTATCATCATTTCATCAACATTTCGGTAAAGAACTTGAACATGACAACCAATTTTCCCAAACAACTTGTAAAAATGAACTCAGAATTCAATAAACCTCAACATTCTAACAATATGGTCTATAAAAGTGACACTACAACCTCTGGGGTCAAATTACATCACGGGCGAAAAAAAACATACACTGAAGTTGGGTGGTAAAAATGAAACAACGAGACTGAGCAGCCCGTCAACCTAAAGCAGTAAACTTATCCACAGCCAGTGGCTAAGTGCATATACAACCTATATTCTGGGACGAAGCCCATCGGTGTGGTTATACGTGGTCACTGCATCACATGGCTGCCCTCACAGCGCCCCTGGCAGCCTCGCGCCTCATCTGAGCTGCTTTACCGCTGCCTCGGAAGTACATGTATACTTGCTGAATGACAAAAGAGAAAGCGGCCAATGCATAGAATGAATCAGCAATTCTGTTGTTTTACATCTGTAAGCGTACGGATATAAAAAAAGGGGAGAGGCATAATTGACCTGAATAACCCAGATGCTGAGAACTGATTCAAGACAGAATAATCCAAATCCAATAAAATAGAATATCTGCAACAAACAGGAAAATAGAGTATGAAACCTCCAGGATACGTAAATTAGAGGCTACGTATTATTACTACTTTCATAGGATAAATCATAGGAAAGTGAGCATCCACAATTCATAAGGGAAATTCTAACCACACTTAACAAAACCTGCTCCATTTAAATTATTTTCATATCAGTAAAAAAATCTTCTTAGACCAAATAAATCATAACATGTCTCCATGCATCTCCCCAATTTAGTGGGTCATCCGAGGTTTACTGATATAGGTTAAAAAAATAAAAAATGAAATAACTGACTGAAAAGGAAGTAGGCAGATATTTTTTTTTAGTAGATCAAAAGAGAATCTTCCCCAAGTCATGTGCTCATAAATAAAAGAAAATATCCTTACTCCGACCAAGACTTGTCCGCCAATAAGATCTATTGCAGGTAAAATGCCACTGTTACCACACCAAAAAAAAAAAAATCATTAGTACGAGGAAAAGAATATGGAACTTCTATTAATCTAATAAAGTATACTATTGAGCACGGATACACATATGAAACATGGATATGACATGCCATAGACACATTTTTAAGAAATTTAAGACAGACGTAATAAAGACAGGTTTATTAATATATATAGTGTGTGTGTGTGTATGTAATTTTCAGACAAGAAATTTCAAAATTCATAAAGTTTATGCATTTATATGCCAAAAAATGAGTTTGACGTATTTCGCTCACAGAAGTCATTATTACGTGTATACTTGGCATAATTAATAAGTGTTTTATATGGGTCTAACAAATGTTAGATCCATATTGATTTTGTACCCTAGTGTCTAACATATCGATTGCGTAAACAGTGTCCAACAAGTGTTGGAGTGTCCAAACACACTAGCCAAATTAAAGTGCAACCTATGACTCTAGAAGCCATTAGAAGTAAAAAAAAGATCAAGATCAATTGAAAAAATATAGCTGAAATGGAGATAGAAATTAACTTTCCTCATATATGCACTAAGTCACTGATTTGAACATTTTAAAGCATCATAAACCAAACCATACTGAGAACACAAATTAACCAAACATGATAAATACCGAATACAAAGGATCATACCTCAGAGATTTTCCCTTGAAGACTATTGGAGGTGCTACCGCAGCAAATATGCAGAAACCAATATGAAGCTGTAGGAAAAAAATTCATCACTAAATTTGTAATGATAAATGTCCAATTTTCAAACAAGTGTTTACTATTCGGGAAGAAAGCTAAAGTTACTGAGCATCGAAAAATAGTATTACCAAATAAAACATAAAGAACCATCCAAACTTCATAGCACTTTCACTCCTGCAACATTAGAGATAAAAGACTGTTAATTAATATCTTCATGGTCAGATCAATAGTTGTGAGTACGATATAGGGTTCCACCTTCAGAAGTGAGGGGAGGACTTATCAACCACATGAAAGGGATATAACACTCATTAAAAATCTACTACACACCATTGTTTTCTAAAGTCTACAAGCATATCATTTTGTTTCTATAAGAAAATAATATCAACTTTCAGTATTTGATCGTATCAATTCTTTAAGTAATCAATCCTAAACTTAAACTCAAACAACAACAATCTATTTGTACAATGCAAACCCAAAAAAAAAAAAAAAAAAAAAAAAAAAAAAAAAAAAAAAAAAAAAAAAAAAAAAAAAACATTCAAATAGGAAAGGGTAGAAAGAGGAGCGTACAGACAAGTTTAAAGTTCAAAAAAGGTACCTAGATGCATTGTAAAGTGGGCGATACCACAAGAAATATCCTCCAGGGACCCCAGCAATAAAATAGATGACTGCAAGGAACCAGATTTTTACCCCTACAACCATATATAATGGAAAGATGATAAGCAATAAAAAATTCACACACAAGAAGACAATTAATTGCAACAGATAAATCATTTTTGCAAAATTGGTATATCAACTTACCTTCTCCCTTAATCCATGCTGTAGTAACAGCTATGATGTTCCAGAAGAGGCAAAGAGTTAGTCCTGTGCCACCAGAACATGACAATGTACTTTATTTCAATATCTTATATAAGAGATTTGCTGTGATAACCCATCTAAGAAAGAAATGAAGGCAACTTTGCAGGGGAGCCTTTATGTCAATAGCTCGAATAAAATATTTTGTTATAACTACCCGTCTAAGAAAGAAATGGCAACTTTGCAGGGGGGAAACAGTAGTCTTGTCCAAACACTGTCTTAAATTTTTCAATCAAATTGTCAAAGGGTAAGATTCAACAACAGTGCCCATACAACGGGTTTAAAACTAGGATTATTGAATGATATCAATAATAACAGCCTATACACAAGAACAAATCAAGATAGACCACAAGTTCGCATACCTAACAATGTAGTAAATGCAACGTACTGCAATCTTTGCAGATGAATAGGAATATCATTTGCAATATCATGGTGGATGATTGGGAAAAAAGGTGGCCAATTTTTCTGCTCTAGAACAATTCCAGCTGCAAAACAAGAACAGATCAGGTCATAAGCTGAATTGGAAAGAACATGTGATCTCCAATGCGGTTTCATTCTTCAAAAAGTTGAACGTATCTCTCTAATTCACCTTCTAGGTGGTTTTCAGAACAAGAGTGTTACTTTTCTTTAAAAAAATAAATAATAAATAATATAATAAATCCAACAAATAGGGTGATTGACAAGCAATTTAATTGTGGTAGAATGATTTTCTGGGGAACCTATGGATCATCTGAATTCCAGTTGAAACACAAAAACTAGTTTTCAAAGTGGCAACAAGAGAAATGTGCACTCGGTGGAATATGATTGCACATGTTATGGTGTCAAATCCTCAGATTGCATGAATTTCCCAAATTTGTTATTACTTAATTCTTTTTTTAAGTATTGTTTCGATTTATGCATATGCGTAATACAAATGGATTTAGTTATACTTGACTAAACTGAAGGTATGATCTCATTATGACAGATTGCCGCTAAATTTATGAAATAAATTCTGAGAGTTCTACTGGCAATTTAGCATCCTGATATGGACTTCAACAGTCAGAATAAATTACCTCGATTTGCAGCATCTTCCCTCCGTTTTACTTCCTGCATTTAACCAAGAATGCTAAAGAATTAAATAAAGTTATCTAAAACATTAAATTTTAACTTAGATGAATCAGAACCAGTACAAAGATTTCATTTCATTTCAAGTAGCGGAGGAAAGGATGACAAAGGGGATTAATCTTGTGATTTGGAAATTCAATCTCATGCATAATTTGAACTAGCACCAGCGCTTGGCTAGTCTGTTGTGATTAAATTATATAATAAATTCTAAATATTTGCAAAGTCCATTTCTTCTACTCTCAAGAATACAATTGTAACAATCAATCAAAATCAAACAAGGAAATCATCCTGATTATTTCCAGATGAGAATCAAGTTTGAAATTAAACACCAGAATAACAACTGCAAAAACGTATTCAAAGATTTTAGGCATTCTTCAAGAAGTACCTGTTCCCGCCTTTTCAATTCAGCCTCTTTAGCTTGGAGTTCCTTCTCTTTCTTCTTCAAATCCTAATTTTTTTTTTTAAAATTGGTGCAATTAAGAGATCCAGGAGATCAATGGTGGAATAAAGAACATAGTACACACTAAAAATCTCAAAAACCTTAGATTTTGATCCTCCAGAATTTGAATCGAGTGGTATGTCAACAGTTGCACCATGACCATAATTAAAACCGACTGGTTCAGGAGGAAGAGGTGAAAGCCTGGAATTTGTAGCAGGGGCAACAGTTCCAGGATTCTGGAAGATTACCAGTAATGAAGTTAGTCAAAAAAGTAAATAAGTTTGACAAGATAATATTTTAACCAATAAATATAGTGTTACAATCATCTTTATGGAATCATGAGATGAATGAAACCATTAAAACCAGCTTGAATTTAAGACCACAGGTTGAATGATTTTCAGTTTATCCATATGCTAAGGGAATGTGTAGCTATTGACAAAACTACAGTAATAAAGAGCAAGAACCATATATTAACTAGGAAAACTGGAAAAATAAGAAACCCATACTTTTCCCAAAAAATTGAAAATTGGGAACTGAAAAAAAAAAAAAAAATCATGAAAGAAGTAACTTATTAAACGAAGCTGTATTTCTCTTAATAGAAAAATGTAATTGCAAAGGTTATCCATACTCGATTGACTGAATACTTGAATCCCTTTTCCTATTCTATTTTACTTCTGTTTTGGTTTGGTTGGGGAAGACAGAGAGCAGCTAGCTACTGCAGCAGCTTAACAGTAGAGGTTAGACTACTTTTTTCAGATGGTAAAAAGAAACGGCACCTCCGACATAATTTGATTTCCTCGATGTCTTCACCCAACTGCAGGATCCTGGTTTGTAGATAGATCGGAAATTAGGTTTGTAAGCTGAACATCTAAAGGTTTACAATATACCGCCGGTATACGCAGAAATTCGAGAGGCACAATCTAAATATAGCTTGAATGTCCAAGTAGGTGGATATCTATCTTGATGATAATTCATGTTGAGTGAAACCAAATTATAGGGGTGAGAATCTTCTATGGGGTTCTTTTTCTAAGACTTCGGATAAGAAGAAGGAAAAAAAGGATCCAATCCAACCGTAGAAAATAAAATAGTAGAAATCCAAAAATCCACTAAGCTAAACGGAAGTCCGCATCCACCGCATACTCAAACGACCTAGTCTATCGAATAACACAGCAAAGCAGCATACTAAAACCAACCAAATTCAGTAGCAAGTTAGGAGCATAATTTGAGCATCCAAAGAAAGAAGATCAAAGATAGAGGAAAACTCACTGCAAAGGGGTTGACTTCTTCTTCTTCAGCGAAAGGGTTTCTGTCGTACCGACCAGCCATGGCGGAGAGAGTTGCAAACGGAAGCGAGGAGCGGAATCGCAGAACCCTAGATCTGATTTGAACAGAGGGAGATGGAGAGAACACTTAGGGATGAAGCAATTCAAAGCTGAAACCCGAGGAACTTTGACGGTTCAATCGGGGAAATGGAGTTTGGAAAGAAGAAAATGGAATCGTAGAGAGAGAAAAGAGTGAGAGAAGGTAGCCGTCCAGCTTAATACCTTTCAACTCAAAATACTTTAAATAATGGAAATTTTGTTCCTACAAATGTGAAAAATTAATTCTACCCATAATTATTTAGTAAAAAATTAAAACAATCATAAACAACAAATTTCAATTTATGAAAAAAAAAATATCTAAATTTTAACTTTGTAATTGTCACAAGGACAAATCACTTGATCTGGATATTAATCTCTTTTTTTTAATAAATAAATTAAATGGTTTTTTTTTTATGTTATATGTTTAATTAATTTTATTTTCATGCTAATTTTTTAACAATATACAAACCGTACGACCAAAGGCTTGTGGATTTAGCAAATGGGAACGCAGTGTTATGACCAAACCTTTGTTTCAAGTTTATGGATTTGGTGAGATCGCTACCAAATGCTCACTAATTCGTTATAAAATGGTGGATTAGGTAAGCTGATGGTGAATATTCCTTCCACCTATCAAAAATGATTTCGAATCAATCTCGACTACGGGAGTAGAACACAAAGCTTTCAACCACCATTTTCAATATTTATTATCAATTATGGAGAGAATTATTTATTGAGCTAAAATAGAGTGAACGTAGGTTTATAAATGAGAATAATTAATTTCATTGGTAAAAAACGTTTCGAGGTAAAATCAAAATAGAGTTTGTGTCTAATTTGAATACTAATGGCACGAATAATAAAATTAATAATAATTTTAACATGTAACAAAATTGTTAAATGTTATATTTGCCATTAGATAATTAACAAATCTATAATTTTTTAGGTCTCTATCATAAATAGACTATTTTATATTTATTAATGTCAATAAACAAGTTTCGTACCTATTGTCAATATAATCTTTTATTATGTTTGTCAACGATAGCTTTGATTACGTATAAAGTACTTTTATATCTAACATATTAATCATTCATTTTTATATTATACAAAATTTTGAAATTTATAATTGGTTATTAATAATTATTTAATTTTCTCTATTAAAATCAAACCAAAAGTTGGACTATGGATATATTATTTCTTGGAGAGCCAAATTCTTAAAATATTATTTACCAAATAAAAGAAAAATAAGGAAATTTAGATTCCACTTAACAATACACAATATTTATCATTGAAAAAGAACGTGATATAATATCTCTAAGAGAGCCAAATCCTTTAAATNATATAATTCATGTACTTAAAAAAAAAAAAAAAAAAAAAAAAAAAAAAAAAAAAAAAAAAGTAAATCAGCTGTGTCGGTCACCAAATAAAGTGGGCCGTTATACATGGTTTTGGGCCCAAGGCCCAACGACATGTCGGGCGCTGGATCCTTCATAACGAGAGTTTCACTTCATTTTGGGTTGGATCTACCCGTAACGGCCGAACCTTTTTCTTTTATCACAAGCTGGAAAACCATTAATTACATGTAAAAATAATAACAATTACATTCTAAAACTTTTTTTTTTTTTTTTTTTTTTTTCATGACGAACGATTTTTATTTTTTATATGTATTCGTATTTCATGTTTTTTAATTAAAAATATTTGGCGTTTCATTATTTGTCATTTTTTTGATTAATTGACGTTTAAGTTGCCAGGAAAAACGAAAATTTAAATTAAGTTATTTGTAAGATGAAAAAAACGAGAGCGATCCAAAATTGTGTTTTAAATTATTGAAACGTTTATTTCGATTATGTCTTCAATAATATTATACGGCCACATATACCTTAACAAATTTCTTTTTAAAGGGTAGATTTAAAGTGTTTATGAAAAGAGTTGTTAATAATTAAGGGGGGATTATGAAAACATTTAGTATTGGTTGTGATAATGAATGCGTCCTTTGATGTCTTGTGGTAGCCCGACCCATGTCCCATGCACTGCTTTAATCACTGTTTCACTAACACAACATTAAAATTTCAATTATGTGTCCGGGTCGGGTTGCGGTTAGCTTTCGGGTATCTGAAACTAAGATGTTAAAAGATTTTCAAATTAAATAGATTATGAATCTAATCCAGTATAAAGTTCTCGGATCATTCAAATAAAATAAAAAAGTATAATCCTAAAAAATTGTCGAATTTTCATCTCTTTATAGCCTCCCTCTTTAGCCCATTCATTAGTACCATCCTCCATGGAAGATTGAAGATTCTGCAACCTCGCCGGCATGTTATAATGTCCGTCGCCGCCGACATGTTCTGAAGGCCGCCAGCTAAAATGGGTTGCTGCGTTAGTTCGGGGAAATCGTCAAGTTCAGCTCATAAATTCGATGCGGCGGCCGCTGGTAAGATATTTGGGCCGTTAACTGACAACGGAAGCAGAGAGCCGCCGTCTTCCATGGAGGAAGAGACAGTAAAAGAAGTTCTCTCTGAAACGCATGCTCTGAAACCACTGCCAATTTCGTCACCGCTGAAGAATTGCCCACCGGAAGAAGATGAAGCTACAAAACCTGTTGGAGATAAGGCCACCTATGAGATCGAGAAGAAGCTTCCTGAAATTCCCATTAATGGAATTGCACAACAGGCTTCTGAGTTCGATGAAATTTCCAACCCGGACAAGTTTTTCGCCACCGCCAATTTCACCGATATAATGGACGGCGGTGAAGAGGTTCATCAAATGGTCTTGAAAGCACTGCCGACAAATCAATCAATTCCCGGGGACGTTGGGTTGAGAAGAAAATTGTCACCGAACAAGACACTTAACCGGAGATCAGACCAGTCGCCGGTCCGACGAAACAGCTTTGTTGGGTCGGCGAGATTGGTTCAGAAAAGAGACGCAAGTCCAGCAATGACGCATCAAGGATTGAGGACAGAGCCTACTCAGAAAGGCCCAGATGAGAATCTCGGCAGGAGATCCCGGTCACCAGCCACCGCACGTTTCGACAGCGGAGGGTCTAGATCCGCCCTGGGGCGGACCCCATCTGTGAGAAAATCCGGTAAATCATCGCCGCTTCGCACGCCGACAGCAATAACACAAGCACCGGCGACCAGTCGAAAAGTAGTAGAAGAAAACAATATCACTGATGGAAAGTTGATCACTCAGATTGAGTCACTAGAAAACCCACTGGTTTCCTTGGAGTGCTTCATCTTCCTCTAAAAGTGAGACGAAAAAAAAAAAAAAAAAATCCAATTCTCAATTGTTCACCGTTTTTTTTGTGTGTGGGTTTTGTTGTTTCTTGTATGATTTCGTTCATGTTTTACTAATGTAAAGAAACAATCACGGCGGCCGGTCTCCGGAGAATTCATCAAAGCAAGGTGGTGGTGGGGTTGTTGATAATTGAATCATAATTTCAATTCAGAAGTTCAAGAAAGAATGATTAGTTACTGTTCATCACTTGAATTAAGGAGAAAAATAAAGAAGATAACTAGGATTAGACTTTTAAACGTTAATCACATTGACGGATGATAGGTGGCAACAATCCAAAATGTGTAGAATGGGTTTTCCCGAATTAATGGCACAAGTTCTTATCAGTTTTTCTCTACTACACTTATAATTCAACTTTAAAAAATTAAAAATAAAGAATTTAATATCATTTAAAAGAAGTAAATATGCAATAATAGTAAAGTTAAAGCTAGTTTGTGTGTATACTTGGATTCTAGATTCTAGATTCTAGATTTAACTAAGAGCATAGAATATGAAATATGAGTTTCATATAAGAATAGTTTTAAGTTGCACAAAGAAAGCTACAAAAGTACCCTATATGATTGTATCAAACAAAAAATGTGACGGTTGTCTTGTTTGTCTGTTTCTATAAAGTTCTATGATAAAATAAAATAGAATTAAGAGGAAAACGGAGTTGAAATTCAGATATAGTTTGGAGGGAAGGGGGGGAATCAAAACAGGGTTTTTGAGGCCGTTGGAAGGTGGGGGTGGTCCAATGCCCAATGGAACAATTCCAACGGAAAATAAAAACCCAACTTATGGCGGATTTTGGTAACTTGAAATAAATTCAAAAAAAGGCGAAACCCCCACTTTCTGTTTCTATCCGAATCCTATGGCATTTGAGAGACTCAAAAACGACGTTGAGTTTGATCATGATTGCTTAGTTTTCAAAAGCTTTTTGGGTCATTTTCAGTGCATTTTTAACGTCTCTCTCCCTCTTGAAATAACTGAGAGTGGGCTAAGAAAACGAATGAGTTAAAGAGTTGTGAGCGTACCAGGCCTATCTTACTACTTCCACTGGGCTAGCTTGCAAATGAAGCCCACACCGAATGGATGTTGTGTTGCTTCCTTCTTCGACCTGCAAAAAGCACAAACCGGATTAGTGTCCACACCATCAATAATCCAAGTGATTTCAAATTCAATTAATAAAATAACAACTTAAATGGCGTGTGATAAAATATTAGTGGAAATCGTGACGTTCCAAAAGTTTTCAATTGATGGAACTTCTCTGATTGTCACGTGTGCCATGAATAGACATTTGCACACATCGCCTATATTTAGAATAATATGAATTACCTTTCCTATATCAATTTACCAAATACAGTAACAACATAGAAATTAGTATTATCCTTTTAACACAAATTTGGTCCTATAATTTATAGAAACATAAGAATTTAGTCCTAGAATAAATTTCTATGATACACTCATAAATACTATTTATCAGGGTTTTATCAAATCATACAAACAAGAAAAATAAATTATAACTTCTAAACTATGAAATAAATTTTTGCCAAAAAAAAAAAAAAAAAGGAAATACCAAAAAGCAAACAGAAAAAGAGGATAGGTGGTCTGAAAAGTCTAAAAAATAGAGGTTGATACTGATATAAAGACAATGCCATACCTAAACAAGTTTTTTTCAAAAGAAAAAAACTCATGGAATATTACCACTATTATCATTGAGCTTTTATTTCCATTTTGATATCTACGGTGAAGAAAATCACATGCTTTAAAAAAAATAATGTTATTGCGAAGCTCAAAAAAGGACATTGAAGCAAATCCAGCAGAGATACTATTGCCGTTTGTGACATTGGAAATCTAAATCGTGTAACTTTTTTATTTCTTTTAGCCAACACACTTTCGGCTTCGAACAGTAAAGGTTTGTTTACCCAACAACATAAAAAGGCATTTTCCTACGAGCTAGGCTTAAAAAGCAATACTCTATTTGGCATGCTTGAATTCGAAGGCCAATGCATTCCCCCNCCTACTTTGACAACTCTTTTGCTTCATAATATGAGGTAGAGGCCAGAGGGCAAAATCAAAGTCCAAGCTTAATTTGAAAATTTCTAGAAAACCTTAGGCGAGAGAGGAATAGCATCCAAATCCAAATTAAGTTGTCTAAACATGAGTGCATAGTCCAATGGTTAAAGCATCCTTTAAGTCAGAGCTCTCAATCCCCACTCCTTACATCTATTGAAAACCCAAGAAGGCTTCAGCTTGGGTAATATCTTTTAGTATCGAGAAAGTGAAATGGACAAAAGATGGGAAAACAGCAGAAATATTCGATGACCAAGAGAAAGTTATAAAATGACAGAAAATTCTGATAAGGCACCGGTTGCAGAGAGAATCTGCAGAAAAAGGTAGAGGCAGACCAAATGGCCTTTGTACGAATGGGAAAACGATCTTGCGAGAGAATGGCAATGGACATTAATGCTAGCATTTGAAAAAGGTGAATTTGGAATATGGACTTTTTCCATACCTCCTCCAATCTGAACATCATCAACAAGCCTTTATTGGGAGGATCAGTCCTCTGTATCACCACCTCCTATGATCTTGACACGTGGCACTGAAGGTCCACCAAACAATCCTATCCCCAGCTTGTGGTTAACCATTAAAAAAACTTAAGAGGGACCCCACCATGAGAAAGTGTCATATGGGAAGACTTTAGCCGATGGAAAACTAGACCATTATCCCCACTTTGTGTAGGATAATGACCCTACATAAGTAATTGAAAGAGAAGACAAGGGTGGCGTAGTTGGCTAGAGTGACAAGTCATTAGCCAAGGATGATCCCCATCTCCCTTTGTATGTAGTTCTGCACAGTGGGAGGGAGATGGCAAGAAGCCCGAAGATTCTACGTACAGATGAGGAGGTGGAGTGAGACAAAAATGAGATTATTGGTTAAATAGAAAAAGTAAAAGAAAGTGTGAGAGCTATAAGGCCTAAAAATCCTATAAAGTTATCAAGAATCAAGTTCCTCCACTTTGCCTGATGAAGAAGACAAATCAATGGATAAGATGGCGAAACTCTGATTTGATTGATCAGAACCAGAGTTTCTGGTTTACTGCGCTGTATCCATAGACAACATCCTTTACTAATTTGATTAAAAGTTCAAGCTTAGAAGGAAACAAATCTCTACTTCCTCAACTTTTAATTATACTAACAATTTGACTAAAACACAGACAGGATTTCCTGCAACAGCATCTTTCTGCTAAATTCATAACGGAGAAAAGGTTTGAATCGTTATAATCCTTTCCAGCAAGAATGCTCAGAAGGAAGTTTATTCCTTGCTTTTCAAAAGTATGAATCTTTAGGAACCGAAAAGAACTATTAAAACGCTTAGTGGAACATTAAATATGTTTATGCCCGTGAAAGAGGTAAAGACCGAGGACATACCGTTGAACATAGTCAGCTTCCTTCGTTACTTTTGCCGCAACAATATTCGATACTGATATGTCTTTGTAGGCTCTCTGCCCACTGCAACAGCTATTAGTTCTCCCTCCCTTCTTCTCTCCCCTTCTCCTTCTCTGTCTTTATCGCTGTAGTTGATGGAATTTGAGCATTCCAACATGACTCCAAGGAGAAAAGGCCGATCATCGTAGGGGGTCAGCAGAAACTGCGAAGCTTCATTGGAAGTCCAAAAGATTACACTTTGCCCTTTCTCTTATTACTCGTTACTCCTGTATACAAAAAGGTGAATCTTCTTTTGTTGTTTTAGTTCTGACACTTCTGCATAAACCTCATTGCAACTCTTGATGTTTGTCTCTGTGTCTGTGAATCCTTTATAATCTTCCTCAAATACCCAGAAAATATCGCAACCTGCTCTTCATTTCAAGACATTTTTGGGATTAGCAGCAGCAATTTTAGAGTATAGAAATTGACGCTGTATAAATGGGATTGGTGCGAGGCATAGAATGGATGAATGCTTACAGTAGGAAGCAATTCAGGAAACTGTTCTGGAGGATGAGAGCAGCGATGAAGAAAGCCATCAAGAACGGAGGAAAAAGAAGGTTCAATTTTCAATATGATCCTTGCAGCTATGCTCTAAATTTTGATGATGGGTTTTGCAAATTTGAAGCTGTTGCTCCTGAAGAACCTGCAAAGATTCAGATTAGCTCAAATTTGAATCACTCTCCCATGTGGGTTTTTGTACTTCTGGTGAAATCTGAGTGAATTTTCTTGATTGGCAGATTGACTCTTTGCCTGCTCATTTTCTAATGCATCCTTGATTAGAAGCCATCTACTTGCATTTTTTGTACATCTATGCTTGTCTATGATCTTCAATATTATTAATTGGTTTTGTTTCGAGAGAAAAACTGATCCTAGAGTTTTGACTGTCATCCTTAACATATTCACTCCTCCCTTTCTTATTCTTCCATCTTCTCACACGGCAATCTCAGTGTCTAGTATTTACCAATTTACTTTTGCAGACAATCCCAGCTCTCGGGTAAGCTGAAGCTATTTTCTAACAGATGAATTTGAAGAAACTCTGTGACATTCGTCTGCAAAAGGTTGTTAAGCGCAATAACAGGTTAGAAAGGAGAGGAAAACATGCTATTTGCCAATGAAGCTGACGAAACACAATATTGAAAGAAAAAGAATGTATAAATACAATTATTTTGAGTTTATAATCTGTTCATTTCTTAAAAATCCATCTCTGGTCACAATTTTGGGCGGCGCAGCGCTCAAATAAGGGCCTTCTAGCATAGCAATGAAAAGCTTTGCAGTTTTGATTATGAAATTCAATCAAATCATTTAAGCCATAATAGTGACAAGTCACTAACAAACTTTCCTGTGGGGCAATAATTATCCATATGCAACTTAGTACACTAAATGGTCGATAAAATCTGAATGTTCAGAAAAGCACATTTCGGAAGATATTTGTAAAATATTATCTTGAAACTAAAGTTCATTAACGTTCCCTCGAGTCTATGAATTCCATCTTCCAAGTTCCTGGAAGGTCCTCATCTGAATGGCAGCTTAAATCAAAATGTTGAATTTAAGATCTAAAAAGTTGACGATAGTGATGGTTGTATTTTCCAGGTTAAACATACCAGGAGAAAAACTTACAGCCCCAGTTTTCATCACAAGGAAATGAAACTAGATCCATGTAATATGGCCCATATTCAGCCATCGATTGCACCCTTTTCCTTTCGGGGTGTGTAGGGGCAGATTATATTGATAAACAAAAAAGTGGAACACCGGAGTGAAAGGAAATCTCTTTAAAGGAATGTGAATGAGAAGGAATCAGAATAAGGAATTGAAACAAAATTTCAAATATTGCATTGAAGCGAGAAGATCATAATTGATACAATTTACCATATCTGTAAAGACAATCAAACTCAAATGTGCATGGGACCGACATAGAAATTAGAGAGACGAAAAGATCAAAAAAGAGTAAGGCAAGAGCATGGTAAAATTAAGGGATGAGAATAACATTATTTAACCTTCCCAAAATCGAACAGGGCATAGCTTTAGAATTGAGCTCTCAAATAGGGAATCTGATATGAACCAAGAGACATCAATCATACAATATACGTCAATGAAGATGAATCACTACAAGGAGAATAAGATTCGGATTATCTTGTTAATCGAATATCTCAAGGCAAGAACATTGTTTGAGATTCGAATCACTCCACAAGCAAAATCGATTATGTCTAGCTTGAATGATTCTTGTTGATCAAATATCTCAAGCAAAGAACACTTGATTGAGATTCGAATCACTACACAAGTAAGATTGATCATGTCGAGCTTGAATGATTCTACATGCAACCTAAACTACATAGAATCGCAAAGAAACTTAGTCATTGGCTAAAGAAGAGCACAAATACTTCTTTTACTATATTTTCCAAGTCTACTTACAAGTACAACATACATGGCTTTATATAGCCTCAAAATGAAACTGTTAAAGGCATTCTAAGAGTTGTAACATTCATACTTAATGACCATAATTATCCATTATGTAATTGTAACCTAATGTAAATAAAAGGTCCTAAAATACATTAATGAAATACAATAACTCTAAATTAGTCTAAATTGTAATCCACCCAAAATTTATAACATGAAACTTCATTTTTCATCAATGTAACATGAATTGAAATATCTTTTGATAATTTCAACAATATTTTCTTCACATATTCATTGAAGTACATTGTATGATTGATGTCTCTTAGTTCATATCTGAAACATTCATCGTTTCTTAATTAATTTATTGAACATTGGAATTAAGAGAATGGTTTTCTATACTATGGTTACCATCTCCTGCACCTAAGATGCTAAAATCACCGCCATGCAAAACCAACAAATAAATTATATCGGCCAAGGACTAAAGCATTGACACAGCAATGCATCTCGCACCATGATGTGAAGAGAATCCAGTCAAATTAAATAAAGTCTTTTTGCTTTGCTCTTTTCCCTTGAATCTCCACTTAAGGTTTTTTCAGTCACCAAAAGTTGTTGTGGCTCAGACTGACCATTGCCCTTCTATGCTCGAAAAGAGGTATTGTCACATCCTTCCTTTCAGGAGAGAAGTAGAGGAGGCTGTGGCAGAGTGGTTTCTTCACTGTGTTATGGAATATTTGGTGGGAGAAGGGCAGAAGAGATTTTCATGGAAAGAGTAGTTCTTGGGGAAGGTGTGCTGGAGGCTCACTTCATTACCTCTATTTGGGCTTCTTCTAACAATTTATTTAGCGATTTATATCTTTTTAGGGATTAGCAACAGTTGGAGCACTGTCTGTGTTTGTTGTTCTAGTAGCCACTTTTTGGCTCATGTATTTTTTTTTTCTTGTTCTTTTATTCCACTAAAGAATAACATAAATACTCATGGACGATAGTAGTTTCTTCTTGTAAGTTGACAGTAGTAAAAGTTGGAGCCTAGCAACGTAATCCACAGATAATAATAAAAAATAAAAAAAAGCTCGTAGATAAAGTATACTAAACCTTTTACGTGTTTCTGGCTCAGAAGGATAGCAGCATTCACTTTGCAATCCTTAAGCGCCATAACTTGTGTCAAAGGACGTCTGAGTAGTTAGAAACATCTATAAAAGCAAGCAGTGCATTATTTCTTCTACTCTTCCATTAAACGTTTCTGTAATAAGGAAGAGCAGAGTCCTTTATATATGTGTACATAAATATAATTAGTTTATATATTCCACAAATAAGCAAATGTAAACTGAGAGAATGAGTAACGCAAGGAGTTCAGGAGAAGGTTTAGGACATTGTCCGTACAGACGATTAACAAAGTATGTCACTGTCAATTGGATCAAGTCACACCAAATAGAAACTTCAATTTTTCTTCTCCCGTAGGTGGAAGAACAGAATTGGACTTGTGTCCAATATCTTCATATAGAATTTGGCTTACATTAGTACGCGAAGAGAGAACAGATATTTCAGTATTCTTCATTCTCAGGAAGAAAAAAAAAAAGGAAAAAGGCGATATACTATTTGCTGACTGTCGTGACACCACAAACAGCCCATGACTGTAGCATTAGAAGCATGCACAAAACAGATGCTATTATGAAAAAGCTAATCGATGAACCAAATAACATCGTAGTATCATAAGTCAGTAGTCAAAACATATTCATTTTCAAAAAGTAAAATTGTGAGGCGTGAATAAAACTTGAAAGTAGAACAAGAAATGGACGTTATGGTCTCTTTCTATCCAAACGGGTCCTAACAATGAGCTTCTCTCACCTTAACTCGTAAGAATCCTTTGAGCTTATTAGAAAGTGACAAAATCGAAAGTATAGAACAAATTTGTTTCTGGAAGTGCTTTCAAGGAGCCTCTGTGGTTCACACTCGACACAAAAAATTAAATATCTATATCATACACAAGGATAATAAAATCAAACCCAGTACACAAAGAGAGCAATGATACTAACAATGATAGGTTAACAAAGTATCAATACTTCTCGTTATCTAAGTAATCTCACAAAGTTTAAGAACGCAGCATACCCCTGAATTCAACTCTTCAACTTTCATGTATAAGGAGATACCTGTTTAGCAAATGGTAAGGTGGAGGTGGTACCAGAGAATAAAAGACAGAAATTCCCTATAAAATAGAAACAACATAGAATGAATTAATTGATCACCAAATGCAATGGAAGGACACATTTTTATCTCAAATTCCATCCAGAATTTCCGAGCTGCATCAGCATGCCCCACCATAGCATAACATGTTACTCACCAGCTTTTTCATGTCCTGATCCCTAGCCTTTACGTCGTTAAGCTTCTTTTCATCATCTTATTCACATAGCCTGCAAGCTAAATTGAGACAAAATATACTAAATTGTTTATAAATAATATTTGAATCGTGTACAAAATGGCTAGCCTTCCACCTCAGTCTTAGCATGTTATATTTTATGAATGGTGACATATGGAAGGGGAGGGTCAATTCCATTGACGAGAAGAAAATGAATAAACAACTTCCCTACTTCCTAGTTGAAACCTTCTGCCCGAAGCTCAACCAAATTAAATTCGTTGACCTAAATGCTAATTTTTAAAATCCCATTAGCTATCTTGAACATTCACTGTGTAGGGCAGGAAAAGTAAACAATGTAGTGAAGAATTTGCAAGATCAGTTCTCCTTACCCGAGCAAGAGTCTCCTATCATTTTTTTTTTTTATAACTAAAACTGATAGGTACTGTGATCGATCATTTAAGCTCCGCAATGGAATATCAATTGAAGAATTACCATTGCACCAATCTTTTGCAGATGATCATCGTAATCGGGAACTGTGACACGACCGCACACATCAACGCCATCGAAATCTCGCAATAACTACTTCCAAGCCTCCGCCCCCCAAATCCATTTCACAATCTCATCAAACACCCCCCTCGAGCCATAGCTTCGAACTTAAATAAACAGAGCGCAGTGACGATCTGTTCTTCTTTTTTCACAGACGATTCGAGACTTTGGGATTGGAAGAGTGGAGAAACATTGTGTGAAAATGATTCAAGAAGTTTTCGCGGGAAGAAACTACCGCGATCACAGAAGTTCGTGACAAATAAGAACACTCTTAAAACGGAGTTTTGAGTGTGACGGTCGCTTTATTAACGCGAATGTTACCCTTGTCTTCTGGCCCACTTTCTAGTTTGACTGGTCAACGATATCGGCTCACTGAGGGATGTTGTTTCTTCGGGCCTTGGCCGATTCATATTTGGGCCTCTCCATTTTCTTGATCAAATTATAAATTAAAAATAAATAAAGTCACCATGTTTTTTTAAGTATTTTATTTTAGGTTTAAGTTAAAATTTTAATTTATGATTTTTTACGTTTAGATCTATCTAATTTTTTTAATTTAAAAATTACCTATGAATTTTATAATATGTCATTTAATTTTTAATTTTTGTCTCTAATAACTCTATAATATATTTAAACATTCCCAAAATTAATTTGGATAATAAGTGAAATTATAAAATAAAAACAAAAAATTATGTGAAGCCAATTAAGAACATTTTAATCACATGGTCAATATTAATTCGACAACATAAAAATATAACATATTGAATATAAAAAAAATCGATAATAAAACATTGTTTGATTAGACCTTACGAGACTCAAAATTCTCTTTTATTGTATGACTATTGTTTGTATTAATTGAAAAATAATAATAATAAAGTAAAAGTTTATTTCATAATTGTTTATTATTAATTAAATGCCATATCACATTAAAAATAATATTAATTGTCACTATACTATGTAATTGATGGTGTGTTCAAGGTAAGTAGGTATTCATAAGTACGTATAATTAATTAATTCCATGCATTTATATAATTAACTCTTCACCTGTCTACCCAATAAATTTATAACATTAAATTCATTAATAAAATATATTTTAAATATATACATTTAAAAATGAAAGTGTTTAAAAATTTTAAATATATTTTATTACTAAATTAAAATTTGTTGACAAGTTTACAAAATATATATTAAATAGAAAACTGATTAGACACCAAATTAAAAATAAAATATTAAAAAGTTTATAAAATTCAAAACAACAACCCGGATACCTTCGTAGAGTAAATTAGTAGTAAATTAATGATATGTTTGTCGCCGAGGGAAGACGCCAACGCCGACCAGCAGCGCACGGTGCATCACGTGTCGCAGCGGGGTTGAAAAGTCAAACACGGCCTACTTTATTTTCCTTTTTCTAATTGCGTGGCTCTTGGTAAAGAAAACGCGGAGTGTCGACATAAATAATTTCCCACTCCAGCCATTGCCATTTGCCAAGAGCCAATTGGTCTGTCACTCTGCTTACTTCACCACGCATTACCGGTTGGGCTCCGTTTTTTTATAAACTTTTTAAAACTCCATTATTATTTTAATATTCACTTTATCTCTAAGAATTTGCCAGCTCTAATTTTATTTTTTTTCTTTTTTTTTTTAAAGCGCATTGTGAATTTCCACGTGATGATTAATTTAATTTCAAAATTTTCCTCGCCAAATCTAGTATTCGTTCGGTATGAATTGGAACTTTGTCGTTTTAATGCTCCAGCTTTAATTCATTCTTCCCTTCCCAGTTCCTGATCCACTTACATTTAGAATACTAATAAACTAAATAAATAAAAAATGGTTATGCTAACCGTTCAACTTCGTTACTAATAAATATCATACTATTTGTACTTTTTATTTAATATTTTATTATGTAGTTTCCACCATAAATGTTTCACTTCTTCTTTAATCTATGTGAAATTTCACAATTCACTTACCTTGAGTCCATCGTCCTTATTGGCACGTTGATATGAACCAAAAGACATCAATCATACAATATACTTCAATGAAGATGTGAAGAAAAGGTTGTCAAAATTATCAAAAAATGTTTCAATTCATGCCACATTGAAGAAGAATGAAGTTTGATTGTTATAAATTTTGGGTGGGTTACAATTTAGAGTTATTGTATTTCATTTATGTATTTTAAGACTTTATTTACTATAGGTTACAATTACATAATGGTTAATTATGGCCATTAGGTATGAATGTTACAACTCTTGGAATGACTTTAGTAGTTTCATTTTGAGGCTATATAAAGGTATGTACGTTGTATGTGTAAGGAACTTGAAAAATATAGTAAAAAGAAGCATTTGTGCTCTTCTTTAGCCAATGGCTAAGTTTCTTTGCAATTCTATGTAGTTTAGGTTGCATGTAGAATCATTCAAGCTCGACATGATCAATCTTGCTTGTGAAGTGGTTCGAATCTCATGGAAGTGTTCTTGCCTTGAGATATTTGATCAACAAAAATCATTCAAGCTAGACATGATCGATCTTGCTTGTGGAGTGATTCGAATCTCAAACAATGTTCTTGCCTTGAGATATTCGATCAACAAGGTAATCCGAATCTTACTCCCCTTGTAGTGGTTCCATATCATATCACACGTCGTCCTATATCTGTCTCTTATACTATTTATAACAGCTCAAACCACTACTAGCAGATATTATCCTCCTTTAGCTTTTTGTTCACATGTAATAGTTTCAAGCCCACCGACAGTAAATATTGTCACATTTGAGTTTACCCTTTCAGATTATTCCTCAATATTTTAAAAACGCAACTGATGTCACATTGAGGATTTCCCCTCAAAGTCTACTAAGAATAAATTTTTACACGCTTATAATTAATGTTTTATTTCTCTCTTTAACACATGGATTTCACGATTGGTTCATATGATCTCTTGCATATTAAATAAAACTGATTTAGACGTCTTCCCTTAATTATAATATTCATTATATCCTTATTTTATTTATTATTATTTTACAATGATAGAGCAAGCTGAGTATGAAATCAAATGGATAATAGCTTAAATTATTTAGATTTTTTAAAAAAAATAATTGACTTCCCAATTCAAATAATTGCCATTATATTGGATGCATATTTAAGACTATGAATAATATATGTATTTCTAATAATTGACTTTCCCAACTATAAGTTTACAATTATTATTTCACATGGATTAATTTATAGTTTTTATCAATATTAAATATTCTAAAAAGATTACATGTGTTATTTTAATTAGACATACTTGGCAAATAATATAAATATTAATAAAACTTGTTGCATGTCCTTTATTAATCAGATTATGAAAATTATATTTATAAACACTATGTCAAATTTTCGTTCCTTTAAAAGCAAATACAATATCCTCTTTTTATTTCGGTTCAACAATCAAATAAAATTTATTAAAGAGTTCCATGTGCACGTTGAAAAAATAACGTACGAACTCGAGTCGAGTAATAGACGAGTGCTTAATCATAATAGGCTTAGGGCTTTTCGAACTTTGACACTCTTTGTATTATTAATATACAATAAATGAACGTTAACAAATGATCGATTTATTTGGACACCTAAACTTGTGGACATTTTTTTAGTTGGACAATTTTATATATAAATGTACAATAATCAATATTATATAATAGATATTAAATAAAAAAGAAAAAGAAAAAAAAGAAAGTAGCGTGCGGCATGCATGAATGAGGCATAAATCCAAAGGAAAGAACCCCCACCCACTTTTGGTAGGAATATTTGTTACCGTTATCTTCGCCGTTTATGGATGGGAAGGCGCGAGGGCTAATTTAAAAAAAAAAAAATAATAATAATAATAAAAAAAGAAAAAGAAAAAGGAAAAGGAAAAGAATCTGGAGTGCGGTGTTTTATTTAGTTCGCACACGGCTTTTCAAAGTTTCAGACTCCGCCTTGAAAAAAAAAAAAAGAAAAAAGGAAGAAGAAAATTATTAATGTCAGCTTGAAAATCCGGGAAATAGTCCTCAAATTTCGCACTATTTCACAAAGGCTATTTAAAATTACGAAATCCGTGGTCTTTACGATTCGATCCGCGACTTTGTCTTCTCTTCCTTCTCCTCTTGTTCTCTCTTTATACTCCATTCCAAACTGTGGAGGAAAAGTCTCACCGGAAGTTTCTCTGAATCTTACTTCCTTGTAGTAAATGAATCCATCTCCTTCTGTAGTTCCTGGTGATTTCGGGTGACTGGATGAAGCGGCCCTCGCCCACGAGGTTTTAGGATTATAAAGGGTCGTCGTCTGTTTTGCTTTGGATTCGGTGGCTGGATATTAAAGCTTGGTCGGCTGTGGTTGTTGGTTTTTATGATCATGTTGATGGCGGATGAGGGTTCTAATTTTCCCCTACAGTATGGTGCTGATGATTTCGGTGGGGACACGTCTATTGACTATGAAGCGTTGTTTCATATGCTGAACGAGGATCTGGATCCTTCGCAGGTAGGTTTGTTGCTGGTGGTTGTAGGAAAATAAGGGTTTTCCTTTTCTGAATTGAGATTAGAGGTCTTGGATTTTAGGGAAACTGTAGTAACAGTTGCAATTCCCCCTCTTGGTTGGAATCCCTTAGAATTAGTTGGTGCTTTAAGCCTATGATCAGTGCTAACTGCTGATTCACCCAAAAATTCAGAGAAAACGTGTTAAGTTCATATTACAGAGCAACGTTTATATTTACATGTGGTGGAATAAAGGAGAAAGCACTAGTTAAACCTTTATCTTTCTCACTCGTTTGGATTACTATACTGTGGGCAGAGCGACGCCGCTTAGGTAATGTTTTTAAGTTAAGCAACCTCGAATTTTCCGAAGTCAGTTGGGTGCAATCATGTCAATTCAGCTATTCTTGGAATGCTAAGAGTCACTCTGTCCGCCGGGTCACTTGACATCTCGCATCAAATGAATGAAATAAAATCGAGATATGGTGTTGTAAAACTGTCGTCTTTGTTTCGTTTATTTCATTGGAATTTGTTAAAAGAGCGAAGAACTTAGTCTCTTTATGGACCGTTCTTTAATTAATTTTTAAACTCGACATAGATGAAAGTAGAATTGAAATACGGGGACAATAAAGGGTATGGTATATTGGTAGATATTTTAAACTTCCATGTTCTATATTCTCACAGATTACCTGCATAATCCATACATTATTTCTCACGAGAAACTTTCTCTTGGTTACTTGTTTATGATTATCCCAGAATCCGCCAGAGGACTTGTCGCCAAATAATGTATCGACTGGCCAACCACGTTTTGATGCTTCCAACCAAGAAAATTCCCAACTGAAGAACGGTTAGTATGAATGAATATCACATTGGTACTATTCTTTCTTCTTGTATAAAGAGAGATTTTGTCCTTCCTCTAATGCTCAAACCAGTAGGATGTCATTACCTTTAAGGAATTATTACTTTTATTTCATGTTTACCTCCATCCCTGGCTAGATTGGGTTTTAGGTGTTATACACCGAAAGGTGCACCTATAGTAGCTACAAAGGGTTTGGGTTAACCTCCAGTCGAATTTTGCTTTTGATAGGATATGAATTCTTACTCTATGGTGGGGATAAGGTTAAATCTATTAACATCTTTGTAATTTGACTCACTGTTTCGACTCGACCCTTTCTTTGTAGCAATTTGGTGTCTTTTTTTTTTTTTTTTAAAGGAAAATAGAAATGTGTTGATAAGCCCTTGGCTTTTAGAGGGTGAGAAATGAATCAAATTGTTACAAAGAAAGAGGTTCAAAATATTACTAGAACCAACATACCAAAACTATATTATCTATAGAAAAGTTAAGTGTTTACTATCAGTTATTGCTTTTGCAGTTGGTCTCGTTATCAGAAGCTGGCATTTTCATCTTGATATGTTGTTTTGACAATTGCAGATATATCTCATGGTTTCACGGAAGATATAGATGTAACTTTGAGAAATCATGGCAGTTTGGATGAAAAGGGCACTGAAATCTTGAGATCCTCAGAAAATAATTCAAGTGCTTCAGTGGAGTTGCCTTCGTTTGATGTGGAGCATACTTCAAAAGAAGTGATTCCTAATGAGTCCTCTATGAACCAAAGTTTTGACTTTGTTACTGACTTGACTGACCCTTATTCAGACATGCCACACTGGATGAGTATAGTCGAGCAACCGTTTTTAGATTCTTCTCAGTACTTTTTTCCAAGTGATTTTGATTCTCAAGTTGTTTCTGGCAATGGGGGAATGACGATCAACATGATGCATGGAGGAGATTTTCCATCCAATAGCCTGTGCTCAAGCAATACAATGAATTTGTATGCGCAGGGCACTGCTGATCATAAATCTGTATCAAGAGAGTCTGTCTCAAAGGATTTAATAATTCTTGATGCTTATTCAAATGTAAAGGGATGGAATCAGAATTGTGAAAGTGGAAACTTCATTTCATCATTGGATGGAAACTGTACGTTTCATGCTGATGAGGTTCATATTAATCAGGCAGCATTGGGGCTTCCAATGTCAACTGAGTTGAATTCTTCCTGCAAAGAACTTGTTAATCAATTGAAGGATGAAACGATGGATTCACTGGTTGAATCAAGTAGTGGCCCATGGCAATCTATCAAGGAGGAAAACATGTTTCTTCCATCTGAAAGAACTTTTCATTCGGAAGATACAGTTTGTGGAACATCCAGTAGACCCTCCAGTGATTGCAGGTACCAGAATTTATATATAACTGACCAATATTCTCCCAATGGTCATTCATCTAATTTAAGCAATCAGCCTTTGGTTTTAATCAAGGATGTTGGAGATCGTAAATTGACTATATGTAAGGGTCATATAGATCACCCACAAGTCAGCCCTGAATCAACTCACAGTAATTTGATAGAGAAGGCCCATGTGGAGGATGATCCAGATATCTGTATAATTGAAGATATGAGTCATCCAGCCCCGTCAAACCGATCTCTTATGGTTGGAAACTCGTTTGTTGCTTCACAAGGTTGTTCTGTAGTCAGTGGTTCTTCCACTTATGTGGGATTAGGAAGCATGAGACATAAGGCAAAAGATATGGACATCTTAAAAGTTGCATTACAGGTTAGTCCTGTTTAGTTTTTGTTTCTGCAAATCGTAACATGTGTGGAAACAATGTCCTTGAATGTAAATGAAAATCTATTCCTAGAGTTTTTAAACAATTGCTCACTCAAACTTGTTTCCTCTATTGTTGATTTTCTTAAATACTTTTTAATGGATCCTCTACAATGCTGAAAAGTGTGGAAGTACGTTGTTCGAAGCAGGTTTAATCAGAAGAAAACAATCTGCAGCTGAATAATGTAATTGTTTGGGACCCCCTCTTTTGTGATTTCATCAATCAACGAAGGTGTTTCATTGTAAAAAGGCAAATAGGAAGATGATATCCGGTCATGGCTTTGTTCAATAGTTTCATAATTTCCCCCTTAGATGCTAAACAGTATTTAGGTTAGGCTAGCAGATGCTTGGGAGTTATGCCCTGGACACATATATTGTTAATTTTTTTTAATGTTATAACACAAATGTGGGTGTGAAGTTTCTAACACGTGACCTTTTGGAGGAAGCAGACATGCTGATTTCGTACCCATTCTTCTTCCTGTTTTTCAGACAAATAAAGCATATATTTAATGGTCACTTACAAGGGTGACCTGCAGTCGATTTATTCTTTGCAACTACTGTGATTTGATCTTGCAACGCAGACACAAATCTTGTAGTTAATTATTATATGTCATTCTCACTGTATCTATTGTTGTTGTGTACTTTCTTGTTTGTATTTTGGGTTGGTATTCTTATAGTAAAAGTTAAGACTTCAATGTAGTTCTGCATCATTCTCTGATGAGTTTGTTTATATGACGGAGAAGTTGATAAGACTCAGGTTATCGAGCTTTGCAGGATCTTTCTCAGCCAAAATCAGAAACTAGTCCACCTGATGGCGCTTTAGAAGTTCCTCTATTAAGGCATCAGGTTCTTTGTTCTTTTATCAACACAGCCTTTCCTTATCTGCATATACATATATATATACATTTTATAATAAGTTGTTTTATTATTAACTTTATCTGATATTTGGACAGAGAATTGCTTTGTCATGGATGGTTCAGAAGGAGACATCTAGTATGCCCTGCGCAGGGGGGATTCTTGCTGATGATCAGGTTTCATCTCTTAGAGTTTGTTTAATATCTATGAGGTAACATGAAATTTTATTTTCTCCTCTGTACTGAAAACGGTGAGTCACTTGCAGGGATTGGGGAAAACAATATCAACGATTGCTCTAATACTAACGGAAAGGCCTCCTCCTATTATTTCTTGCCCTAATGTTAGACATGAGTTGGAAACTTTAAATTTGGATGAAGATGATGATATACTTTCTGAGCATGATAGACCAAAACAAGAATTCTCTCATCAAGTTTCACCATGTAAAAATGCAACAATATGCAAGAACACTTCAGTACAAGCGAAAGGAAGGCCAGCAGCTGGAACTCTTGTTGTTTCTCCAACAAGTGTGTTGAGGCAATGGGCTGATGAATTGCATAATAAGGTTTCTAGTAAAGCTAATCTGTCTGTGCTTGTATACCATGGAAGTAATCGAACCAAGGACCCTTGTGAGCTGGCCAAATATGATGTTGTTCTAACAACCTACTCAATTGTGAGCATGGAGGTACCGAAACAGTCTGCTGTTGATGAGGAGGATGATGAGAAACACAATACAGAGGATCAAGATACTCTACCCATGCAATTTCCTTCAAGCAAGAAAAGGAAAAACTTCTCTGGTTCTGATAAGAAACATTCAAAAAACAAGAAGGGAATGGATAATGAAACATTTGAGTCAGTTGCCCGCCCTCTTGCAAAAGTGAGATGGTTCCGAGTTGTACTGGATGAGGCACAGAGTATAAAGAATCACAAGACACAGGTTGCAAGGGCCTGCTGGGGTCTGCGAGCAAAACGTAGATGGTGCTTGTCAGGAACTCCTATTCAAAATGCTATTGATGATCTTTATAGCTATTTTAGGTTTCTCAAATATGATCCCTATGCTGCATATAAGTCATTTTGTTTATCAATTAAGGTGCCAATCAACAAGAATCCATCCAAAGGGTACAAGAAACTTCAAGCCATTTTAAAGACAATAATGTTACGTCGCACAAAAGGTGAGATTGTTTGAAACTTCTGTTTATCAATTACATGCAGTTCAAGTTTGGAATTAAATACAATAATGCGTTGTCTTTGGTTTTCTTCAAAAGTTCACAACACTTTTTTTTTTCTTATCGCTACTTTTAAACTTGACTGAAGAACTGGATTTATATTTTTCCTTTAGGGTGGGAGGATCTCTCCTTGGCTATGGTTTGATTTACGTGGCCTCTTCATTAATTTTATAGATTATAATATAGTTAATTGCCTTTCTGATTTTTGGTGCCTTGCTGATGTTTGGGAAATTCTCCAGTTGTACATACAGGCATTTTTTTTTAAAAAAAATATTTTAAAATGGAAATAACTTGATGGTGCTCTTGAATCATGGAAAACTTTGTTTTCTTTGCATTTGCACGAATTTTTTAGTGTTATATGAGCTTACCAATTTTTACTTGAATCGCTCTATGGTACTTGTGGTTTAGGCACACTTCTTGATGGGCAACCCATTGTTACGTTGCCACCTAAACAAGTGGAACTAAAGAAAGTGGATTTTACTGAGGAAGAACGTGATTTCTACTCTAAGTTGGAGGCTGACTCAAGGGCTCAGTATGAAGTATGTTTTTTTCAAAAGGAATTATTTATATTGTGTTTTGTATTCCTTGTATGCATGGAACTTCAGTTAACAATATCTCATTACCTCTTGCTCCTTTCTATCATTACTAAGTAAGAATCTTATCCAGGAATATGCAGCAGCCGGAACTGTTAAACAAAATTATGTTAACATCTTATTGATGCTTTTGCGCCTTCGACAAGCTTGTGATCACCCTCTTCTCGTTAAACCTTACGACTCCAAATCTTTATGGAGATCTTCAGTTGATGTGGCCAAGAAGCTTCCTCGGGATAAACAGATTTACCTACTGAGTTGTTTGGAAGCATCATTGGCTATTTGTGGCATCTGTAATGTATATCATCTGCCCATTTATTATTTTTTATGTGAAATTTTCTCGTGGACTTTTACTGTATGTTAACATGGTTTAGTGCATGTCAATTAAGTACCACAATGAAGAAAATAATTGAACAGCTTTGGTTATCTTTTGCTTAATATACTAATTACAAAGCATGAAATTTAATGCCACCTTTTAGCTCTTTTAATTGTTGAACATAAATTGAGATACTCTGTACTATTGTTGTTCAATATGTGGCTTTCTCACCTCAAAAACCTCCGCTTGGGCTCTGCATGATGCTTTCTAATAATGTAAGAGATGTATGACATGTTTACATTATAATACTCATGTGAAAAGGAGCTTTTTGGTTTCCTTTTGTGTCTTCGTCATTTCTGACACTTTTGCAATTCCACTTTTATCTTCTCATTATTTTAACCAGAAGTTTTCATTCCTGGTTAAAAGCTTTTTGGATTTTCCTATGTTGATCTATATATTTGAAACGGGCAAGGTGAAGAAAGAGCTGTATCTTTACCGTTCTTTTTTACTTGCACCTCATGAACATATTTACCTCACCTTTGCTAAATGCGAACACAATGCTTATATCTCAAGGTTCTCTTTGTTTTCCTGCTAACCTTTCCTTTATCTGGTAAGCGATAAGCGATACCTTTTTTTTACTCAAACTTCTGGGATTCTGTAGGATCCACCTGAAGATGCGGTTGTCTCAGAATGTGGTCATGTTTTCTGCAAGCAATGCATTTTGGAACACCTCTCTGGTGACGACACCCAGTGTCCTACAGCGGGATGCAAAGTTCGTCTTAGTGCATCGTCATTATTTTCCAAGTCCTCATTCTCCATTTCTCAATCCGACCAGCTTGGTGAGAATAATTCTGTGGTTGGCTCTGGTTCTACTTTTGGTGACTCTGTGGAGCCCTCCTCATCAGATACTTACGAGTCTTCTAAAATTAAAGCTGCTCTTGAGGTTCTCATGTCATTAGCTAAACCTAAGGAATCCTCTTCAAGAAACAGCCCTGTCCAACTTGCTCCTGATTTAGCCAGTGAAAAATCGACCGATGCTCCGTCCACAGAAATGCATCCAGAGATTCCTGGGTGTCAGGATTCAGCTACAAACAAAAGCTCTTGTGAACCAATTAAAATGAATGGAGAGAAAGCTATAGTATTTTCTCAGTGGACGGGAATGTTAGACTTGCTGGAAGCATGTCTCAAGAACTCCTCTATTCAGTACAGAAGGCTTGATGGTACTATGTCAGTACTTGCTAGAGATAAAGCAGTAAAGGATTTTAACAATCTTCCGGAGGTTTGTCAAATGATGCTATGCTTCAGTATTTTCATAAATTTCATAATTTCGTTTCCGTAGTGATAGGAATACTGCATGTTTACTTTACTAGTTTTACATGTTGATAAATTTGGTTCAGTAACTTCCCTTTCCATATAATAGGTGTCTGTTATGATTATGTCTTTGAAAGCTGCTAGCCTTGGCCTAAACATGATTGTTGCCTGCCATGTTCTTCTGTTGGACCTCTGGTGGAATCCTACAACTGAAGATCAAGCAATTGATAGAGCACATCGAATTGGGCAAACCCGTACTGTTAAAGTGTTGAGATTGACTGTAAGAGATACCGTTGAGGATCGTATTTTAGCACTTCAGGTACCGATCATCTGGTTCACTTTTAATTATTTATTTGAGAAGCTTTTCTGGATTGATCTAAATCCAGTCTTACTCATGCAGTTGTGTAGTTAAGTGTGCGGTGCAACCAAATAAATTAAAGGGATTGATTTTTTCGCACCTAAAATTGGGACCTAAGAAGTGAATGACACTTTGTTTGGGTAACGTGCTCGTGTCTCACGCATAGAGTTGGACACTCCCAGTACATGTTAGACACGTACTGGGCACTCCACACATTTGTTAGGCATGTAATGAACACTTGCTAACACAATAGGCGCGTGTCATATTATAGTTGTTGTCATATTATAGTGTAAACATGGTATATATATTTTAAAAGTTCATATTTTAATTTATTTCTATGAGAAATTGATCTTTCATTGAGAATGATAAAAGGGTATTCAGGGGGATGCATTTTTCTTAAAAGACAACTGATCATTGTGTCTGTATTTGTGTCGTATATATGCTACTTAGGTTGGACAATATTTCTGTCTAAAAAAATTATGTCCAACCTAATTGGCCGGGTGTTTGCACCCATATTTGTGTATGCACAACCACATTCTTGAGAAATGGTTGGGGCAATAACATCATATGACTTGTCAACAGAATGTCGAGGAATCTTTAAATTCTTTAGAAATGTTCTTTTGTGTGTTATCTTACATGAAATTAATCTCTATGCCCATTGTTGCACAAGTTAATAATCAGGAAACTCGTGTTATGAATGCAGCAAAAGAAAAGAGAGATGGTTTCATCTGCATTTGGAGAAGATGAAGCGGGCGGTCGACAAACTCGTCTCACAGTAGAAGACCTGAACTACCTTTTTATGATGTGATGATAGATTATACGATCATTCTTTGGTATTGGCTGATTTAGGCTAACATCATATGCACATATCATATCAAGTTTTGGGTGGTGAAGGCTGGCTTTAACTTTAGGAAGTAAGTTGCCCCACCATATTTACATCATCTTGACCAGAGGATTTGACGACCCAGCTCCTTTTGCCAGAAGAAGATTTGTGAATAGCATTTATAGAAATCTTTAAATTCCATTTTTACCCACTGATTCTTTTCTCACTCGCTCACAATTTGATGATCCCTTCCCTTTGTGACACTCTCTTTGCATCCCCTTCCCTGAGTGTATTCCACAGGCTGTAAAGATTAGAAATTTATAGAAAGGAAAGAAAATTAAATCTGTTAAAACACTCTTTTATTTTCCAATTGTAAAGATATAGATATAGTATTATTTTGTGTTCTTGAGTATCATCATCCTTGTATTAATAGTAGTATTAGTTTGATTGAAAGCACTGTTTGATTGAAAGGGCTGAATTCAGGCCTTGTTCATTTCAATTCCTTATCCTAAATTCCCATAGCCTAAATCACAAGGTTTGCCACAAAGTCCTGAGAAATTGCCTGGGCGGGCAGCCAAACGTGAGCTTTAGCCTCTATGCTGGCTGTGTCGCCGTCGACCAAACCAAACGGTAGAGTTTTCGTTATTTATTTAAAATCTCGAATATTTTCTTAAGAAAGATGAAACCCATCGTAAAGAAAGTGCCAATTTCAGGTCTTGGGTGTTCCTCAGTGGGCTATGGTGCAACAGAAGAGATTGGATATTCATGGAATCAAGGCATTTCAATTGTTCAATCTGTTTTGGTAACTATTTCGATTCTTGGGTAGAAGTATTTTGTAGATTTGGCTATGATTTCAAGACAGATTTTGATGAATCGATGATGAAGTCGCAGTATAGATTTTGATGAAATTTGAAACCCAGTTTTTGTTACGTTTGCAAACGAAGAAGCGAACATACTGATAGCAGAACCTCTTATTGTAGACACAAACAAAGACAAACGATTCATCCTGTCATATCAGGAGGCTGCATGGCCATTTTCTTACTCTGTTCTGCCTTACAATCCGTCCCAGAGCCACAATCACAAACTATCTGTGTGTATACTTATTGATTTCTGCTGTTTCATTAAAATCTAATAGACTTGTCGAATGAAAAAAATATGAAGAAAGGTTTTTGATGTCCTTAAGCATGGATCATCATTATTATTCACTGCCCTCCAACATCTTCCTCACTGCATCTGAAGCATTGGTTAGCAGCTCCGACCAATCTCTGCATGCCAAACAAACAAAATCAGGACAAAATTCTTTTCTTATGAACAAAAGAAAAGAAAAAAAAATCAGACCCATTTGTAGAATCGAAAGATAGGCCAACAGTCTCCTTAGCTTCATCAAGGGCCCAAGCGAAGCACTGGAGCGTAGAGCTTCTATCACTGGGAACTCGGAGCTGTGAGGGCTTCATATCGCAAAAAATGGGCACAATACACTTGCTGGTTCGGTACATAAGAGCCAGCTCGTAGAGGCAGTAATAAGACTCACAATACCGTGGCGAGAAAACTGGCAATCCCACTCTGCAGGTTTTGACGGCGGCGCTGATTTTGTCCATGATGTTGTCGCCGGGGGACAAGGATTTGTAGTCGAGAAATGGGCGCAGCTGCCCCACGTGGGAGAGGTGATCGTACAACAGTCCGGCGATGGTCCGTCTTGTATCGGTTCCACGGTAGCTGATGAAGACGTCAAATGGGGGTTGGTTTTTGGTTGAAATGACTTGCCTTTCGCTCAATTTTATCATGCTGCCCTTGTTGTAAACACTTGAAAGTTTGGCGCAGGCGTGCTTGGCCTTCGCTAGTATTGAGCGTTGCATCTCCATCTCTCTCCCTCTCTAGTGGAATGCATGCAATTTGGATTTTTTATATATAGGAAATAATAATTTTCATACTTTTTCTATTTTTCTTTTTTAAAAAGAAAATCCAAAGAAAGAAAAGGAAAATCATGTGAACAAAGTGAAGAATCCAAATTATATATGGAGTTTGTTTTTATACAAAACAATTTAAATAAGAAAGAAATAAAAATAAAAGAAAACAGACAAGGAAAAGAAACGAAAATCTGGAAAAAGGAGAAACCAAAAACAAAATAACCTGAAAATAAGGAAAATTTCAACTTGAGGGGTAATATGGTAATTTCACTTTTTATTATTATTATTATTATTATTATCTTATTTTAGTTGTGTATGTGAGTGTTGTACAAGCAATAGCGAGCTACTTACCGAGTATATATATATTCACTCGTGATATTTTTCCATTCTTATAGGTGAGATCTGAATATTGACCGATGATGATGGTGTGAGTGAGCTGGTTGACTATAGAAACGGTTAGATCGGAGTCTAAAAGTGTATTATAGAATTTTCGTCATATTTTACTATATTTAATAGTATTGATTTTTCAAACGTGAATTTTAGTTGTAATGTTTTCGTAGCGTTTTAATTTTTTATTAAATGTTTATTTCATGGATCCTTAAATATTATTTTTCAAAATATTATATCTTTATCCCATTTTTTAGTTTAGTTTTAATTTCGTTCTTAGACTTTAATATGTTACGATTTTACCCTTCCATTTTGAATTTAGTTGTTCCTTTAGTCCCTAGATATTAAACACGTGTACTCTTGAGATTTTATTACTTACCAATTAATTTCAATATAATCCAATCCTTTTAATTTATTATTGATGAAAAATCAGTGACATCAATTAATTAATAATTAAACTTATCGATATAAATTTAACATAAATGACCAAAAGTGATCTCACTCAAAATTTCGGAGATAATCTATGTCGATAGATTATTTTTATATATGTTGGATGATAAAAGTCCCACATAGGCTAATTTAAGGAATGATCATCGATTTATATGTGAGGAATATAACTCCATCCGGATGAGGTCTTTTGGAGAAGCTTAAAGTAAAGACATGAGAGCTTATATTCAAAGTGGACAATATCATACTATCTCGAAGGGGGAGACAATATCATACCATCTCGAGGGGAGGGTAAATAATAAAAAGGATTTTTTTTTTAATAAATAAAATAGAACCGTTTACGTTCGTCGGTTTAAGGTGGCGTCAGGAATCGAAGAAGAGAGAAAAGAGCGCCGTACAAAAAAGCAACGGTCAAAAGCGGTCGCTCCATGCGAGGATGAAAATTGGTGTAAAAATTGAATCTTTTTATTAGTTTTTTTTAAGGTATTCCACGATTTGTTCTCATCAGAGAGATGGGTTTGGTCGGGTTCCAAGAAGATGGGAAGAAACAAATTTCGTTGTCTACAACCAATGATGATTTCCACGATAGTCGAAGATATGTTTTTACATGTGCCGTGTTTGCGTCTCTTAATTCCATGCTTTTGGGATATGGTCTGTTCCCCTTCTCTATCTCTCTCTGTTTATTTCATTGTTCTTGTTCGTTGTTTAATGCAACTCTAATTTCAATCAAAACCCAGATGTTGGTGTTATGAGCGGAGCAATAATCTTCATTCAAGAGGATCTGAAAATCACCGAAGTCCAAGAAGAAGTTCTTATGGGAATTTTGAGCATAATTTCGTTGTTTGGAAGCTTAGCAGGTGGAAAAACATCAGACGCCATCGGCAGAAAATGGACCATTGCTTTTGCTGCTATTGTCTTCCAGGCAGGGGCTGCAATCATGGCTCTTGCTCCTTCTTTCAGCTTCTTAATTCTCGGCCGACTCCTCTCCGGTGTCGGTGTCGGTTTCGGTGTCATGATTGCCCCGGTATATATTGCTGAGATATCCCCCCCTGCTTCCAGAGGATCCCTGACATCTTTCCCTGAGATCTCCATAAACTTTGGAATCCTTCTTGGTTACATTTCGAACTATGTCTTCTCGGGACTCCCTGTTCATATCAGCTGGAGGGTCATGCTTGGCGTGGGAATAATCCCTTCAGTTTTGCTTGGTTTCACTCTTTTAAGGATTCCTGAATCTCCCCGTTGGTTAGTGATGCAGAACAGACTCGAGGAGGCTAGAATTGTTCTATTGAAAACAAACGAGATGGGTATGGATGTAGAGCAAAGATTGATGGATATTCAAAAAGCTGCAGCAATTGGGAGTGCCAATAAGTATGAATCAAAAGGCGTTTGGCATGATATCTTGAGCCCCACGCCTACGGTGAAGCGAATGTTGATAGCAGGCTGTGGGATCCAATGCTTCCAACAGATTACAGGCATTGATGCAACGGTGTATTACAGCCCCACAATCTTCAAAGAAGCTGGGATTCAAAGCAACTCCAAGCTTCTGGCAGCAACTGTCGCGGTCGGATTCACGAAGACCATGTTCATTTTGGTTGCTATTTTTTTAATTGACAGAGTGGGAAGGAAGCCTCTGCTTTATTTAAGCACAGTCGGGATGACAGCGTGCTTGTTTTGTCTGAGTATGACTTTGGGGGTTTTGGATCATGGAGAATTTGGGATTGTTTTGGCGATGTTGGCAGTATGTGGGAATGTGGCTTTCTTCTCGGTCGGGATAGGTCCGGTGTGTTGGGTGTTGTCGTCCGAGATTTTCCCCCTGAGGCTGCGAGCCCAAGCGTCGGCACTCGGAGCGGTGGGGAGCCGAGTGAGCAGCGGGTTGATCACCATGTCGTTCCTGTCGGTGTCGCACACGATCACGGTGGCTGGAACGTTCTTTGTGTTCTCGTTGATTTCTCTGGTGTCGGTTGTTTTCGTTCACAAATGTATTCCGGAGACGAAGGGGAAGTCGTTGGAACAGATTGAAATGGTTTTCCAGAAGGGCGGAGGGGAACAGAAGGTCGGAATGGTAGAGATGGGTGACATGGAGAGACTAGTGCAGGAACAGGATTTGACCTTGACCCACACCTAAATTTCTTATTTAATTCTAAAATTCTTAGGTTTAATTTTTTTTATTTTTTTATTTTTTGTGATAAGGTATTTTATCATCTTTTTAAAGAAAAAAAAAATTATAGATATGATTATGACAGAAATTTTTAGTTAAATTTAGTTGACATTTCAATATTTCTTCCCTTTGTGATATTATTATTTCTTGAATAATTTTAAAAATAATTAAAGGATTNTGACTTTCATGCTGAAAATATTTTATCCAACTAAATTAAAAAAAGTTATACCAATAGGTATAAGATATGGCTTCATTTTCTTTTTATAAATAAAATAAATAGAAAAATTTATATTTTTTAAAAATATATATTATAGGATAAAATATCTAAAGATATAATTATCGAGGATATCTTATCTTATCTAACTAAATTAAAAAAAAAAAAAAAAAAAAAAAAGAAAAACTTCCCATGTTCACAATTTTTAGAAATCAAATAGTTATTATTATTTATTAAAATAAAGTGTGAGATCCCACGCCATGGAAGGAACAAAATATTCATTACAGGGGTGTGGAAACCTCGTTTTAAAAACTTTGCGGGGAAGCTTGAAAGGAAAAACTTAAAAAGAATAATATTGCTTGTTACAAATGGTATCTGAGTTATACACGGGACGGTGAGCCGACGAAAACGTTGGAATATAAGAAGGGTGGATTGTAGGATCCCGTAACGAAACATCTCATAACAATGTGGAAAAAAATTTGAGGGGAAGTCCATAAAAAAAAATAATATCTGCTAGGGAAATTGGTGAATGGTGAGAAGTATACAAACCTTAAACTTTTCGAAATGTTGAGAAGTAGTGACAGACATGGAGAAAGTTACACGTAATAATCTATGACCCGACCTAAGTTGAATAATTAAAAAATATATTCCAATTGAACAAGAGAATGAAATAATAGTAGGCAATTACGAATTACCCTTACAAAAAACTTATTTTGAAAAAACAAAAATAAAATTCAATAAGAAACTTAGCGTCGAAATACGTTTCGGGCATCTTAATTCACAGTCTGCCCTTCCTCAGCGCTCCACGATTCAGATCTCTCTCCCGCGTTACCTATCGGTGATCAAGCTCATTCAATCACTCTCTATTCGGCTCTTGAATCACTCTCTCCTGGTTTGAATATCTCTAACTGTTTGTTGTTTATCTCCCTCTCGGCATTGAATTCTAGTACTGGTTTTTGAATTTCGTAAGATGGATCTGGATTTTGCGCGGGGTTTTTGTTGCTTTTCTTGCCGATATAATCTGTATATTATATGTTTTCTGACTTGGATCTGCTGTAATGTGTGAATTTTTGGCTTTTCTCTGAATTGGCTCTATGGTTTTGACTCTTAATTTGTTATTGCAGTAGTTTGTGGGAATAATGAGAGTTTCTGCTTCAGATCCCTTACTTCTTCTTCTTCCCCTCCCCCATCCCCTGCGAATTTTGACCTGACCTCAAAAGAGTTTCTGCGGTCTAAGTCTTCCGTAGCAATAGAGTTTGAAGTGGAGTGAAATAGATATCATGGAAATGGTTAAAGATTTAGGGGAAATAATGTTGAACGGACTTTTTTTATGCATTCTACATGAAGGTGTTCTATGATTTCATATTTCGTGCGCTTTAATCGTTCCACACATTTACGATTAAACTTTTGAGGTAATTTTTTTCTTTCTAATAAGTGTTCGACTAACAAAGTTTCGTTTATAGGTGCGGAGGACAAAATCTCTCCCATCTGAAGTCAGTGGTTGTTGGTTTGTGTTTACATCATAAAAAATGGTAAATGCATTGTTGTTTCCTAACCATTTGTTGTCTCTTTTTATTCACGTTCTTATCTAAATTCACTATATGTTCCCCCCCTTCCTTTTGCCTTCCCATTAATTCGGTTCCAAGTGCTTTTCTGTTTTTAACAATTTGGAGTTCATGAACAGTGAGCGTCCTTCAGCTATGCTATCCTATGCATTTTGTTTGGATATAATGTTATATATCCTCAGAATTTTCTTTGTTGTAAATAATTAAGATTAATGGTTTCTAACTTTTACTGTGCCATTCAGAAAATACTGAGGGTTTGAGATTAATGGTTCTTGATACATATATATTTACCTGGTGTCACTGAATCTGATATGCACCCTTTCATTTACTATAGGAATTGTGATAGTAACTAGCACGAGCATCTTGCTCATGAAGATCATTAGCAATGTCTTTTAAACTTGTACATAGCTAGATTTTATTATAACTTTTATTGCATTATTTCTTGATTTACTTTTTTGTGGTGGCGTCCTTTTGACTTTCAAGTGGGTTTCTAGGCTTTATCTTTGCTCCTGCCCCCTTATTTCTTTTGACAAAAATTATATATGTTCTATAGGTTGTTCTTGCTGCTTCCATTGTTAGCAAGTCCGGCAAAGGTTAGTATTTCCTTCTCCCATTCTTTGCTTTCTTCAAGCCCCCTATTGTAAAAAATATTTGAACTTTCTCTTTCATATAGATGGTTTTCATTGTTAGGATTTTACACTTTATACTCATTTGCCTCTCTCTTACACGCACACAAACACACATTTCTGATCAATTTTTGGTTTTGGTTCAAATTTTCTCTCCTACTAACCCTTATCTGATATTATTTTTGCAGTTCTGGTTTCTAGACAGTTTGTCGATATGTCTCGAATCAGAATTGAGGGCCTTCTTGCTGCTTTTCCCAAGTTGGTTGGAACTGGAAAGCAGCATACATATGTGGAGACAGAAAACGTTCGCTATGTTTACCAGCCAATAGAAGCTCTATACTTGCTTCTTGTAACAAATAAACAGAGTAACATCCTTGAAGATTTGGACACTTTAAGGCTCCTTTCTAAGCTCGTATCCTTTTTTGAGATGGCTTTTAGATATTCCTGACACTTTTAAAGCTGATCTTGTGTTGAATTTTGGTCTGTTAGCTTCCAAACGTGATTCTTCTATAATTTCTTTTGTTCTTTAAACTTCTTGGTGATCTTGATTTTGAATTAGTAGTACATTTGAAGGGAACTAGTAAATTTTGCATATCCTAAAACAAAGCGGGCATTTATTAAATCCTCATTGCTGATGCATTATATAAATGAAAAGAGGAACTCTATTACTTATCAAGTTAATAAACTGCAAAGGAAAATAAAATTTTATTCAGTTCATTTTATATGAAACAAAATCAAGCCTGTTCTGATAAGGTCATCTGTTTTCCCATTTCTTTATAAGAATATTTCCCTGACAATAGTTGTGCCCTCTAATGCGTGTATGTGTACACCCTCATACGTGTGTATGTATGAGGGTTTTGTTAGCATATTCATGTGATATGGGAACACGCAGAGTTCCATTATCTCTTTATTAATGTATGTTCCCTACCGCATGGAAAAGTTTCTAGTAAGATAGTTCTGTACAAATGTTTTTGTTGAAAATGCTGAGAATGGAGCTATGCTGGAGTCCTTAAATGATTCTAGGTACCTGAATATTCACTCTCTATGGATGAAGAGGGAATCTGCAAAACAGCTTTCGATTTGATTTTTGCTTTCGATGAGGTTATTTCTCTTGGGCACAAGGAAAATGTGACTGTTGCACAGGTTAAGCAATACTGTGAGATGGAGAGTCACGAAGAGAAGTTGCACAAGTTGGTACTGCAGAGCAAAATCAATGAAACTAAGGATGTCATGAAGCGGAAAGCAAGTGAGATTGACAAAAGCAAGGTATTTTTTTACATACCCTGCGTCATTTTTTCTTCCCAACTGAAATACTCATTTAAGAAATCATTTTCTGAAAAATTAAAATCAATTTGGTAATTGTTCTTTCTTGTCATATATTGCAGATTGAAAAGAATAGGGGTGATAAAGGAGGCTTTATGTCTCTACAGTCTATGGGATCAGGAAAGATTGATAATAGCTTCGGTGACATGGGCATATCATCAGGTGGAGGAGGAGGTGGTTTTGGTAGCAGTTCTGGTTTTGGATTGGGTGGTGATGTGGAGTCCTTTTCTAGCAAGCCTAAAGGTTACTTCTTGTTTAAAATGTTCTATGATGAGTTGTTAGTTTGTATCGCATATTATTTGTAGCAGGCACTGGTCCTCGCACTCGCACTGTAGACACTGTCATAATTACTTTTTAGTTATTGATGACATATTTTATGGCCAATAAAGATTGTCTTTGTGTTAAGTGAACACTTACCATTCTACCTTCTATGTCTGTTTTTAGGCGGCCATCCACCTTCATCTGCTATTGCTCCTCCTAAAGGCCTTGGCATGCAGCTTGGTAAATCGCAAAGGACAAATCAATTCTTGGAATCTTTGAAGGCAGAAGGTGAAGTAATAGTTGAAGATGTACAGCCAAAAGTTGGTCCATCTAGATCTGCTGTCCCACCCCCAACTGATCCTGTTACTCTATCCGTTGAGGAGAAACTCAATGTGTCCCTTAAACGAGATGGTGGAGTCAGTAACTTTGACCTTCAGGGAACACTGTCCCTTCAAATTCTTAACCAAGAAGATGCACACATTCAAGTTCAGGTACTTTGGTGCATTTTAAGGATACTGTATTATAGACACGACAACTTCTCCATGTGTAGGAAGCTAAAAGGTTTTGATCATTTGATAGTGCATTTTAAGGATACTGTATTATAGACACGACAACTTCTCCATGTGTAGGAAGCTAAAAGGTTTTGATCATTTGATAGTTCACGACTTTGGAACTTGCCACAGTTTTTTGTCTCAATTTGTTTGTATAATATTTTGAGCCACCTCTCAGGCACTTACTTTTTCTCGGAAATTGCTCTTATAATGTTATTATTTGATTTGCAAAGCTGGTTTGTTCTTTGTTTCACTATCTTGATTCTTTATGCCTTGCTTTCAGATTGAGAATGGTGGGAACCCTGGCATCCTTTTCAAAACTCACCCTAACATGAGCAAAGAGTTATTTTCCAATGAAAACATTCTAGGCCTGAAGGACCCTAACAGACCATTTCCTACGGGTCAAGGCAGTGAGGCTGGAGTTGGTCTCTTGAAGTGGAGAATGCAAAGTACTGATGAATCAATGGTACCATTAACAAGTGAGTTCAAGTCCTTCTCATATAATTTTTAATTACATATTTTTTAAAAAAACTATATTGATTAGGCTTTTGTTGTTGCAGTCAACTGCTGGCCCTCTGTTTCTGGAAATGAAACTTATGTCAGCATTGAATACGAGGCTTCATCAATGTTTGACCTGCGAAATGTTGTCATCTCAGTGCCTCTTCCTGCTCTTCGTGAGGCACCTAGTGTAAGGCAGATTGATGGAGAATGGAGGTATATAGATTGATATTTACTCTTTCAAGTTTTTGTCTGATTTTGTTCTTTCATTGACATTCAATCATAACATACATAAATTCTTTATTTGAAAGGGGACTGTCCTCGTTGGCCTTTTAAAACTCGTTTGATTAAAATAATTTTCAAAAGCTTGTTCATGCTTAAAAAAATGGGACATGGCAACAAGAAAAAAGTTGATAAATTCTTCTCAAACAATTTTTAATGTTGAGAACATTTGGAACGGCAAAACTGACTGCGAGTTTTTTGAATATATGAATTACATGATTACAATGAAGCCGTTCCAAATCACTCTCCTTTTCAATTTGAACCCACTTTTGCTCAGTCCCTTTCCTATTGATTAACTCGTTTTTGCTCAACATGCAGGTATGATTCCAGGAATTCTGTCTTGGAGTGGTCCATAGTTCTCATTGATAACTCAAACCGCAGGTATGTAGTTTCTGAAATCTTCTCTCCCTACTAGACGTTGTTACCCTGTTATAATTGCATGCCGATGTTTGTTATTTATCGTATCCTTTTGACAGTGGATCTATGGAGTTCGTTGTTCCTCCAGCAGATTCATCGGTATTTTTCCCCATTTCTGTCCGGTTTTCAGCAACTAGCACATTTAGCGACGTGAAGGTACTTGTTCTGCCCTCACTTGAAATTTCTGAATAACCATTGTCATCACTTTTTATAATTACTCCTATTAGACTGCTATCCGAACTAGCGATCCTTATTCTCTCATTCACGTCATTTCACATCATCTTTATCCTGGAAAAGCAAAAATAAGATTTGGACCACTCTCTCATTCTCATCTTTATTTGACTTCCATCTGCATTTCCTGAACGTTGGTTTGTAAATTTCATTGTCGCAGGTTGTCAACATTCTGCCTCTCAAGGGCGGTGCTCCTCCCAAATATGCTCAGAGAACACAGTTGATTACGGAAAATTACCAAGTTGTGTGATTGGTGATGTCTTTGTATTACCTTTTTCCCGACATTTTGCATTGAGAAATTTAGTGATTTGATCTGTTTTACTCTCTTTTTCTTTTTCTTTTTTTATACTGTTTTTGGAATCTATTCAAAACTCGCAACGGTCATTATTAATTTCATTCATCCAGTTACTTTTATATTTATATATGCATCTCTCTCTATTTACGTATATATATATATATATTCTTTCTTTCCAAAGAAGATTGTATTGCCTAGGGCTTACAACCAAAACCGCTGAATCCGAGTGGAACTGCCAGCCGGTCCATTCCGGTTCAGATTTTTATTTATTTATTAATTTTCATCCCCTTCCTTGATTAGCACCGAGATTATCAATTCCCTTACCCACGAACTAAAATCTGAAACTCATCACCTCGTCCCCAAGTCTCTTCCTTGCAATTTTGACTTGATTTGGATAGGATTTGGGACTCCAAATTTATCTCAATTTCCAAAAATCTTTATTTGGGTAGAAAAATAATTTTTAAAATGTTTTTTTGTTCTTTAAATTACTAATTAAAAGAACTCTAATTTGCTATTACTTTAGAAGGTGCCTTAAAAATAATTAAAAATCCCAAAATAAATGGGATGATCTAATTAGATTTAGCTTTAATCTATTTTCTCAGAAAGTATGATAATAATATTAATAATTTGGGAAGCCAAAAAAAAAAAAAAAAAAAAGAATTTATGAGCCAAAAGAAGACATTATAATATGAGCTCATTAGTAAGTAGCCCATTGACCTATGTCTGAAATTATTTAATTATTAAAAACGTAGAACTAAACTCCAACATCCCCCCAGGCCATAAAAGCAAATGGACTAAATTCACATTCCGCCCCATAAGTTGATTTTCTTTTCAGTTAGGCCCCTGGACAGCTGGTTTATTACAATACTTGCCCCTTAAGATGTCAAGAAACCGAAGCCTCACATAATTATAGCTAAAAGTAGAAAATAGAAAATTTCCAGAGGAAAAGGAAAGTCATTAAAAAAACAATTAAATACGAAGCTACGGGAAGTGGAAGCATTTTAATTAGGTTTGTTTGATTATTAATTAATTAATTTTTTTTTTTTTTTTTGAACAGTCTTGTCTACTGTGAAATTTTGACCTTTCGCTTTCTGGATCTAGGGTTTCATGTCATTGACGACTCCTTCGTTATCGCCATAATACGAGCCCTAGGATTATCTTACCACCACCGAGACAAAACAAGAGTTCCCCAAATCAGAGATCGAGAGGATTAGAGTTTTTTTTTTCTTTGTTCTTTTTGGTTCATCATCATCATCATCATCAATCAGGATCGTAAATTTTTCCATGAAAAAAGAAGAACCTGAATCTTTGTTTGTTCTGTTGTTTCTCGACAGATCGGTGGTTTAAATTTGCAAAAAAATGGATCAAATCTAAAGCATTCTGGACGATCATGATCTTTTTAAAATTTCTCATTGTCTGGAAAGGAATTCATTGAAACCCATGGGATTATATAGAAACTTCACGAAATTTCCGGAGCCAAAAAGCCAAGCAGTGACATATTGAGGAGGGAGATTTGGAGGGAAAATGTATAAGTCGGTGGTTTACCAAGGGGATGAGCTACTGGGAGAGGTAGAGATTTACCCAGAAGAAAAGAATGGCGACAAGAACATCGAAGTGAAGGAAATCAGAATAAGTCACTTCTCGCAACCGAGTGAGAGGTGTCCACCACTTGCAGTGCTTCATACCATTGCAGCCTCTGGAATTTGCTTCAAAATGGAGTCAAAGACCTCGCAGTCACAGGACACGCCGCTCTATCAATTGCATTCCTCGTGTATCATGGAGAATAAGGTATAAAAACACAACTCAATGATAAAGAAAGGAGACCCAAAGACAAAAGTTAAAAAGCAAAAAAAGAGATTAATACGAACTAGGAAAAGAAAATCTGTATTCTAAAGCACTCTCTGCTCATCTTCTGGCAAGGACTAGAAACGTTCCAATCATGTTGAGAAAACTTCACTTTAGTTGAGAATGATACTGCAATTTTGCCTCACATTTTGTGACTTTTGTATGATTGCAACTTACCCCCGATTATCTTTCTATATGTCTTGGTTAAACCTACGGAGCAAAATGAATGTGCTTTTGATGGCAAAATCTAACTCCTAGACTTAGGTTCAGAGGACGTTCACTTCTTTCCTTCTTTCTTCCTGTTTTCTTTCTTTATGTCTTGCTGGTGATGTTCTTTTCAAGATTTTGATGCTGGTAGTTTCAACATTGTATTAAACTAAGGATTTTGTTCTGCAAGCCAATTAAAGCTACTATTTCAATAAGCTGAAATTGGTGTAGATGCTTATTGGATGGGAGTACTTGGTTGGCCGCTGGATTTGATTTTTTAAACTTCTAATCCTACTTGTGGTTCTGTTGTTGATCTAGTTGGAAAAATTTCTGCTTTCTTATTGCATATTGTTTTAGTTTTCATCGATGAGGTGACCTATTCTTCCTTGTTCTGTTGTCCTTAATATGGATGTGTTACCAAAACTGATGACTGGTATTTGCTTCCAACAGACTGCTATAATGATGTTTGGAGCGGAGGAGCTCCATTTGGTAGCCATGTATTCTAGAGATCATGACAAGCAGTATCCATGTTTCTGGGGTTTCATTGTTGCAATTGGACTTTACAATTCTTGTCTCATCATGTTGAATCTTAGATGTCTTGGCATTGTATTTGATCTTGATGAGACACTTGTGGTTGCAAATACAATGCGCTCATTTGAGGATAGAATTGAAGCCCTGCAGCGGAAAATAAGCAGTGAGGTGGATCAACAGCGTGCTTCAGGCATGCAGGCAGAGGTTAAACGATATCAAGATGACAAGTTAATTCTGAAGCAATATGCAGAAAATGATCAGATTATTGAGAATGGAAAAGTGATTAAAAGTCAATCAGAGGTTGTTCCAGCATTGTCTGGCAATCATCAACCTATTGTTCGACCAATATTACGATTGTATGAAAAGAATATTATACTGACGCGTATCAACCCCCAGGTAACTAGGTTTAGTGTACCCTTCGCTTGCAGTTATAAATTTATGTCCAATGATTGTGCAGGGACCATGAACAAGACTTTTATCTTGTTTTTCACTTTGACTGTTCATATATTCACATTGCCTTTTTTTTTTCTACTATCCCTTTGTCATATTTTTCTCTTTGTTTTTATGAGTCTCGTAATTTGTCTATGTATCTGTAATGGTAATGCGTGAAGATACTTCGATATTAAGGTTGTTTGTTTGAGACAAGATAACACTGATTTAAGTGGTGCATGAGTTGTTTTGTTTAAGAATGTATCATTTAGGCTAATTTGTTGCATAGTGGAAGTTACAAACAATTTTATGAAATCGTAACTATTTTATGAAATCATGGAGTGATAGTTCTATTATCTCATCTACTGCTGTACTTCCACAGATACGTGATACAAGTGTTCTCGTCAAGTTAAGACCTGCCTGGGAAGATCTTCGGAGCTACTTGACTGCAAGAGGTCGCAAGCGTTTTGAGGTCTATGTGTGTACAATGGCTGAAAGGGATTATGCTTTAGAGATGTGGAGGCTTCTTGATCCAGATTCAAATTTGATAAATCCTAAGGAATTGTTGGATCGCATTGTTTGCGTCAAGTCTGGTTAGTAAGTTTAAGCTAATTTCAAAGAAGAAAAAGATCCCTTCCCAAACCAGTAGCACTTTTTGATTTTTCATACACTTTTTTCCTAGGGAATGGTATAGCATGGCAGTTTGTTGATGAGGGAATAATTCTGAAACTGCTTACAGTCATGCCTTAAGAATTTCAGCAATCTTAAAGATTCTCAAATTACGTCTTTGTTAATACTCTTTTGGCCCATGTCATTAGGTTCTAGGAAGTCTTTGTTCAACGTCTTCCAGGATGGGTTTTGCCACCCAAAGATGGCTCTAGTAATTGATGATCGTTTGAAAGTGTGGGATGAAAAGGATCAACCTCGAGTGCATGTCGTGCCTGCATTTGCTCCTTACTATGCCCCTAATGCTGAAGTATATTCTAACTTGCATTTTGGCATTTCAGTTTGAAAGATTTCTTAAAAAGTCACCCTGCTGTTTTATCTCAAGTTGCATTTTTTTTCCTTCCTTTTTATAGGGAAACAATGCTGTCCCTGTTTTATGCGTGGCAAGAAACGTTGCGTGCAATGTTAGAGGTGGTTTTTTCAAGTAAGGTTCAGAAGATTGCTAAAGTTCCTTTCAAAAGGATATGCATTCGGTTATCTTATTCTTAATACTTAAAAATTAAGGTTTTAGCGTTGGAAGATGGTTCTAGTTCATGCATATTCTCATTCGTTAGTTACAACCTTTCTCTGATTTCAGGGAATTTGATGAGATCCTTCTGCAAAAAATTTCTGATATTTCATATGAAGATGATGCAAATGATATTCCTTCTCCTCCTGATGTGAGCAACTATCTTGTTTCAGAGGTCAGTAAGGATTTCTTATCAAACTCTTTTCCCCTAAAACAATCAAGTTTAGTTTCAAAACGAGGTCATGTTGTTACTTTTTTTTTTGTTTTTTTTGGGGTGGGGGGAGTATATGAGTTTGTTTCATGACTTGTTAAATGCTTTATTCTTTTCCCTTATATGTTTTTCAGGATGAATACTCTGTTTCTAATGGAAACAAAGATATGCTTACTTTTGATGGCATGCCAGACATGGACGTTGAAAGAAGACTGAAGGTACTGACAAAGATTGATCATTGATTGAGATCATTATTAAACTTTCAGTAAGCATATATCAGGGAACTGATTAGGTCAAGGAAAGTGAATGTAATAATACCTTGCATAACATCCTTATTAGTACTTCAATATTCAAGGTACTTCGATACATTTGCATTCAGCAATCACTAGTCATTGTGCCGGTATATTCCTCCAATTTTAGGTCTTGCTCTCTTATCATCCACATACATATCTGAAAAGTATTGATCTTCCATCTTCCCTAGGACGCATTTTTGGCTTCTTCAACTATCAACAGTGCAGATCCACGAGTGTCTTCTCTTCAATACACAATGGCTTCTGCTTCTGGCGCTGTTCCACCTCCTCCAAAACAGGTGTCTCTGCCATATTTTCCGGACATGCAGCTTCCCCATGTCAACTCGGTGACCCCCACTGAACCAAGTATACAATGCTCTCCAGCTAGAGAGGAGGGTGAAGTACCAGAATCCGAATTAGATCCTGATACAAGGCGGAGGCTCCTTATATTGCAACATGGGCAAGATATAAGAGAGCGCCCACCTAGTGAACCTGCGTTTTCAGTGCGGCCCCCTCCATTACAGCAGGTTGCTGGTCCACGTGTACAATCACGTGGAAGTTGGTCTCCAATGGAAGAAGAAATGAGCCCAAGGCAACTAAATCGGCCTGCACGCAAAGAGTTCCCTGTAGATGCAGAACCAATGCGGGAGAAGCATAGGTCCAATCATTCCTCATTTTTCCCCAAGATTGATGGTTCCATTCCACCAGATAGAATTCCTCATGAAAATCAGAGATTGTCAAAAGAAGTAATTAGATTATGATTTTGATTATTTTCTATCCATGGAGCTCTCCCTTTTTGGCTCCCCTTTTTCAGGAGGAAAGCTACGGTACTATTTTTCAGTGCCCTTTTTTTCTTTTTGATCCGTGCAGGCTTTTTATAGAGATGATCGTGCAAGATTAAGTCGTAGGCCATCTAATTATCCTGCTTTCTCAGGTGAGACGTGTTTGACACGCTTGTGTGTATTTTCTGAATCTTATGGGTTTCAAAAAAATTTTGGCTTGTATTTTCTGAATCTTAAGTTGCTCAGAATTCATCACCAGTTTTCTTGTCTGTTACTACTTGGGGGTCACTCTTTCAATTTCACTTTGATTAACATCAAAGAGAGTCAAACCCTTCATCTCGTATTAAGGTTCCAAGGAGGAATCAATGGACCATTAGTCCTTCTCTGATGTATCTATATAAATTGTGGGTGTTACTTTCAGGCCATTTTCTCTTTGGTAATATTTATTTAGGGTTTTTCTAGCTAGCATTTTGTTAGTAATTATCATGTTAGTTTTTTTGGATAAGATAATCATTGTATTAGTTATTATTGTATTTCATTGAGGTTATGTTACACTCTGTAATAGTTTTTTTTTTTTTTTTTTTTTTTTTTTTTTTTTTTTTTTTTTTTTTTTTTTTTTTTTTTTTTTTTTTTTTTTTTTTTTTTTTTTTTTTTTTCCTAAGGTGAGGAGGTTCCGATGAATCAATCATCTTCAAGAAGTCGAGATAATGACATTGAATCTGGATGCTCCATCTGGAGTGGAACTCCTGTTGGAGCTCTACAGGAAATTGCAATGAAGTTTGGCACCAAGGTAATCTGAGACACAGTTTTCCATGATAGGAGATTGAGGTTCTTAAGTTTTGCATTTGTTGCACCCTTCTCCATCCAATCCTTAAGAGTTGAAAAAACTTGTAGGTGGAATTTAAGTCGGCGTTGGTTTCCAGTGCAGATCTACAGTTTTCTGTCGAGGTATTNTATGACTCTTTCCTCCACTTTTTCTTTGGTTTATAAATCTTGTGGGGCCAAATTCAATTATACCCCTATACTTTGGGCTTCTATCGATATAGCTTTAAACTTTAAACTAATCATTGTATCAATCAAAACCTTGAACTTTCACAAGTGTATCAATTTACACTGAGTTCACACGGGTGGGAATTTATAATTCTGTGAATTAAAGTCATAAACTATCCCTATAGACCCTCAATTTGAAAATCGTCCATTAATCAAGTCTAGACCTCTTATTTAAAAATTATCCATTATTTAAAACAAATAATCTAAATTGGTTCACTTATAAAAGTTGAGGGGTTTAATTGATTTTATTTTAAGTTCGCACACATATAAACTAATGTTTTTCATATGGAATCCAACTGATGGTGTAAATTGATACACTTATGAAAGTTTGAGGTTTTAATTGATACCATTATTCGTTTGGGGTTTTCATTGATCGAGCTCCCAAAATTTAGACGTATAAATTGATTTGTGAACCTATGGTTGTGTCTGTGCTTACATAGAGGGAAAATGAGCAGATTTCACATTCTTTATTTTTAAGTGCTGCTTTTATCCACTTGTTCTGATTATAGAGCATGGGAACTTGTTCTTTGCTTTTATAGGCGTGGTTTGTGGGTGAGAAAATTGGAGAAGGAATTGGTAAAACAAGAAGGGAAGCTCAGCGTCATGCTGCTGAAGGTTCTATAAAGAATTTGGCCAGTATGGAATCGTCATTCTTTCTTCCTTTATTTTTTTTTTCTTTTACTATTATGTGTTTATAATATTTATGTTTTGCTATAGTTTTTATGTTGTACCTTATTTTGTTTGTTGAAATCTAGCCTATTTTTTAGTGTTTTCTGCTGTATTGAGGCATTTGATGTCAGAGATCAGGAATACTAACTGATATTAGAACTAAAAATTTTGTCTGTTATTATGGCTGGTTATTATGCAAATGGTTTAACTGCTTAAAACTAGCAAAATTTTGTTTGTTAGGAGGCAATTTAAAGAGCATGAATATGAAAATGAGAACTTCTAAAGTGAATCTGGCTAACTTATGATATGTTTTGCAGACATTTACGTATCACGTTGTAAGGCTGACTCTACATCTGCAAATGATATAAACAAGTTTCCCAGTGATAACGGATCGGGAAAACGAATGAAGCTGGACTTCCACGGCCATCTTCCAAAAACTAAATAAATTTTCTATGAACTCCATATTTGTTGATGACCCCTCTTGAAAAACCATGTTTCAGCATATTTGAGGTTAAGAGCATCAAGACTCACTATGTTGGTCTACTACTTGCTTGGACTTCTGCTGCTAGTTTCGTTCCAGAGGCAAATTGCAAGATCAACCTATTCCTCTTCATTCAATTTCTTCTGATATCAGCAACGCTATCTCCACGTGATATGACAACTGTATTCTCTGTGAAGTGTTCATACTGAGGATCATGCTGCTGCTGAATCTCCATTAACCTGCATCTGGGTCATCTCGAGATAATGAGATGAGCATTGATAACTGCCTGCATTAGTTGAATCTTTTCTCCCATTAAGCTGAAGCCCTTGCTCTTAAAAGGTGGCAAAAGGCTGCTGCTTTGGCGACTTATTCACTCCAACATGTTTGGGAGATCATATTGGCGGATCAAATTTCTATTTTTTATTTTTGATGTGTCAATATCTATTCTATTCAGGAATGTTTTCTTGATCTGCGAACTCATATTACTCACATTAGTAAACTAACCCTTAAATGTTCCACATCTAAATTAACCAGTTACCCCACCCACCCCGCCCCCATTGATGTCATTCGAGCTCGAGAACAATGTAATCGGTGATAGAGTTGTAAAGTGAGTTCTTTGAATATTATTTCTCCCTGGTTGTTTGACATGTCAACAGATACAAACCTGAATCTTCTAATTCCATTTTAGGATTTGTTTTGAACAATACTGAATGTTGTTTTTGTTTTGTATCCAGATCGTAACGATTCTTAGAATTGTTCTTCCTAAGTTCTCAAATCAATCTACCATGACAACAGGGTAGTTTGTTTGATTCTGTTACAGACAGGGATTTTCCTTGAATTGGAAGATCAATTGAAAGAACAATATGATAAACTTACAAGGAAATATAATTTTGATAAATAAATAAATGAATTTTAGTTATGGCGATTACAAACTCGTGTGCAGTCAAAATTTGAATATTATTGTAGATTTTTCTTTGTATTTTAACCAAAAGGGAATAAGAAATGGAAGAATAGTTGAAATTTTGGATAAAATTTTCTAATGATTTCATGATCCGTTAAAAATCTGTAAACGATATATAAAATGGTCAAAATAGCTTCAAAGAGAGTCATTTCCGTGTGTGTGTTTTTTTTATAAGGACATCTCTGCGGTGTTGGAGAGCGAAAAAAAATGTCCTCCTTCGACGCGTACAGTATGGACGGCGAAGATGCCTATGGCGGATACGGATCCTACACCAATTTCTCCGGCGGCTTCCCTGGTGACGCTGATGTAAGCGTCGAGCACACTGCTGCGTCGCCGGACGTCTTCGGATTCGACGATCCGGGCACTAACTACTCTCAAGCTCCATTTGATCCGATTCATGTAGAGAACGGAAATGGAAACGGCTATGGCGTGGTTGAGGATGAAGTTGGCGATGGTGTTTTCGTGTCGGATGGTCCAATTCTTCCGCCTCCGACCGAGATGGGCGTGGAGGAAGGATATGCTCTACGTGAATGGCGTCGGTAAGGTCTTGACACACTCAATTTTTTTAGATTTCTTGGAGCCGAAGAGTTTTTTTTCTTTCCTTCTGTTGCTGGTGCTTTGAATCTAAGTGTCGATTTAGATCTGATTCTTCGGTGAACAACTTCAGATCTCTACTAATTTTGTCTCCTATTAGTGTTTTTTTACTTGATAATACTTTTTGATCTGGACTATTTCTTCATTCTACTTTCCTAGTTCTACATAGACTGATTTGATGTGGGAAATTATATTGATCGATTTTCATTAAAGGTGGTGAATTAAGGAACTTAGATCTAGGGACTTCTGTACCTCAACTAGTACAGTTAGATGAAGAAGCTATCGCTTTAGTGAGCCCTGATCGAGGTTTATACTAATAGATCAGCCAGGGACAAGCCAGTAAGTCAAATTGCTTCAGGGGGTCTATATGGTTGGTCTAAGTGGAAGTTCAAGCGGAATTTATGTAAATCTCTGGAAGTTTCAAGCGGAATTCCAGCGGAGCATTAGTTGATCAGTCAGGGATATGGCCATTTATGTCAAATTACTAACTATCAGTGGGTGTATATTGTTGTTAATCTATGTGGAATTTCTTCCACCGGAATATTAGTATATCAGTCAGGGGCATAGCCATTTACGTCACATTAGGAATTATCAGTAGGTTTATATTTGTTGTTGACCTATGTGGAAGTTCAAGCGGAATTTAGGCAAGTCTCTGGTAAGATAACTGTGGATGATTTGGTTTAGCCATGATCCATATTGTGGAATATTTAGGATTTGTTCCCTGTTTAGGATGAAAGAATTACAAAAACGTCCGAGTGATTCTTAAAATGAGAAACTGCATTAAGTGTATCTTCGATTGATTTCTTTGGAACTCTTGATATCTTTCTCTCTGTCGTTTAATTGCCTTAGTGGGTGTCACAGAATGTCCTTGTCGTTCCCTTTTGATCGCAGAAAGTGAAATTTGTATTTGATGGCCAATTTGAGTTTTGAAGATGGATTCCTAGTATACATCTTTTGCGTTTCCAATTTTTTGAACTTTAGAAATTATGGGTTTTGCTGGTGCAGCCAAAATGCTGTTCAGCTTGAAGAGAAGGAGAAAAGGGAAAAAGAATTGAGAATCAAAATCATTGAAGAAGCTGAGGAGTATAAAATAGGTTTCTATGAGAAAAGAAAGCTTAATGTTGAGAGTAACAAGGTTAACAACAGAGAAAGAGAGAAGGTACAGTTTAGTTTGTGCCATTTCTTGAGTCAATGTTCTCATTCTTCTCTAGCTCTGGTTTAAAAGTAAAAGATTTTTGTGTTTTTGGAGCAGTTATACTCTGCAAATCAGGAGAAGTTTCATAAAGAGGCTGATAAACAATACTGGAAAGCCATTGCAGAACTAATTCCCAATGAAGTTCCTAATATTGAAAAAAAGAGAGGCAAGAAGGATCAAGATAAGAAACCATCTATCTTAGTTGTTCAAGGTCCGAAACCGGGGAAGCCTACCGATCTTTCAAGAATGCGACAAATTCTCGTGAAATTGAAGCACACACCCCCTCCTCATATGAAACCACCTCCACCCCCACCTGCTAAGGATGCCAAAGATGCCAAGGATGCCAAGGATGGAAAAGATACCAAAAATGAAAAAGATGCAGCAACAAAAGCATCTGATCCTGCACCTGGAGCTGCCACAGCCAATGGCACCTCACACAAACCTCAAGAAGAAACTGCTGCTGCTGCTGCTGCTGCTGCTGCTGAAGAATAATTTGCCACAATAATGATATAGCCATAGCCAGTATCAACTTCATTCTGCTCATACTTCTTTACCTTTTCCCTCTGAGGTTCCTTTGTTTTCGTCCGTTTATCTTGCATTTGAATGTGTAATCAGCTGTGATCTTATACAACATTTATTCTTCTGTACCTTATGACGGTCTCTAGTGGCATTATCTTTTGGACTAGTCGAGGTTCTGATTTTGACATGGCCACCCCCTTCAAACATCTTCTTTGAAATTACGTCTTCACTTTACCCTATTCAATTTCTTCAGTTTAGTCGAGGTTCTGGTTTGCATCTGTGATCATGGGGTTTTTTTTTTCTTGTTCGAGAACTTAGGATTTTTCCTTCTGATTGTTGTGATTCCTGTTTGTGCTATACTTAATTTCGAGTCCTCATCCAGCTCATCAGTTTTGATCCTCTTTTATTTTTAGTTCATATAGTTATCCCATTGAAGACATTATTGTTTAATATTATAATCGTCATTAATTTGGATTAGAATATGTTATTAATTCAGGAATCTTCCCAGAGCTGTACATCTGTGTGCTATGATTTTCTATTATTATCCACAATTATAATAATGTAAAAACTTATATTAGTCAAATATTCTTATAATAACCAGAAAAACATTAAATAAATAACCCATTATGTAAAGTGATAAACTTTTCCTTTTTCATTAATTGAAACTTCCACATAGCTCTGAAGGCTGAATAAGTCTTCCGGAAGCAAAATATGTACACAGACCGAAACATAAACAAAGTACGAATTTTAAACCCAGAAATTAGTAAAAAGAAACACAATAAAACGAGTTGGAAATGTGAATTCAGGCATGTGAACCCCAGGTTGCCCAGTTGGCTTCACTTCCAACACGTGGCATGCTGTGAACCCTCGATTGGGCATCAACCTTAAAGTTGGCCCCACACATCACCCCCTCACTGTCAATTCTTGGCATTGCCTTCATCTTCTTCGTTGGATGCTCAAAACTCATTAGCCCTCTTTCACTGTGGAACATACATCCTGCCAATTTTTTGAAATACACGTCAGATTCCGACTCCTCAAGAAGGGGTTGAAAAATTATTAGGAATCCTAGCACTAATCCTTGAAAGGTTAACTAAACATTACCAGGTGGAAATGGGGCAAATGACTTGGCACAACTAGCTTTAATGACCTCCAAGTCATCAGAAATTACGAGAGAGCCATCAGCAGCAGTACCCCAATACAGATCAATCCCTTCATTTGCATCCTGTTCCGAACAAAATTTGACAAACCCATTTCATTTTCTGGCTAAACAAAAAGAACCCACAATTCAAATTCCCTAAACAGAGAACAAAAAAAGGCTCACCAGAGCTGCAAATACAGAGCCGGCCTTGCGGTCAAAAACCACAAAGGCGAACTTGCCTTCGAGTTCTTTAAGAACCTGATCGGCCGGGTAGGGGCCACGGTCTCGGAGGGTCCGATAAGCTTCAATCACAAACATGGCTTCGTTTGTAGCTTTTGATAGCCCGTACTGCTTGTTCAAGAGGCTCAAGTTGTTCAAGCTCCCCTTGAACATACAGTACATTTCATCCAACCCGCAAAATAACCTGCCATTTTGACATTCAATTACTCAGTTTAATGGTGAAAACAGAGAGTTCAGATCTCGTAATTTCACAGATCAAAAAATGGATTTAGAATCTTAGATCAGTATTCATTACGATTGATGGTTAGTAGATCGAGAAGCAGATGGATCGAACGCGAGGAACGCTGCATTTTCAAAAGACATGGAGAGAGCTCCACAAGACCGAGACGGAGAAGTGATGAAATGGTTAAGAATTTCCCGAGGAAGCTTAGGCTTCGTCGTCGGAAGGCGATGGGACGCCGGACTGTGGAGCTCCGGCGGTGGCTGAACCGACTGGGCGTCAAAAATGGCCAACATCTTTAGCGCAGATCTTCGCTTTACTGAGAACGAACAAACTTGTTGAAATGGGATTTGTGGAGAACTGATGGAGTAGAAGTATTTATGGAGGGTGTTTGGTGTTAAGAATAATAATGCCGACGTGGCGTCGTTATCCAAACTAGGATTAATCTGGGTTTTATCCACGCGGATTGCCCAGTACCGTAATCAGGTCACAACGACTTCCAACTCTTTTTCGATTTAAAATTATTATCCAGTTTTAAGAAAGTAAACTTTTTGTATTTAAATTAATTTTAAAATATTTTTTAATATACATAAGTCATTATCAGTTGTTTATAATATTGCTTAAAAATATGAAATTTTAGAAAATTATTAAAGATTTATAAAAATATGTAATTGATACTTTGGTTGAATTTATGATTAAACTGTTAATTTAAAGAGTATATAAAAATTAAGAGTATTTTGTAAGCAAATGATTTATTTCCCAAAAAAGTAAAAGTGAAATATGAATATGATTGTGGATGACGTGGAAAAGTGTCAGAATTATCCACAGCCATAAATTAAGAACATGGAGAGAGGTTTTGGTTTGCGTGGAGAATTTAGCTTGATGTGGATCCTACTCAGCTTTTACTTTGGTGGGACCCAATACTGCTCTCACATTAATTTAATAAATTTCATTAAAATTTCATAATTAAAGTTTTTCCTTTAAATTTAGCTTAGAGTTTTGTTTAGAATGACATTATTATTGTATAAATATATACATATATATTTATAGTTAAATTAATAAAAATACGTACTAAAATATACGCCCCTAAACTAAATAAAAACAAAAATAGTTTTAAAGAAGACGTGTTATCCTTAATTTTGGATGAAAATCGTTGGTATTTTTCTTTTTCATAAATACAGTCGAAACTTTTAATAGTGTTAAAAAAATATTCTTGATTTTTTAAAAGAAATCGAAAATACATTTTATGTTTAAAAAAAATACACATGAAATTTTAAATATAACATTAAAATCCTTTAAGAGTACATGGGTATATTATGAGTATATTTTGAAATTTGGTACTAATTGTTAAAATATTTTTTTAATCCTTTGTAAAAGGTTTAAAGGTGTTTTTGAAGTTTCATATAATAAAGTATTAATATTTTCCATTAAAAAGTTTAAAGGGCCGGCCCAATTAGGTAATTGTGCAGATTCTATACAAACAATCCAATCCGATCATGTTGGGCCGTTTTTATTGCACATTCTATACAAACGGGCCGGCCCAATTAGGCGTAAATTTTGAATACTTGAAACTCCATGTTAAGTTAAAATAAGAGTAAAATGGAGAAGTCATAGAAATTAATTGGGTTGGTGGAGCGCAAGAACAGGGTGGTTGACTGTACCGACAAAGTCATAGGAAACTGTTATGGCGTTTGGTAAGATGAATGGAGGGAGGGGCTGAACGTGGATACCCTCAAACCCAACACCACGTCCTTAAGCTTTCATGTCCCTCATCATTTTTATTTTTTATTTTTTTTTATTTCTCAATTTTATTCACTACGTTTTTTATACAAATTTGTCTAAAATAATTGCATCTTATATTTTATTATATTTTTATTCATTTGGATTCCAAGAACAAAACACTAGCATTGTCCTAGGCATCGTACATCGACAAAATATTGATTTGATATAAGATGCATGACTCCATGAAAGAATTATTACCTTTCAGGCATGGAGTTCATTTGTCGAAGGAACAAAATCCTAAGACACCTCAAGAAATTGAGAATATGAGACACATTCCCTATGCATCAACGGTCGGTAGTCTGATGTACCCAACCCAACATATGCTATGTTGTGGGAATTATCAGCAGATATCAGTCCAATCGGGGACGTGCTCATTGGACTGCCGTTAAGAATATCCTTAAGTATCTTAGAAGAACGAGGGACTATATGCTAATATACGGTACTAAGGATCTGATCCTTACAGGGTACACTGACTCAGATTTTCAAACCGATGTAGATTCGAGAAAATCGACATCAGGATCTGTCTTCACTCTAAACGAATGAGCAATAATATGGAGAAGCATAAAGCAAGGTTGCATTGTCGATTCCACCATAGAGGCTGAGTATGCACAAGCAGTAAAAAGAATTTGTATGACTTAGGAAGTTCTTAACTGATTTGGAAGTCGTTCCAAATATGCATCTTCTCGTCACTCTTTATTGTGATAACAGTGGAGCAGTTGCAAATTCAAAAGAATCAATAAGCCATAAGCGAGGAAAACATATTGAGCGCAAATATCATCTCATAAGGGAGATTGTGCAACGAGGAGACGTGATCGTCACACAGATAGCTTCAGAGCACAACATTGCTGATCCATTTACAAAGTCCCTCACAGCTAAAGTGTTTGAAGGGCACCTAGTGAGTCTAGGACTGCGAGTTATGTAATCTAGAGCAAGTGGGAGAAAAGGCATGAGTATGTGATTCCCTAGTTTATTGTATTTATGTTTTTCTCTCTACTCAATTATAAAACCCCACTAGAGTTTTAGTCCAAGTGGGAGTTTGTTGGGTTTTATGTCCCAAAACTAATAGTTTGTAAATAAAAACATATTCTATTTTCAATAAAGTTATTATTGTTGTTTATTCAGTAAAGATTGTTATTAAATAAAGTGAACTTTACGATTATTAATCTAACTCCAATAAACTAAGAACACTCTGGCTATAGTATGATTACTTGAACTATATGTAGAGACATAAGAGTTGATAAAGTTCAAGTATATAGTCAAAATGATATGTAGTATAAAGATAAGGCTGAGTACCTTATTCTAGGGATACTATGGATGCGACCCACTTTTGTATATGATATAAACAATGTGATCACTAAAATTGTACATGTGGAGACATGTGAGTGGAGGCGTCCTATGCAATGAGTATTACATGAGATCGGACCATGAAGAAAATCACTCTCACTTTATAATGTCGTTTACTGTTGAGATTGATTTTTTTTTTATTCGATGACCTAGGTAACTCGATCTAAATCTTGAGCTAACCATGAACTTTTGTTTATTCAGAATTATTCTTAGAATTGCATGAGTGAGAGTGACTTAGGTTTGCAGACTCAATAGAATAATGAGTCCACAACTCAAATTGATCCAACCCAAATTATAAAAATTAGACTATAAGGTCTGAATTTAGTATACTTAAAGCTAATTTGACCCAACTCGAACGGAAACTATATGTACTTATTGTCTGTTGTCATGCCCATCCACAAAATCGCAAAGACTTATCATCTGTCATGTATTCAGTTTTTAAGACAGGTATAAACTTACTTACAATTGTCTAATAGCCGTTCAACGTCCAGTTTATAGATATTCGTCATCCAATCGGAAATATTTGTCGTGAGTTGGCAGTAAACAGCTATTGTCGTCGTTTAAAAGCTTTGTAAAAATTTAAAAAACAAAGTTAAACTTAGACTTAATCTGAGACTCAACTGAAGTTAATGTGGAACAAACAATAAATTTAGGTTTTTGTGCGTTAAGGTACCAATACCATAATTATTTGAAAAGATGGCTCACCCAGACCTGGTCAATGAGCCTTATTATTATTTCCCTTCGTACACTGCTTTCATTTGGTCGTTGAATATTTTTTTTTTTAAATATTAAAAATATGTATACTCATATTGTATCAATTTTAATTATAAGTTATGAAGTAATTTAGTGGTTACCAAATTGTAAGAGGCAATATATGTCTATTAACGTTAAATTAAAATTCATTTTAGCAAAAAATAATATTTCTAAAAAGAAAAAAATTATTTAAGATTAATATCCAATTTTAGCCTCAAATTTTATTTTTTATTTTTTTTTTAAATAAAATTTTGATTTTTTAAAATGAAAAGGCGCACGTCCTCTTCCAATAAATAATGGAATTAAGTTGTAAACAAAATCACGGGCTCAATATCTCCCTCCTTTTTTCTCTCTCTCTAGAAGCGTCTTCTTCAACCGCTGCTTCTGCTCCACTCTCTCTGTTCATTTCTCCTCTTTGTGCATGGCAGTGCGTTTGTTGGCTCATGAGGTCTCTGATATATGCCTTGGAAAGCCTGCATTAAGGTCCATCTCCGTCTCGGCTACACTCGCCGACGCCCTCTCTGCACTCAAGAGGCTTGGTGAAAACTACATCAGCGTCTGGAACTGCGCCTGCCATTCCTCCAAATCCGGCTCCGGCGACGATTGTCGATGTGTCGGCAAGATTTCCGTGGTCGATGTTGTCTCTTTCCTCTGTAGAGAAGAGAATCTCTGGCAACCTGCCGTCGCGCTTCATTCCTCTATTTCGGTTATCATTCCTGAGGTTCCTGTTATCGTTAGGCATTTGCAGCCTCATGCTAGGTGCGTAATTTTGTTTTCTTTGACCTTATTGGTTCAAATACATGATTCTTCGGTTTTGAATTTTCCTTTTATATCTGGACTTTGTGATTTTTTAGTCAGATTCTAATTTGACTTTCTCCTGGAAATTTTATGGCGTTCTTGGTTTCTCCAGAGTTGGAACTGAATATTGCTGTACTCTCTCTGCTCTCAAAAACGTGCAATTTTCATTTACTCTCTTTCAATGCTGGGCTGTTTTTAATAGCATCTCAAGAATTCACATCTGATCTTGAAAATCAATCTCAGAACGATAAAGTGAAGCTTTGTTGTGTTTCCCTCGTTTGTAACTACAAAACCGCATTCATCCGTGTATTGAAATTTGTATCTGAATATACTGTTTCCTGTATTTGTATTTTTATCCAATTTTATCTTTAGCTAGAATTTTCATTTCTTCCGTCGTTTCTCGTTGGCTTGGTTTCTGCATGTCTCGTAACTCTAATTGTCGGGCTTTCCTTTCGGTTTTCTCGATCTGTGTTGGAAAATTTAGCGATCTTTTTTGTTTTGTTGCGTTCTACACATCTTTGTAGTTCATAATCTTATGCATCTCCTTTTGAACTTGCCTTTATTTCAATCTTCAATAGAGAATTGAAATTGTCTACTTTGATCAAACCTTAATCGATCCATAAAGGTGATAAAAGAATTCGAGCTAAGGGCTGATTATTATGAATTTTATATCATAGATCTTTTCATTTTCCAATTCTCCCAGGTAACCAAGATAAATATTGCTTTTACTGTATAAATTGATAACATTCTCCGATAATTTTCAGCTTGGTGGAAGCTATAGATCTCCTCCTCGAAGGTGCACAAAATCTCGTAGTCCCAATTCAAACTAGAACCTTCGCGAAGTCCAGAAAGAAGGTGCTTAAGGAAGTTGCTCCCTTCGACTGTACGCTTCACAATAACCTTGAATACTGTTGGCTCACCCAAGAGGACATAATCCGTTACCTCCTAAACTCTATTGGGCTTTTCAGCCCCACCTCCATCACCCCCATTAATTCCCTCAACGCCATCGACACAGCCAACATCCTCGCTATACACTACGACGATCCTGCTCTCTCTGCCCTGCCCCTCCTTTCACAAGCCATCATCCACCAATCCGCCATTGCAATAGTCGACTCTGATGGGAAGTTGATTGGAGAAATCTCACCCCCGACATTGAATTCTTGCAATGAAACCGTAACTGCTGCAATCGCAACACTCTCAGCAGGTGAGCTAATGGCGTATGTGGACTGTGGTGACCCGCCGGAGGATTTGGTGCAGCTGGTCAAAGACAGGCTGGAGGAAAGAAACTTAGGGGCATTGTTGGAGTGGGTGGAAGAAGACTCGGCAATGTCATCATGTTCTTCATTTTACTCAACTTCATCAGATGACGATTCTGGTTCTAGCTTGGGACGGAGTGGAAAGTTTGGAAGGCCTTCAGCCAGGCAAGTGAGGAGCTCAGAGGCTGCTGTGTGCAATCCCCGGAGTTCATTGGTGGCAGTGATGATTCAAGCGCTTGCACATCGTGTGCCGTATTTGTGGGTGGTCGAAGACGATGGAAGATTGGTTGGCATAATCACGTTTGTGTCGATGTTGAAGGTTTTCCGCGAGCGTTTGGAATCAATGTGTTAAAAAGGCCTCAGCAAGAGCTTGCATTATCTTAAGCCTAAACTATAATTACTGCGTCTACGTGTGGGGTGTGTTTTGAACTCAGTTATCTTATCTTGCTCACTTTATTTTGAAGTATAATGTTAATTCGTAACAAGCACAGACCGACTCTCTCTTCATGTCTTTCCCAAGTCCAGTGCAAGTCTTGTAGCTTCTCTACTGGATAAACTTCGTTGTCTACTGCAACTTAAATTTGGGCTAATTGATTGGGTATCGTTTGAAACATTGAAATGGATTGATTTGGTTTGCAGATTGTATTAGATTTTAGAGTAAGACCACGGGGTAAGAGAAGAAGCAAGGCCGAGCGAAGCCTAACATTCAAGCAGTGGCTTCGGTTATTGTGGGCCTGTTTGGATTACCTTTAGTTTAATTATTTTTTTGATTTGATCCACATTTAAAATTCTTATAATAACCAATAAGTTCAAATTTGCATTTAAAACAATAGATTGACCAACTACCATGGAATCAACCGAGAGGTAGTTGTTGGTAGATCGTGATTGTTGATGTTGGTCATTAGAGATGGTCATTGATAGTGTAGTTGGCATCATGTGGTTGTAGTCATCAGAGGTAGCTAATGGTCGTTATTAACGACTAGTAGTCGTTGCCAAGGGTGGAGGAGCTTGTTGCTAGTAGTCGTTGCCAAAGGTGGAGGAGCTTGTTGCTAATAGTAGGTGGTGGTCACTTGAGATAGGTGGTATATAATGTTGTCTTTAATAGAGGACAATAAATATGTAAGAATAGATCCCAATAAATATGTAAGAATATGAAAATTCGCAAATTATAAAAATAACTTATTTTTAAATTTTTATTTTAAAGGGAAGTATTAAAAATTAAACCCTTAATTTTTTTATTATTTATTATTGTGACTTTCTTTTGCGTGGTTAGTATTAGATGAATAAGACTCTTCACAATGGTATAATATCATCCACTTTGAGCACAAGCTCTCATAACTTAGGCTTTACTTTGGGCTTCCCAAAAAACTTCGTACCAATAGAGAAAATATTTTTTGATTATAAACACATGATCATTCCCTAAATTAGTCGATATGAGACTTTCATCATCCAACAGTTAAACAGGTTTAGAAGCATAAAAGAACCGTCATGTCCGCAACTGAAAACTTGCACAAAATTACTACTGTTGTCCAAACTGAAACTTAGATACTTAGGACAGGACATTCAGGCCTCCTCTTACTCTAACGTTGTCGAAGTTCATGTTCAATGAATCTAATATAGTAAGCACGATCCTACACAATGATATGATACTGTCCACCGAGATCATTGCTGCAATGTGATATCCCATCTGAACGGAGGTGCAACCATTTCATAAGATCATTGGCACTATAATCTGGGGCGGAGCAAAGTCTGGACATTTTGGGCTTTGGCGGTGAAACAGAGAAGAGTGAAAGGGAGTTTTGGGAGCTGGGAATTGAAGACAGAATTAAATAAAAAACTTCGCCGGAAAATAATAATACAGCCAAAATTATAATTTAGGATCTTAAAAGAAACAAAATAGACCACACAACCACTCCACCAAACATAAAGTTCAAACATTTTTTTTAAGAAAATGATTTCTGATGTGTCATGTCACATCACGTAAATTCATCTCTTTAAAAAAGAGGGGAAGGGATGGGTATTATATAAATATTTAAATATACACTCAAAATAGCTTTTTTCTTTAGAATTAAAAATTAACCATTGACCTTTCGGTTCTTTATTTTTTTAATAAAATATTTCATTTTCAAAATATAATTGCTTTTATTTTTTAGATTTTTGAAAAAGAAAAGTATTTTTAATTAATGAAAAAATGAGAATGAGAACAAAGGGGTAGAATGGTAATTATAGAGGGGGGCAAAGGGCCGGCAGAAATGGATAAGGCCGTTTCCAATAAAACGCTGCGTTTTGCTGATCTTTTCCTTTTTCTTTTTCCTTTTTAAATAAATTTATTGCGATTGTCTATTTAATTAATATTTCAAATATTTTATTTCTTCCGAGGCTCGCGACGAGCCGTATATCTGCCACGTGGCCCCCCACTATCTGCTTCGCCTTCAAGAGGCACTGCACCGAAGCAACACGAAGGTCTAAAACACACTCTCCTAGAGAAAAAAGGAGTGAAGACGGGACTCGCACGCTGCCTACCCACTCCCAGAGAGAGAAATTGAGAGTTTTTTTTTTTTTTTTTTTAATTTTATTTTAATTTCTTCGTGAACGGATTAGGGTTTATTCTATTGCTTTTTGGAGGGGAAATTTGAAGGAATTGGTTGCGTTTTGCTTGATTTTGGATATGTATGTATCTTCCATGAGAAAGTCGTTCAAGGACTCCCTCAAAGTGCTTGAAGCTGATATTCAGCATGCTAATACTCTGTAAGTGAGCTTTGATTTTTCCTTTTTGGGTTTCTCTGTTCTTACAATTTCGTATTTGACTGTCTATTGTAGTTTTTTGCCTGATCACTTTTGGGGTTTTGGCTTCGCCCCCTCAATTTTGCTTGAAATGTAATTTCTGGATTTTGATTTTTAGTACTGTGGATCTTGAAGTTGCTGTTTTTGAGTAATTATATTTGTCAACGATGGTTTATATCTTGGTAAAGACAAGTTTCGTTTCTCTCTGTTTTATGGCTCAGTTTCTTGAAGGGTAAATAGTTTGCTCATTTGTCGTTAGATGATTTGTCAATGGTTCCCCACATTGAGTTTTTTGTCATCATTTTCATGAATTGTTCTTTGGTTTATTGGTGATGTGTTTTAGGACCTTCTCTATGCTCTCTGCATCTCACTGTGGTCTTGTTGTACAGATTATGAATAATGATCGACATATTCTTGAACTCGGGAAGCCGATTCTTTGTGTATCTGTCACCTACAAGTTGAATGTATCATTGTTTTGGTTCTCTTTGTGGAATGCCTGTTTTTGCAGTATCAATATCGTGCCGTCTCATTCTATTTTTACAAGTTTGCTATTTTCTTCTACCGATTTTTCTGCTTTTTCATTCTTTTTCGTGCTTTTGTTTTTAAATCTTGCCTTCATTGCCCAAAACCCTTCGCTCTGTTTTGTATAATTTAAGGGATGCCACCTAGTTGTAGTGATCCCTTATGTATAACAAAACTTGAATTGTATAGTAGTTTCTTTGAGAGACTAGTTTGTAACCCATTTAATATCGTTTCTATCTCTCGAGATTCAAGTGCTTTTCTGTAACATTTTTTCACTTATTCCAGAAGCTGCATTTACATTTTGCCGTGTGATAACTCCTCCTTCCTATTTCCTAATAATGAATGAAAAAGACATACTTCCCTTAAAATTAAATAAAAAATTACTTAGAAACAACAATTTCTTAGTTTTTTTTGTTCTTTTTTAATTTGAAGTTGTGAGAAGTATGATCTTGTCTAGGAAAGATGAAAATATCCAATATGTCATAGTTTTTAAATTATGAATCATGCTCTGTCCCAGGCTATGAAAATTGACAGATGAATTAAAAGCTGAAATGTTTGAATGCTTGTGATTTCTTGCAATGCTTGGAGATTCTCAAGATTGCTGGTTTTGTCAGATATCTCAACTTAATGTTTAATTATTCCTGAGTTGCAGGGCATCAGAGTTTCCCGGGGAATATGATGGCCCCTGTCTTCAGATGAGAATATCATATAGTCCTGCTGCTCACTTGTTCCTCTTCCTAGTGCAATGGACAGACTGCCATCTTGCAGGAGCCCTTGGACTGCTGAGAATTTTAATTTACAAGGTTAAGTTTGTTGCCTCATAGCATTATATTTTGTAATCATCCCTAAAATCCATTTTAACGTGTTAACATTGCTTAATTCTCCACGTATCTTGTGCTGCAGGTCTATGTGGATGGTACGACCACCATGTCCACTAACGAGAGAAAAGCAAGCATCAGGGAATTCTATGGTAGTGTCTGAGTTTCGCATTTTCCATCAGATGATTGTTTGATATATATGTATATTGTGACTGCTGACTTCTGTAACTGTCCTATGATCAGCTGTTATTTACCCCTCTCTATTGCAACTTCAGAGAGGTGTTACTGATACCGAAGATAAAAAGCAGAAGGCTGTCTGCATGGAAAGGTATCGAAGAAGAGATGACGACGAACTTATATGGTCTTCAGATATTGACATTGAACGAGAAGAAGAATGCGGAATATGCATGGAGACTACTAGCAAGGTTGTATTGCCCAACTGCAACCATGCCTTGTGCTTGAAATGTTACCGTGAATGGTACTCTCATCTCTTTTGTTCTTCATTTTCAGTTTTCTCTTTAACTTATTTCACTAAGAGGGATTAATTATGGGTTCTTAAGGCTATCTACAGATTCTCGGAACAAAATTTTCCTGTACACATTAAGCCTTCTGTTCATCTTTAGTTAATTGGATAGATGCCTCATGATACTTCATCTTAAGCGCTTTAAGATCAAGACAATTAATTGTTTGATACCCTCATCCGATTTGGCATATCTCCGATTTGATTGTCTTGCATGTGGAGTATCATTTGGCATATCTCTTCCAATTAATGCATCTTCTGATGAATTATAGACTCAGCAGTCAGCTCTTTCTGGACTACCTCTTGAATTGAATCTATTTTCTACTTTCTACCTTATATCAACTTCTAATAGTTTTATTGTTCTATTGAATGTACTTCAGGCAAACACGTTCCCAGTCGTGCCCATTCTGTCGTGACAGTCTTAAGAGAGTAAATTCTGGCGATCTCTGGGTATTTACTGATAACAGGGACATTGTGGACATGGCGACAGTGACTCGAGAGAATCTGCAAAGGCTTTTCAAGTACATAGACAAACTGCCTTTGATTGTTCCAGACTCCCTCTTCGACACCTACGATACTCATCTAAGATAAGTGATTGGTACATACGTAATCTAATGTCACTCTTTTAGGTAGTTTTTCTCCAAATGAATAGTCCTTTTGGCATGAGAGGTCATGACAAAAGCACTAAAATGCATTCGGCTAAAAAATAGTAAAAGCTAGAGAAGACTAGCCAACTGTTTCTTCCCACCTCCATTTCTGAAGGGGAAAAAACCAGTCTTGAGTTATTGTAGGACTGGTGTGTTGGGTGGCGAAGTTGATATAGTTTGATTTGAAGTCTTCCATAAAATTTGTATTTAGCACATTTGTATATGTTTGTACATTCTTGATGTTATCTATCAAAGCAGCTTTGAATGCTTTATTTTTCTTTGCAAGTTGGGGAAAAGATCTCTCGAGATTTCTAATGATTTCCTTACCAAATCATTAATAGCAGAAAACAAGTCATGTGATGATAGCAGGAAATTGATGGGTTATGAGTGTGATGATGATGGTGATGAACATTCAACCACTTTTCTCTAACATCATCACAGTAAATGGGTTTTTTCTATTTGAATTTTATATGATAATCACATTCCCCTTTGAAACTTTGCCTTCTCAAATTCTGCCTATAACAGTTGGCTTGGGATATTTGTCAATCTTCCCATTGCTATGTCCATGTCAAAAATATCGTCTCGAACAGTCGCTTCCGAAGAGTTGATAGTATTGATATAAGTCATTTGGGTCATTTTCAAACTCTTCCTCTATGCTCTTCGGCCTCTGTTCCTCAAACCAAAGCCTCCAGACTTCTGGGAGTCAGTAACCTTCACCCATCCCGACAGCACTTGATATGGATAGATAGATGGTTTGCCATGGGGGGCTGGAAGTCTTTTGCTGATTTGATCCTTTCCACATTTGTTGGAGGAAGGTATGCATCTAATGGCTGGTCACTTCATTTCAGAACATTATATCTTCAACATCTACCAGCAGACGTATTCGTACTATGGTCTGGTCAATCGTCTTACATGGAGCACCATGACTCCCTTCACGCAAAGATATAAAATTTTATTTTTACTAAAATAATACTTCAGTATCCAACTTTCCCAAATAGTACAGTAAAATCTTAATTATCTTTTCTTTTTTTTAACAAAAAAAAAAGAGTACCGAGTATAGGATTCTCAAAATCAAAATTGTAACTTAACCAACCCTATCTGGACATACCCAACTATAAGGACAATCCAATCAACCACGTCTTTTAACAGCAATTTCATTGAACAGCAGATATGCACTTTCTGCCAAAGAAGAACCAACAGCATGTTGAACGTTCATATGCGCCATAGTTAGTCAGTTCCGCCCAAGTGAAAACCACCATGGGGGAACTGTAAATTGGTTCGGCAAGCTACCACTCCACAGTCTATGAAAGGACCATCAGAACTGTAAATTGCGTGAAGACTGTGGGGTTGGCTATGAAAGGACCAGTTGAGTAAGCAAAGAAGCGATTATTCTGATGGGTAACAATGAGAGATTGTAATCGAAAAATATTTAAATTTTGATTAAAAAGAAATAAAAAATATCTCTAGTTGAATATTCAATATTTAACTGTTATGGGAAGGGGCCGCGCGAACGCAGGCCCCCACTACCACAAATTATGACGTAGGCTCTGCCACTTTAGACAGACCTTAGGCGGGCACCCCACCTAAGTGCAATGGAGGTCACCAACCTAGGCTATGGACCTCGATGATCACCCAAAAGCCCCGTCCAGGTAAGTATGTTTGAAAGATGCTCGTTGATTTTCTTTTATAGCTGGTGGATTCTTCTCTTCTTTTCAGTTGTGTCGATGTGGGACAAACTCAAAGTGCATGATAAAGCCAATTCCGTTTCCTTCTCTTTTCCTCTTTTTCAAATTCATCTAGTTTTTAAGACTAATTTATGCCCCTTTACATTTTCAGACATCAGGTTGCTGTGGTGTAGTGGTTATCACGTTAGTCTTACACACTAAAGGTCCCCAGTTCGATCCTGGGCAGCAACAATACATATATTGATCTTTTTTTTTTACCTTTTCCTTTTCTTTTTCAGGAAATTTCAGGGAAATGCCTTGAGATTGGATTTTAAAATGAAGCGGGCTGCTAGGCTATATTGGGCTCCATCGACAACTTGGGCCATCACAAAAGCCCAAAAGGTCCGCGGTAGCTTTTGGAGGTTGTGAAGTGGTGTATCTTATTTTTGTTCCGGCCGCACAGCACTCAAGTACTAGTATTTGTAGAAGTAGAACTGGGTGGAATCCATTGAAGTTCGGTGGATTGTAAGACATGGCAAAGGGGACGGTCACTGGCTTGGGTTTCAGAACTCGAAAGGCAGGATGGTTAACGGGCACACCCTCCAGCTGTTAAACGCTATCAGCTTCCGATAAAATTTGCAGAGTAGCGGACCGCATAAGGATAGGCCAGCCCACTGCATGGCAAGCCAAGGATTCAGAGATTTTGAAGATTTTTAACTATTGCTATGGCTGAGGGACATGATTTTGTACTGAAATAGGTTGTGGCTAGAGGTTTGACATGTTTGAAGGCTTACTCCATGGGCTTCCCCCCTCGGGAATCATGCAATCTTATGACTGCGTTTTCTTCATATAATTCCAAAGAACGATGGAATTTTATTTAATGTAATTTTATTCCCTCGTCATTGGCATAATATTCTTTCTTCCTACAAACCTGAATATACTTTTACGAGCTCAGTGTAAATGCAAAGAAGTAACTCAAGCTGCTGTAAGAATCCCTATAATGTAATATCATTTCACAAAATCGCTGACTTTTGAAGCCAGAGCAATGGACAGTACAACATAGAAATCAGCAACTCAGCATACGGGACACATCTATGTCAGGAACCCAAGTTCTTTCACACAAGGAAGGATTGCACGATCCAGCGAGTGTCGTAATATATAACCCAACAGAATAATGAAGCTCGTGCGTTGGAGAAGATAGCAGCAGTAGACGTAAGCCTGCATTCGAATTGAGATTGCTGGTTAGATCAATTTCAGAGAACGTTAAGAGGTTACAAGAAAACTAGAACCTAGCTGACTGACTATAATTTTCTTGAGGCATGCTTCCTCATTAATCTGCATTTTGTGTTGCTATGCAGAAGTGCTTGGTAAATCTTCATTTTTGGCAACAGGTTCAGTGATTGGAGGTCGTGGCGCTGGTTTCGAAACAATAGGCACGGGTTTCACAGGCCTGTTTGCTTGAATTTTGTCAGCTGTCCCAGAATCGACATCAAACTGATCATGAAAGGAAATGGCATCAAGTCAACTAAAACTACATCATGAACATTAGAAATTGTTGAGAGTTCTTCATCCCTACGACAATTTGATACATGATACCAAAGGATTCTTGAACTGAAATTTTAAAAAAAAAAAATCCAACTTGGGCTTCACACAACTACTTTTGGCTGGATGCGTGTAAAAGTTATCAGAAGCTTAATACTAATAAGAGCAGACAAACCTTAAAGCCGCAACCAGATGCGCATGCATGAAAACATTCCTGTGAGCAGCAAAGAGTCAGATCGAAGAGAAAGTAAAACGAACACATTGGCTAAAACAAATATGAATTAACTTAATATCTTCCAAGTTCACAAATGTCGGAGAAGGGTGGGAGACGGGTAGTTAAACATTGCACGTGATTAGTCTAAACTTGATAGACGTCGAAATCATCAGAGTCTATGAAATTCTGGAAAATAACACCATGTTGATTAAGTACCTCTGAGTAACTGGCAGACCCAGGAGATCGGTCAATGTAAGCACTCCATTGGTGGTCCTTAAATACAGGATCCTTATAGCATATCTCAGTGCATTCCTCCAAGCCTTAAGATTCAACAACATCAACAACTAATATTAAAAGTTACAATTTATATATCAAGGTCATGATTAAACTCCACGACCAGATATAAGTCTTGCAAAGACCAACAAAACAGAAAAACCAGACAAAAACCAGCATGCTATTAGCTTGAGGGTTTGGAGAGACATTCGACACTTCTGTCCATTGTTTCAATGCATTGGAAAATCAAAATGGAAGCAGAAAAAATACTGTCTGGACAAATAACTTTCTGTCTATACATACGTGTTGCTGAAATTAACTAAAGAAAGCTGTAGGCAGATTCAACATTGCTAAACACAGTGCCTAGAATTCACATCTAAGGAAGCTAACCAACAGAGCATTCGGATATAATGACAAGTCACTAGTAGAAACTAGAACATGACCATGAAAATCTCAGATTGTATGTTCTAACTTGCAAGTAAAAAACTGTAACAGCCCAAGCCCACCGCTAGCAGGTATTGTCCGTTTTAGCCTATTACGCATCGCCGTCAGCCTCACAGTTAAAACGTGTCTGCTATGGAGAGGTTTTCATACCCTTATAAGGAATATTTCGTTCCCCTCTCCAACCAATATGAGATCTCAAAATCCAACCCTCTTGGGGCCCAGCGTCCTCGCTGGCACAACACCCAGTATTTGGCTTTGATACCATTGGTTGGCTCAAGCCCACCGCTAGCACAGGTTGTCCGTTTTGGCCCGTAACGTATCGCCATCCGCTTCACGGTTTTAAGACACATATACTAGAGAGAGGTTTCCACGCCCTTAGAAGAAATGCTTCATTCCCCTCTCCAACCGATGTGGGATCTCACAAAAACCATGAAAATCACATCTAAAAGATACTTATAGTGAACTGAAGACATGAAAGAAGAGAAAGGAGAAAGAAGGAAAGAATATCACTTACATTCTTCCCAAGCATCTCCATCAGCATCACACCCCTTTTTGCAAAATACCCGCCCTACATTCAAACCATTGAGAATATGCACAACGAGTATTATCAGACTACCCAAATTCAGACATAAACAAAACTAATGTTATAATCTCCCTGTCAGCTATTATAACGACGTCATCTTAGTATCAGATTCCAAAGGATCCCACAAGAAACTAACCATCTTCGTTCGTAAGTAAACACTACTCGCTGCCAAAGTCAAATAGATTAGCATCCTGACCGGACGCCCAAAATCCATATCATAAATACAATTCATACAATCTCAAATTTCCGATACGAAACATGGGATTAAAGTATATCCTTCGGCAATCGTTTACTTGAACAAATGGGGGCATTTCCCGTCAACAGTTTCATCAAAGTACTATTTCCAGGAAAAATCATGTCTAATAAAACAACTAATGAACCAATCAGACGCAGGGAATTCAACGATTCACCGTAATGTTTTGCAATCGACGAGTAATAGAACACGGATGTACATCGACGTGAGTTTCCAGCTAAACATTAAGAAGGTTTCACAGCTAACAAAGCAAATCGAAACCATTTTAGTACATGGCTAACAAAATTAAAACAAGAAACCGAACATTTGCCAAAAATATATTAGCAATTGTAGGAAGGGCGAAGAGAGAAGATGCTGTAGAAATGGTAGATGAAGAAGGTCGTACAAGGAATCTTGGTGAGGGCTGCGTATTTCTGCGTGCATTGGTTTCCACAAGGAGACGACCATTGTTGCGGTATCATCGTATAACACACAGCTTCCTCAAAAGTTCAAATCTCCCCCCTCCCTGCCGATTGTTTTCCTCTTCCCTGTTCGTGAGGTTAAGGAGGGGGCAAAAATAGATGAAGCTGCAGCTGAGGAGCATGGTGGAATGGTGGACCAGATCTTTTGATCGCTTGATAATGGTTGAATTGTCTCAAGATCTCGCGTTGTCCGAAATTTATTTTTCACTATTTTGATCTTATATTTTTCCTTACATTCATCTTACACGACAATTTAAACCTAAATGTCTTACAATACAACAAAAATTAATATTAAATGTTGTACTAAAAGTTCAGGTTGTTGGATGATGAAAGTCCCACATCGGTTAATTTAGGGAATGGTCATGGGTTTATAATGTAAGAATACACTCTCCAATGATATGAGGCCTTTTGGGAAGCCCAAAGCAAAACCATGAGAGCTTATGCTCAAAGTGGACAATATCATACCATTGTCCAGAGTTGTGTTCGTCTAACACAGGTCAATGCTAAAGAAAACAAGCAAAATTTTGAATAAAATCCATCAATTAAAAATCACACTAAATAGAAGCATGAAATTGTCCCACTTTTATTTGATTAATTAGTCCATTAACTTTATTAATTGTTGTAATCGTGTCTTTTAACTGTGTTAAGTATTTCGATTATTCTTCTGTATTTAGTTTAATGGTATAATATGCTAATATAATTTGTTAAATATTACAATTAGCCCATGCAATGTGTAACACTTAGATAATACAAATAGCTATTAGCAATAGTTAACAAAATACGAGAGGCTGAATTAATGAAATAAAAAATTTAAAAGTGTGCACTTATTCAAATGCTACACAATATGCTAATACTTTTTATTTATTTATTGAAGGAACAATATTGATATCAACATTTATACATTAGTCATCTATTTAATATCAATGATCGATCAACACAATATTATAAAATAATCAACCACTACTTTATATATTAAATGTTAAAATCAATTCATATAACATGAAGATTCCATTAGATCATAATAGATTATTTATAAGATTTTATTAAATCATAAAAATTAATTTGAAGATCTATATTTGAATAATTTATTAATTGTTGCAACTTTGGGAGATAATAGTAGTTTTTTACAATAACTGTGTCAATTATTTAAGAATATTTGTTTCTAATTTAACCTATATTAAACTATAAAAGATCATTTTATCTTTTTTTAAATATAGAGAAAGGCAAATGTTTCTCTAAAATTGATTTAAAAAAAAACAATTTTAGTTAAAAATTAGTAATAAAATTTACTACAATTACGGTGTTTAATTTGATCAGTAAAATCCGACATCCCTATTTTTTAGGCTTAGGATTTTGTTATTTGTCTTTTTAATTGATTTTCAAAATTTTGTATTATTTTTATGAGTGGTTTATTTTATAATTACAACATATTAGTTTCAAACATGATTTTAAAAATTTGGATTTTATTTTTCTAAAAACATGCGAAACAAAAACCATTATATTTCAATATTTTTTTACTATTAAAAAAATGGCATATAGTTTACTGAAATGATTTTTTTGACATAAATAAGGTCACCGTCATTGAAAAAGGAAAACGGTTTAATCATGACCATTTAGGAAAGGAAATTAAAATTTTATTTAAACCATTATTAATTGAAATAAAAAACAATTTATTTTAATGCCCAAAAGAGTAGGAATACGGACGCGCCGCGCGTGGAAGAATCAAATGAAAACTTCTCCCTGAAGGGAGCCCATCGAGGCGCTGAAAATCAATTCGATTATCCTTTTGTTCCAATCATTTTGTTTAATGTTTATTCGAGCCACTCGGTACTCAGTAGTGTTCCAGTTCTCATTGCCTTTGCCGGAGACATTGCTTCACCCAACTCCTAATCTATGTCAGTTCTTTTCGAAGATTTTATTTTTCTTTATGTTTATCGATATAGAGCTGTGGGTCGAATGATCCGTTTTCTGTTTTTGATTTCATTGAGTTTTTCCCTGGTGGAATTTTGTTCATGTTTGATTCTGGCCTCTTTAACTTCTGCATTTTGACCGGAAATCAGTATTTTCTTCGACATTTTGATTCTGTTGGTTCTGAGTAGCTTTCCTTTTCGTTTCTTTTAGATTCTTCCGATTCTTTATTTGGTTTTGATTTATGCGTGAGCTTGCACGGTCTTCTTCATAACATCAGTAAGTGTATGTAAGAGAGATGGAAGAGTGAGATCGAGTCTTGTCATCCCCATAATTTCTGGATATATGTAGATGAACTAGTAATTTCTTCTCAGGAGTGTTAGGAACCACGAAACTCCACGATAGTATTATATTATCCACTTTGAGTAAGCTTTGATTTTGGTTTCCAGAAAGGTCTCATGTCGGTGTAGATAATATTCCTTACTTATAAACCCATGATCAACCCCTTAATTAGTGGATGTGGGACTCCTCTCCCAACAATCTTCAATAATGAGATGCTCCGACTTTTAAGAATGTAGGCGGATCGATATAATGAACATCCATTCTTTGAGTCATAGCAAATTCGCCACCCATTTGGTTTTGAGTAGTGCAGGGTCAACTTTGAGTCTAATGACGTAGAAAACTAAAAGATCTTACATGTACAACAAAGAATGACAATTCATATAAATTTGAATCATCCAATAGTTTCTACTGTCTCATTTTCTCTGTTTCTGGCAGTTTTATCACTGGTTTAATCTATGGATCTACGATGTCCCTTAACCTTTACCATTTAATCCTTTATTTGGGACATGCCGTTATTATTATTATGATTCGTTTTACACATTGCTATCATTATGATGTTATTGAAACGCATTTCCTTGGTTAATGGAAATAATTTGACCTTTTGAGTTCTAATTATTAAGACAAGTTGGCTAATGTAGAAATGTATTTGGTCTTTCCTTTCTATTTTCTATGTTTTGAAAAGAATGACAGGGAAGGAAACATGTGGAGTGAATGGATCAAAATGTGTGGAGGAGGACACCATGCTGAAGTCTTTGTTTGATGCCTTTGGTTCTGCATTTTCACTTAATGAGATAGCTTCTGCCTATTTGAAGGCAGGCTATAACGCAAACTTGGCGTGTGAAATCCTGTTCCAAATGCAGGGAAGCACCTCTAGCTCCGCATCCAACGGTGAGTTAGGAAATGGAGATAATTTGGGTCAGTATAAAGTGTTTGAGAAGTCGTATCAGGTCAAAGGGAACCAGAAAACAGGAAAGTCAAAGGTCCAGCCTTTTTCAGCAGGCACAGTTTCTAACGTTATTGGTAAAGAGTATGCTCGTTCCAAGCCATCAGCAAATAATATTACCAAGGTATACAAACCGGTAAAGGTGGGGGTAAAGGCCTTGCATGAATCTCCAAGGGAAGGAAACTGTACAGGCATACCTAGTGATTTCCACCTGCATCATGATATGGAAGATTTTCTCTTCAAAATGCTTGGTGACGGGTTCAAGTTGAAAAGGGAAGTGATTCGAGAAGTTCTTGGTAGGCTGTTATCTTTATCTTTTCCAGTAATCTACAATTGTACCTTTTAAGTATCAACTCATTGGAAAGTAACTAGATATCTTTTGTTTGTCTTGAAGAAACTGTCCTATTACGATTGATCTAGTAGACTAAAATTTTTTTATTGCCTGTGCAAAATTGGTTAACCTTGCTCGTATTATGTGCTCAATGATCATGAAAGTTTACTTGTGTGTGAAGACTTTTAGAATCAATCGGTGTCTTTAGAATCACGTTAGAAGTTTGCGGGTCAGAACTTTACCATGACTAATATAATTTATCTGTCATATATTTGTCCCAAGTATAAATTAACTTTTGGCCTTTTGAACCGTAAGGGATATTGAAATGGTGTCGATGAAATATTTCTTAACTCTCTACTTTGGTAGTTTTAAGTCACACTTGTTTTCTTGTGTCATCTCAACTTTAAGCACTGTGAAGACTTGGGAACTTCGTTAGTTAGCATCTTCAATAGAAAATCCATGAACCAAGGGCAGCCATGCCGTGCTTTCAGTATTTGCACAGCCAGCCTAACGAAGGAAAGTTGTTGAAGGCAACTTGATTTGAGAAAAGAAAATTATTTCAGTATATATAAGCCTTAGAAGAGAGTTTAAAATAAATAATAATAGTATAAAAATTGCTATCTATTGCAATAGAATCGTATATTTATTGTGTTGTTTGTAGTTGACTAGTATTATTATGAAGTATGGGTATTGGCTTCTTATTGAAATGCTTACTATTGATTACGATATGCGAACTCTAACCAGTTAATAGGACTTTTATTCTTACTGCAGGTAGTTGTGGATATGATATGAAAAAGGTACGCAAAATGCCAGTTTTAATGACTTTTCCTGTCTCTGATGGTTTTCAAGAATTGCAGTTCTGCACGGAGTCTATCTTCTCTTTAGAAAGATTGAAGTACATAATTTGCACATCTTCATCGTAATCTATAATGACATCTGAGATAATGTCTTATTTAAAAATATAAGCACATGCTGCCACATACCTCCATGTTTCGAAGAGACTTGCCTACTGAACCGTTGCATTTAGTTTTGTGTGATGATAAAATCATTGTGAAAGTTACATAATTTCTCTGTTTCTCATAAAAATGAAATCATTTTGCTAGTTCTACGTGATGATTCAATCATCTTGCATCTTCCAGAAAATATCTGCTCTCTAACATCATCATGAGAAGACATGCGTTTTGCATTTTGCATTTTGCTTCTTGACTGTATTGTAGCAAGAGATTTTACCATTAAGACGTTTGCCAACTTATGTTTACATGTAAGACTTCTCAAGGATATCTTTTTGAGCTTTCAGAGCATGGAGATTTTGCTTAATCGGTCAATAACACCAGTGGATGAAAGACTTGGTTCTGGAAAAAATTCCACTGACATGGTTAGTATGACTCGAGTACTTGTTTTCACATAGCAAATATTGTGAATAGTCGTTATACTCGTGAAATCTTTGTAGTTTTGTTGCTGGTCAGAATTATGGTGGAATATTCTATAATAATTTATAAGTTATATCGTTATTTGAATGGTTTTATGAGATAGATAAATCTATGATGTGTTAATTTCCTTCAGTTTTGAATACTCTTGAATTGTTTTAAAGCCTCCAACGATTCCATTTCCTCTCAAAATCATCGTTTTCAAAGTGAACTTGGGTGGATCCCATGTGTCTATGGCTAGCACCTTTACTAAGACAGACTTACCTCATGCATGCCCAAACTCCTTTTGGAACCTCGACTTTTGAGGTTAAGGTCTAGGGCCTTATCTGGCCATTTATCAAGCCTATATTTGTCCCTTGTGTCGACATTGTTACCTCTGTCTTGCTTATGCCTCACCTTGGCTTCAATGCACACATTATATGGTGTGTTGAATGATGCACCATCCTCCTTGGTCACGTCATGACACTCGTCTGTCTTGGTCCTCACGTGACCGGATGAACGCTACTTAAGGGTCACAACCTAATCTCTTCATAGTTATCGTTCTCAATGACTTTCTTGAGGCCAATCGCTCCATGAATTGTGACACCCCTTACCTCCAATTCAACAGACAAGAAACTTGTTGTCTTTGAATGCATCATTTAGAAAACATTGTCTTTAACTTCGTAGACTGTTTTAACCTTTTTTTTTATTATTTTCTTTTAAAAAAAATTCTATGTAATACTATAGCCATTGTTGCGAGTTATATTTTTACCCTTCGTAAATGGAAAGGTTTTGATGGGTAGGACTGATTTTTAGATTCTTTTTCATAAATTCACGGGAAATAAAGTTGTTGCTGTACTTTTGAATGTGTTTTCTTTCTTTCTTACCCGATTGTTATCTTTTTGCAGACTGTAGCTTCGTGTTCAAGATCAGATTTAATTTCACGTCAGAGAAATAAGCCAGAAAACCATTATCTTGGAGGGTAAATATCTTTCTTAGTCTGTTCCCTCGTTATCCCAATTTCAATTTGGTAGCTTTGCGTCAGTGTTAAGAGTAGAGAGATGACTATTGTTTTTCATATTTTTTAGAACAAATATTATGTTCAGGATTTTCCTTGATATTCTAGTAGTCTGGATAATACCTCTTAATGTACAAAGTTAACTTGTTATTTGTTCATGAGCTCTAAATTAATGTTCATTTCTGGTCATCCAGGAATGGAAATATAGCATCAAGCAAAAAAGACATGGAGTTAACTAACCGGGAGAAGGCCAGAATTGACCTTCAAAAGGAGGTTTTGACCGCTTTATTTAATGCTTCTGAGGAACCAGAAGAGGAGTTACCAAGAAGAACAGTACCAAGAATGAAGCAGTCTAGAGCACGTGATTGGTTGCTGAGTGAGCCATTCAAAGACATGGAGGCAGAGTCCGAGAAGCGTGTGGAGTACGAGGAGAAGCCTAGTCTGGATGGTAACTGCAGAGTCATCATAGTTAACATTTACTTATGGGGTCATAGAAGAGTCAAGAATTGGCTGTGACTTCTGATGAAAATAGATTAGCAGTGTTAATCGTTTACCTTCTGTAGTTATAACATTCTATTATCTTATAATTCAAATGTTCAAATGATTAAAGACTCTTTTCAACGGTATCACTGATTGTACAAGTAAATTACTAAAGTTTATAACCGGCAAGTGCTCTAACTGCACAGTTCAAGAAGTACTGAATAGTCCTGTTAAAAAACTATTCTATGAATGTTACTGATACTGGTTTGAGATAATTTCTATATGTTTTTATTTGTCATTTTGGCCATTACTTTATTTTTGATCCGACAGTGCACTTCCAATTGCAGATGAGGCTGAGGAAAGTAGCTACCAACTTCTTCGTAAAGCTGTCAGGGAGTACCGGGGCACAATGAAGGAATATTATGCAGCGGTAGGTGGTTCTTGTGCCTTGTTTTGACTTCAAAAACTTAATTCCAGTGTCATTCGGATCATTTCTAAGATGAGAAATTTGTTTGTAGGGCATAGATGCATTTGCTAAAGGGGATTCTGTTCGAGCAGCCAAACTCATAGATGAGGTAATGGGGTAGTGTTTATTATCTTGTATTTCTCCTTTTCTTTTATTTTTTACAATAAGTAACTGAGATTGCAAAAAGAAAAGGGAGAAAGAAATTACCCCACAAACGCCCCTAGGCCAAAGGATTATAGAAAGCTTTCCCATTTGTAGCTGTAAAAAACTGCATATTACAAAAGAAAAGCCCATTTCTCCAAGGAATCTTATTTTCATGTGTTCTTGAGATTAGAGCCACCATTCAACATGACGATGTTGGCAGTTATAACATAGCATCAAAACTAAAGCACATTGGATCTTAACGATATCAAACTCATGTTCCTATGATATATATGCATGAGGTAGGGGCACTTTTTTCATAAAAAGGCTCAAGAAGCAGATGAACAATCAAGTCAGTTGCTTTTTGAACCCAGGTTGGTGGTTATGGTCTTCACAAGTATGCCTTTTCAACTGTTGTAATTCAATTTCAGGCTCACTTTTCCTGTAAGCAGTAATGCAGATACTGAAGACGATGAAATGTTGCTTGATTTGCATGACATTGGTGGCAAGGAGGCAGTGAGAGTTTTGAAGTCTCAAATTTCTTCACTCTCTGGGATCCCATGTGAGTTCCTCTGTTCTATTTTTTTTTTTTTTTTTTTTTTTTAAATTTCCAGCCCATAATTACTTTTTTAGTTGTTCATATCATATATTCATATATTTTTTTGTTTACTGGTCAGCAATCAAACATCTTAAAGTAATCTTTGAGGCAGATGATAAAGATACCTCAAAACGGTCATGCAGACGTTTGGTAAGAACTTAAAAGTTTTATTCAACTAGATACAATGGTGCTAGACTCTGCTAGTAGAGGGCTTCCATTCCATAGTTAGTTTAACTAGTTAAATCATATATCATCGATCAAGAGCAAATGTAGTTTGATCCATACTTTTGAAATCTAGTTAGATTACGAAGTTTCGTCTAAGCTCGGTATGTATTGTGATGTTCCTTTTCTTTTTGGTCTTTTTTTTTTGGAAAAAGGTTACGAAGCTGTTGGAGAAAGAGTCAATTCAGTGGACTGAGGAAGAAAATGGGAGCTCCATTGTAATTCGGTTGGATACTATTGATCGAACAGGACTAAGTTTCGTGAAAAGAATGCATTGAGAACAAATGGGGGCTTCAAAGGAAAATGGATAGAACTCAAGACAGGAAATCCATTGAAGATGTAACTTAAATTGCATCAGGGCAAAACACCCTTGCATTTGTGTTTTTTTAATCTTATATTCACATCCCTGAGTATATGTTTTGGTGTGTATGGAGCTTGAGATTTGAGGCCACATCATTGGGGTGAGAAACCTTGAAGAAAATCAAAGCTTTTGTGATTCTTGGAACTCGCTTAAGGTAACTAGTTTGTGTAAACTGTAAAGCCAAGTCATACATCCTGAAATGGCTTTTAGCTTGCTAGTTATGAAAGCTATAGTAATACACTTTAGACACACCAGCTCCAAACTTACCTTATTACAGTGCATGTGATATTTTGCCTTCAAAATGACTCTCATATGATGATTTGATTTGATCCCCTTGAATGTTCGGTTTTTTTTTTTCTCGAACAATTCTTGGTGGAGATCGGATCATTAACTTTTAAGAAATGATAATTGATAGTTTAGTTTTGTGCTCGAATTGAGATTTAGATTTTAATTTTAATAAATCATCATAGAAATACTACTCCTTCTCATGAAATTTATCTATTTAATAATAATAATAATAGTAATAGTAATAACCACTTGCTTACCAGTAAACTAAATACAATTATAAAAAATTTAAATAATAAAATTACAAATTTAGTCGTAATTGTTTTGGAACATTAAAAAACAACTAATTATTTTATAATTTTTAAGTTTTTAATTGTGTTTAATATATTCTTAAACATCCAATTTTCGACTTAAATTTTTAATTTTAATTTAAAAATATATTAGGGGAACCATAATGATTAGACATACAAATTAAATGTTAGATTCAGACTAATTAGACCTAATCTATAAGAAAAAAAATTAAAACGAAAAAAAGAGAGTAAAGTTATTAAAACGAAAACGTAAAAGAATAAAAGAGAAATTTCAACAGAAGTGTGCTAGGGCTTTTTCGCGATTGAATCAATTTCTAGTTTTGATCAATCCTCTCTCCGTGTGCAGCGGGTCCGGAAGAACAATGAGTGGTTCTGTGAAGGACGTACAATCTAAAGCGGAGCTTGACGGCCTGCTTCGGAGTGATGCACTGGTTATCCTCCATTTCTGGGCTTCATGGTGTGAAGCTTCTAAGCACATGGACCAGGTCTTTTCACACCTTTCTACCGATTTTCCTCACGCTCGTTTTGTCAGGGTGGGTCTCTATATCTCTTTAATAGTTGTTTTCGGTGATCTTTATCTGCCTGTGATTTTTTATTACTTCGATTGTTTATCTTCTTAGTTGTTCATGGAGATTATAGGTTGAAGCTGAAGAGCAACCCGAAATATCGGAAGCGTACTCGGTTGCTGCCGTTCCTTACTTTGTCTTTAGCAAGGTCAGTTAGAGTAACCTGTTTTTATTTTTCTTTGTGCTTCTTTTGCGTTCATTTGAGTAATGGTTGTGCCAATATTATTTGAATTATTTATAATTTCCAAGTTGGGTCTGTAGATCATGGAATCCTATTACGTTTTTTACTTGACGAGTATAGTTTCCTACGGATAGTCAAACCAATTGTATTCTCTAGAGAGATGGCAAAAGTTTGACGTTTTGGCTGTCTGATCTTTGAACTTGAAATCGCAATTTTCCTTGTTCTTTTCGTTGATAATGAAATTGTATTACGGGGTTGACTAGTACACGAGTAGTTTCCAACCTGCAGTCTGTCCAATTGTATTTACTGGCGGTATGGCAATATTGTTACGTTTTGGTTGTCTGATCTTTAAACTTGACATTGCAATTTTTCTGGCTGGTTATGATTATTTCTTTTAAAGCTAGAATTATCCTTAAATATATTGGAAAAGTATAATATATTTTCTTACGAAATTACAAGTAAATTGACTTAATCATGTTGGATTAGAAATATATATCAACGGACAGCAAAATAAAAGAATGCTGAGGATAATGTGGTTGTAGTGGAATTTCGAATTCTTGATCGGTAATTCTTGCACAGTAACTATTTGTGTTTTTAAAACTCCATTTTAGTGTTCTCTTCACTTCTCCTTTTCCTTTTCCACATCTTTTCTTTGCAGCAGCTTTGAGTGCATTGTTGCAGGTGAAGGTCATTATTATATTAAATGCCAAACTAGTTAGATACGCTTGTATTTGTGGGTTTAAAGGATGCATCTCATCCACATCAAACAAAAAGCTTTGTCTTCTTGGTAGATGCACATATCTTATATAGCCACATCCATATCAAACAAAAAGAAAAGACCTTATGGAAAAATCTTATAAAGGCTAAATATACTCCTACTTCAAACAAAAATCACCCCTCCATCTTATACAAAAGGGCCTTGGAAGTACATAAAGAAACATCAAAACCTCATCACCAACCGAACTCGCCATAAGGTGGGTGATGGGGAAGCACATCATTTTGAACCGATCCATGGATTGAAAACACCACACTAGCATTGAAGTATCCACTTTTGTACAAGCTCTCTCATAGCAGAAAAGCCACGATTAAAGAAGCGTGGAATGTTGTCAACAAATTTTGGGACCTGAAGCTTGGTAGGAGTTTAAAGGATAATGAATCAATGGAGTGGGCCAAATTAAGCCTTGACCTTGCCCATGTGGTATTGACAAACAAAGTAGACTCATTGACTTGGCTCCCCCGACAGGGTCTTTTGTACAAAATCCTTGATGATGGACATGATGGAAAAAGTGGAAGCAATAAATCCCACGCTAGGAAAGACAGTATGGAAAGGACATCAGCCTAAAAAGGTGAAGTTCTTCCTTTGGGAAATAGTGCATAAAGTCATTAGCACAAGTGAAAATCTTTAAAAAAGAATGTCTTGCATCACTCTTTCTCCAAATTGGTGTCCATTATGTAAGAAAGAAAATGAATCACTAAGCCACTTGTTTATGCAATGCACATACGCTCAGAGTTTCTGGACAACGATTCTTAACATAACCGGATGACATCTCACATTTCCTAGGGAGGTAAAGGAATTTTTGGATATGACCTTAATGTACCACCCTTTCAAGAATGCAAAAGCCCTATTATGGAAAAACCTCACTATGGTTTTCTTTTGGGATCTGTGGAAAGAAAAAAAGAAATTAGAGAATATTTGCAGAAAAGACATAGACCTACACAAATCTTTACGACAATGTTGTTTACCAAGTTATATCTTGGTGTAAATTGTCTAATGTTTTTACTTCATATAGTTATACCTCCCCATTGCAAATTGGAAAGTTATTTTGTAAACACCATGGATTATACATCCCTTTTGTAAATTTCAATCAGGAATGAAATTGTCTTCTTTTTTTTAAAAAAAAAAAACTGCTATTTTTATTATAGTTAACTTCATGTTTCAGGATGGCAAGACTGTTGATACCTTAGAAGGGGCAGATCCATCTAGCTTGGCTCATAAAGTTGCTAAAGCTTCTGGTTCAATTAATGCTGGAGAACCTGCAGCCCCAGCTAGCAGTGGGATGGCTGCAGGAGCTGCTATTCTTGAAACAGTGAGAGAGTTGGCAAGGGACAATGGCTCTGTTACTGAAAGCAAGGTGCAACCTGGACTGAGCAGTGCTTTGCAGAAGAAAATTCAGCAGCTTATTGACTCTAATCCAATCATGCTATTCATGAAAGGAAGTCCTGAAGAACCAAAATGTGGGTTTAGTAGAAAAGTTGTTGACATTCTGAAGGAAGAAAATGTGAATTTTGGAAGTTTTGATATCTTATCAGACAATGAGATTCGAGAGGGATTGAAGAAGTTTTCTAACTGGCCAACATTTCCGCAGCTCTATTGCAAAGGGGAGCTACTAGGTGGGTCTGACATAGCCATTGCAATGCATGAGAGTGGTGAGTTAAAGGAGGTCTTCAGAGACCATGGCATTGGAAACATAACTTCCGATGAGGTAAAGCCTGCTGAACCCGACAGGACTGCAGGTGTTATCTCAGAAAACTCTGGCTTGAGTGCAGCTCTAGCCTCTCGTCTTAAAATGCTAGTTAATTTGAGTCCTGTTATGCTTTTTATGAAAGGAAAACCTGATGAACCAAAATGTGGTTTCAGTCACAAGGTTGTAGAAATCCTTCGTGAAGAAAATGTTAACTTTGAGAGTTTTGATATCCTTTCTGATGACGAAGTCCGCCAGGGGCTCAAAGATTATTCAAACTGGTCCAGTTACCCCCAACTGTATATCAAAGGTGAATTGATTGGTGGATCAGATATTGTCTTGCAGATGCATAGAAGTGGAGAACTCCGGAAAGTCTTAGAAAATAAGGGAATCGTCAAGAAAGACACTAATGAAGATCGTCTGAAAAAATTGACCACTTCTTCCGCAGTTATGCTCTTTATGAAGGGTACACCAGATGCTCCAAGATGTGGTTTCAGTTCCAAAGTTGTTAATGCCCTTAACGAAGAGGGGATTGGTTTTGGGTCATTTGATATCTTAACTGACGACGAAGTGAGGCAGGGGTTAAAAGTTTACTCCAACTGGCCGACCTTTCCGCAGCTTTATTACAAGGGCGAGCTTATTGGAGGCTGTGATATTGTGCTGGAGCTACGAAGTAGTGGAGAACTGAAATCTACTTTATCCGAATAGTATCAATCAACATGAGCTGCTTTGGGTGTGTCCACATCCATTCAATTGTCTCGACTACATCAACGTAGTGACACTATACATCTTCTGAAGTTAGCTTTTTATAGTTTTGATTGATCTCTGACCCCTTCAATGTGGGTCCTTCATACTGCATGTAAAAGCAAGGGATTACCCTAGCGACCGATGAGTTTAAGTTATATGTTGTGTGTTGTTACCTGTTACTGGCAACTATATTCCTTTTTCTAGTTTCTTTAGTTGGGTTTTCATTGACAAGAAAGCGTACATTTATGCTAAATGTTGGGACGTATATTTCCCTGTTTCGGCTTTAGAGTACCTGTCCTCAATCCTGAAACATCTCAACTCTCGTAGTATAAAACATTGTGGGATCAGGTTTATGTCCACCCTTCATAGTGAGCACAGATAGTTCATTTTCATAGTTCTGTCCATCTGTGTGTATATTGGATGACTTGAAACCTCTGTTTGTACTACTCAACTCTATTGAGTAGTCATTATATGACGGAATCAATTATTTGGCTTGAATTACATGTATTTGAAATAGCTGTTACATTCTTCTTTTAAGGTTGCGGCATCAAAGAATCTTCAACAGGATCTGCCAAATTTGAAGCGAAGGTGACCAAAAGAATGGTCGGTCTGTTGCCAATCACTCTTTCTCTCTCTCAATGCAAGAAATTCAAGGGGGTAGGTGTTATGGAGAAAGAGATGGCGCTCGCCGTTCCTCTTTTTCCATTTTCAAAGTCAAAATTTCTTACTTTATAGAAAAGTTGGATGCTTTTATATTGCATTTCGGACTTTTAAGATCAGTAGGCCAATTGCAAACCAAATTCTCTAGGAAATCCTCTGGCAGCTTCTGGTATCTTCAAAATTAATCACGTGTGATCTTTCCCAATTTCCCTTATCCCATAAACCAAAGCTTGGGCTAACGAGATGCATTCCTACTCCCCTGTTTTGTTTATAATCTCAAAGTATTTCTTTACTTCAATTCTTTGAGCTTGCGTGTTTCAGTCTATTATTTGGATAAATTAGTATTAGTTTATAAACCAGTATAAACTGTTTTGTTAATTGTTCATTGTTCATATCAACTCTTACAGATAGCAACTTCCCTAGAACTAATTAGAGTGGACAATGGAAACTCAATTTGGAGCAAATGCATAACCCGGAAGTATTACTTTCTTCCTCAAATTTTCACAACCAACCCAATTTTCTAATTAGCAAAACTCTGTAGGCTACTTCTTAATGCACTGATCTAGACAGTCCAGTAATCTAATATGAAGTGCTTTGAATCGGACTATTCGAGCTTGCAATTCCAGCTTCCGTCTTCTTAGATTCTTGTTCTCTTCCATTAGTTGCAGATGGTCGCCATTCTTCTGACCAACCGCCATTGTTTCAGATCCTTCATGAGAAGATCTTAGAAAGGCTGGAAACACACTAGGCTCACATTTCTTACGTAAAATCTCCCCCAGCATCTGCTTGTTTCCCCTCTGAAACTTCTCATGCTTGAATTCCCACCTCTTTTGCGACGTCTTCTTGAACCCCTGTTTCCATTATTACAATAATTAGATTGAAACTCGACTCTAATATATCATAACCTATCAAAAATCTCATTTCCTTTTTCATTTAATATCCATGGGTACTCATGCCCAAACCTATGTGAGAGGGAGCATAAGGAACACATCAAATAGATAACATATTACCTATTAGATCCAATTTCTATGGCAGAATTTAAGCATTCGAATCAGGAAAGTGGTCAATTGGATCCTCATTATAATGAATAATTCTTCTTCAAGATGTTTCAGAGAATAAAAAGTGGTGGGGGCATTTTCAAAAAGATAGAGAAAGAGAGAATACATACGTAAGTATTAAGCTGGCGAATGAAGCTAGAGAAATTATTATGCTTGAAGTACTTAGGCAACAACACCTCAGAGAATTCCGCAGGAGACCAAACTATGAACCCATTTCCCTCTGCATTCCAGGACACAATCCTATTTTCTTCTTCTTCTTCTTCTTCTTCCTCCTGATCTGCTGCTTTTAAATGGAAGCTTCCAGCCTCTTCTAACAGATCATAAGTCTTTGACAGAAAAGGAGCAGGGTTTCTGGTTTTTGAAGACTGCATAATCAAATTCACTCCCAAAATCTGTTCAAAGTTGATCAGCTTCTCAACTTATAAGCCTTCCACCTGCAGCCATTTGTTAGGAAGCTACCAGGTTACGTTCTATAAAGGGTAGAGGTTTCCTTTATCCTTTATTTCCCTTTTCCAAATTCTGCTTTTTCTTCAAGGCTGTTTGGTGATATAAGCTGGACCCATTAAAGTCTATTACGTTAACAAAATAGTGGTAAAATCAAAGCCATTCTTCTTCTAGTAATCATTATGAGAAAAACATGATCTAGCATAATATAGAATCAATAGGATTTGAAAACACTCCAGATATGAACTCGACTATTCAAATTGGTCGCTTATATATTTTAACAATTTCCTCCACATGAATATGTTCCTACTTACCACAAAAAAAATCATATTTTTATAATAAGTCATATAGAAAAAATTTCTTAATTTTCTGCATCTATGCATAAGAGTGCAGTAAGAGAACATTAAAAATGAGATCTTTTTTTTGCATATAATATTACATAGTTAGAGAAAGTTGAAATTAAGGTGTGGCTTTCGCGAGGAGAATTTTTAAAAAAAAAAAAAAAAACTTTTTAAGAGTATAAAAAAGAATCATCTAATTGTCTTAGGATATTGTTTTCCACGATGAAATGTTGAAAATTGACGAGTAATTTCAAAAGAAGGGCCGCGAACTCTGACCCACTTTTTTTTCTTCTCTTCTGCATTTGTATGTCTGCACCCCATTAAATTGTTTATTAATATCAAAATTATATTAATGTATAAAATATTTATGAGAGTGATACAGTGGTTATCACTAAAGGTCCGCAGTAACACATTTTATTTTTATTTTCCAAAAACCAACCCTTCTCGCTCTCACTATCTGGACGTACCCAGTCCAATCAACAACCACAGCATTTTAAGAGTAATTTCATTGAACAGCAAGCAGATGTGCACTTTCTGCGAAAGAAGAACCAACAGCATGAACGTTCATATGCGCCATGGTTAGCATCATCAGTCAGTCAGTTCCGCCCAAGTGAAATCCACCATGGGAACTGTAAATTGGTTGGGCAAACTACTCGAGGCTCGCTCTGGAGGTAGAGAGATCGAATGCCTGCACGCTATCACCATTGTTAAAAAAGTAGTATTGGATGATGGAATTCCTCAGAAAGGCATGCATTTTATGTGAAATGAATGATGCTACACTTGCGCTACGAGAGGACTGAAATGAAAGGGGGCTCAAAAGCGATTATTCTGATGGGGTATAACTACGACGAGGGATTGATATCAAATAACAGTACAAAAAGAATATTATAAAAATTTTGCACTGACATAGGTAGGGGCCGCGCGAACGCAGGCCCCCACTACCACAAATTATGACGTAGGCTCTGCCACATTGGACAGACCTTAGGTGGGCACCCCTCCGAAGTGCAATGGAGGTCACCAACCTAAGCTATGGGCCTCGATGATCACCCAAAAGCCCCGTCCAGGTAAGTATGTTTCAACGAAGCCCGTTGATTTTCTTTTATAGCTAGTGGGTACTTCTCTTCATTTCAGATTTGTCGATGTGGGACAAACTCAAAGTGCATGATAAAGCCAAATTCGTTTAGTATTGATACTAATTTTTAATCATTACATTGTTCTACATCAAGTTGCTGTGGTGTAGTGGTTATCACGTTAGTCTTACACACTAAAGGTCCCCAGTTCGATCCTGGGCAGCAACATTAACATTACACATTTTTTTGTCTCTTCTTCTGTAGGAAAATTTTCCATCCCTATTGTTCTACATGGAAAATGGCTTTGAGATTGGGATTAAATGAAGCGGCCTGCTAGGCTATATTGGGCTCCACCGACAAGTTGGGCCATCACATAAGCCCAAAAGGTCCCATTAACTGCAATAGTTTACTCAAAATAATAATAATGGTTTACTCAAAATTCCAAGGTCACTGGCTTGGGTTTGAGCACTCGAAAGGCCGGATGGTTAACGGCCACAGCCTCGAGCTGATCACCGCTATCGGCTTCCGATAAATTTTTTAGTAGCAGACCACATAAGGATAGGGCAGGCCACTGCATGGGAAATCAAGAATTCAGAGATTTTGAAGATTTTTAACTATTGCTATGGCTGAGGGATGATGATGATCATCATCATCATGATTTTGTACTGAAATAGGTTGTGGCTAGAGGTTTGACATGATAGAAGGCTACTCCATGGGCTTCCTCTCTCGGGAATCATGCAGTCTTAATGACTGCGTTTTCTTCATATAATTTCAAGGAACTAATGGAAATGGAAGCTTTGAATCAAACGAGTCATCTTTTTTGGAAAATTTTCCATGAATGACCTTAATTAATGGAAGATGACTCTTCTGTGTTAACATCGTGTATGTAGAAGAAACAGAGTTCCTAGGTACCATCATATTTAATCTTTCCATCACTACTAAAAACTGAGTTCCTTTCCCTCTAATTTTGATAAGTTTAAGATAACAAGAACACAATCTAAGTAATAAACAGTCATTAGTTCAATCTTTAATGCTATATATTTTATATAATGAACATGTACATATATGATTATGTATGTAAAGTACTTATATAAGCCAGAAGTAGGGGGGAAATTGTATATAAACATATAGCTGTCCATGAGCTTACCTCAAAAAACCTTTACACAGAATACAAAGACAATGATGTACTTTATTAGTATCTTTCTTCTTCTTCCTTTTTTTCTTACAAATGGAGGAGTTTCCAGGAACAGAATCTCATTAGAAGACAAGAACGCACAGAATTACACAGCAGAAGAGGAAAATGGAGATTCTGTTCAATGACTTCTCTGCCTGCATTTCCTGTCTTCTCAACCGGTTCCTACGGCTCCCTGTTAGATGATAAGAGTTTTGGTAAGAGTATAAATTGTCAGAGTTCCCAAAGACCCTTGCATACATGAAATCGCCAATCATTCCTACCACCGGATGGTGAAAACCACTGAACGATGTTCTAGCAAGGTTTAGCGAAGGAGCTGGCGAATCTTCTTCATAATTGCCAAAAAGAAGGGGGTCATGATTTGGTCGCTGGTAAGGATTTCGATATCGAAGCTGCTGCTGATGTGTGCTGAGGGTAGCAAGTATCTGGTTACCACAAGCTGAAGGTCTAGGAGGTATATCAACGTTGTCTTGATGCAGAGCTTGGGCTTCAGGCCCGACTTCCTCGGCCATTTGGCCACGACCATAGAGAGGAACCATTGTGGTGTGGGAAATATCAGCCTTGCAAACTGGGCATTGCGGGTGCTCATCAATGGCAAGAGAGACGCTCTTGACGTGAAGCCATTTATAGATGCAAGGCCAGCAGTACAAGTGACCGCAGAGAGTAACCACTGGCTCATGGGCAAAGTCTAAGCAGATGTTACAATCAAAGCAACCCTTGTAGGTTTCTCGATCTGTTCCGCCTGTACCAGAGACGTGTTTCCATCCTTGCGCAAAGCACTGTTCATAGGCCATGGATCGATCAAGCAACTCCAGTTATTTTCTGGAGAAGTCCACAAAAACACGGTAAATTTCTCCGTCTGAAAAGATTTTGGGTAACAATAATTATAAAAAGAATTAGAAGCTAAGGTTAGAACCAGAGGGAAGAAAGCTAAAAACAATACATTATTTAAGGACTACCAAAGCAGAAGATTGGTGGGACATTTAAGATACCTAAAACTCAACTGAAAGCAGCCAACCATGTGACCGACTTTGATTCCAGAAGTGGTTAGATGCTCAATTAACTCATCCTAAAAGATTTTAAATACTCAAGACCAACCACAAAATGAAACAGACTTGGCAGCAAACTATTACTAGGTTAGATAGAAGGTGGGTAATAACAATAAAATAGCAACGAAATCATTGAGTTGGGTAAAATCTTGAAAACTCAAAGCCAAACATGAATCATTCAGGCAAATGGTGTGAGATCCCATATCGGTTGGAGAGGGGAACGAAGCATTCCTACATTCTTTACAAAGGTGTGGAAAACTCTCCCTAACATACGTGTTTTAAAACCTTGAAGGGAAGCCCAGAAGGGAAAGTCCAAAAAGGACAATATCTGCTAGCGTGGGTTTGGGCTATTACAAATGGTATCAGAGCCAAGCACCGGGCGGTGTGCCAGCTAAGACGCTGGGCCTAGAAGGGGAGTGGATTGTGAGATCCCACATCGATTGTAGAGGGAAGGAAATACAGCATTCCTTATAAAGGTGTGAAACCTCTCCCTAACAGAAGCATTTTAAAACCTTGAGGGGAAGCCCAAAAGGGAAAGCTCAAAGAGAACAATATCTGTTAATGGTAGGTTTGAGCTGTTACAAATGGTGAACTCAAATTGAAGGAGCTCTGAAACTTTGTAGAACTTCATCAGCTGGTAAAATAATGGTCAGGAACAGCTATTTTAATGCATTAACAACTAAAGCAGTCAGTAACCTCTTAGACCTAACCATGGGCATAATACAAGTAGAGGCCAGGATACCCAGTGATTAAAAAGAAAGGACTATTATTTTCTCATATGCCAAACGAATAAACACAGAAGAGAGGACCTAGTAATTAAGTCATATATAACTCCAAAAGGAAGAATGTAATCCTGGCACATGGTCTTCCTCAATGTGCTCTTAGTAGCCCATTACCCTTTCGTTCAATTGTACTTCCTTCCAGAATTGAGTTTGTTTGAAGTAAAACCCATATTATGGGAAAAAGTAGCAGATAATTGCAAGGAATCTTCATGAAAACCCCCATCTCACTATTCCTATTTAGGAATGGCAATCAATCAAGATATCCGCCACTGCCACTACACTGTCTCCAAACCTGAAACCAACTTTCTATTACTTGAAAACCAGCATTTGGATCATGATTTGTGGCAAATACAAACTTCTATAGCTTGAAAGTTGTGACTAGCATATATTCTAGATATAAAAACTTTTCAAGATTGTGATCCAATTCATCATCACAAGAGACCAAAACCTATTTTCTTTGACGCATGTAGTCCCCTAGCCAGCCCGTGAATATAATAAACATAATATGGAGAACAATATGACTTGTCCACTAAAATTCATGATATGCAAGCAGACACATTATCATTTATCAGATATGAACTCCAGAAACAAGACCAGTATTCCTCAGAATCACCAGTCGAATGCAGACACCACTTCTCCCTTTCTCCCCCCTGACCAATGCTTAAGACTCCATCTAGAAGTGAAAATAAACAGAATTGCAAATGATCACTCTATAATACCAAACCCTATTCTAGCTTCCCTGAAATAGCCCAAACTGACCGGAATTTGGTGAGCTCGAGACAGATAGAGTCCTAAATACCGCATATAATAAAGATGGAGATAGGAAACAGGAGGAGGCCACCCACAGACTGCCAGTTCAAAATGTATTCACACGAAAAAGACACAGAATTTAGAGGGCAATTCTCTTACGTCCTAGTTGGTAGTCTAATGCTAGACATATAAGAACACATCTTGTTCGATAACCAAATCAAACCATCAAAGCCCGAAGTAACTCCACTGTGTTAGTGTGTGTTGTTCGGACTATTTTCCGCCGGCCAAAGACAGATGAAAGTGATTGATTGCCTGATACAGCTCCTAATGATGAAAATTCATCAACTAGAGCCGCGTGGATCCAACCCTACTCTTCCCAGGCATAAAATGGAAAACTCTAATAGTAGAGATATGAAACAACCTCGAGGCCCAACATTTTAAAGAATTTCTAATAAAACCACTACGAGGCACAGCCCAGAAGAATTAAGCCTTCACTTCAATTCAAAGTGTGTTCTGATATAATAGAATTATCATACAAACAGCCAAATACCACATTCCCGATTGTCAAAATTAAAACAAAACACAGATGGAAAACACATAACAAGTTGAAGCTTCCATGGTTTATCCAGAAAAAAAAAAAAAAAAAAAAAAAAAANCTTCCATGGTTTATCCAAAAAAAAAAAAAAAAAAAAAAGAAAGAGAAATAGAGCCACAGAAAACACATCCAGAATGAAAGATCCAGAAAATCCAACAGCACCAGAGCTTGTATGAAACAACGCAATCGAAGACAAGGAAAGTAATAAACATATCAAAACTTCCACCTCCACGAGGAAAAAATCACGGCGAAACGAAGCATGAAAACACAAGTTGAGAAGAGCAGAAAATCGAAAAACAAATCACGAAAGTTCAAATTCAGTGGTTCACCTGTGAGAGAGAATCAACAGTTCTTTTGCTAATAGCTTCCCACAAAACGAGGCAATGTTAATGCAAAAATGAAAAGGTTGGAGAACGAAATGACAGAACGGGAAATAGAGAGAACAGCCAGTTGACAGTGATCTAGCGTCCAAAGTGAATGGGGCTTTATGGACAAACCTCCGTTTTCTTTAACCATTCTGATGGGCCCCACACTAGCTGACGTGGAATAATCTCGCCTCATATCCCACACTATTTTCTCTTCTACATTTTTTTAAAAATTAATGTCAGGATTTAACTCAGTTTTCTTTCTTAGTTGATATCCATATTAATTATCACTTAATTATACTCACTTTAATTTATTTAATTGCCATTATATTTTCCTTTGGGAACCACAAAATCATTGTTGCGGTGGTTTGAGTTTTCTGCTTTTTCTTATAATTTATTTGGTTAATAATATATTAATGTTTTAATGTACCAATATAATTTTATTGGTCTAACACATCATGTACTTTCTAATTTCCAATTTAAAAATACAAAAATTTCAAAAGATATTTATTTTTATGAATCCCTATATATTAATTATAATTATAATTTTACTACTATACATTTCAAATGCCCACCATAAATAATTTATTTATCTATAGATTTTCTAAACATTTATTTTAGTCTCTAAATAATTATTTGTACTCTCTTTTTAACTTTTTTACAACAATTTTATTATTCTATATAATCAATAAGAATTTAAAAACATTATCAATAAACTTTGGTTGGGGAAAGATATTTTTGTGACAGTGGCATGAACACAGCTATTGCGTATCTGTCGTGTAGTGCGATTATTTTTTAATTTTATCTTACACGATTAAAAAAAAATTCCTTGCTTTATTTATTTATTTTTCTTCTCAACTTTACTTCTTAGAGTGTATTTTTCCAGTGTTTATAAAAGAAAACTGTTCAAATAGAGGAGTATTTTAATGAAAAAAATATAGCTATTTTCCTTTATAATTTTTTTTTAAAATTTCTTTGTTATTTTTTTAAAAAAAAAAACTCAGAAAAACACTTGAAATATACTCAACTAGTTAATGCTAATGCTAGATGTTTAAATCATCAGTCTTCACATAATTAAACTAAAAAAAGAGCCTTTGANAGATTTTATTCTTTAACTAGGTTGGTTAAGATTTTTTTTTTTTTTTTTTTTTTGGAAAATATTATATCACTAAATATAAAGTAAATTATTCAAACTAATGATCTCTTAATTAACTTTAACCATGGGTAAGATAAATTGATGGTTGAGTTGACTTAAATAGGGAGCTCAAAGGTACTGGCAAATATGACCATTACAACGCACACCAACGAATTATTTGTAGGATGATAGCATTTTTTAAAAGAGTACAGTAGACTGAGGATTATAATTTTAGTTAAAAAAAAAAAAAAAATGCTATGTTTGAATGTGACTAATAAAGGTAAAAGCCACATCTAAAACAGTCAAAATAGAATAAGATCAATAAAGAAAACTCAAAAAAAAAAAAAAAAAATGCTATGTTTGAATGTGACTAATAAAGGTAAAAGCCACATCTAAAACAGTCAAAATAGAATAAGATCAATAAAGAAAACTCAAAAAAAAAAAAAAAAAATGCTATGTTTGAATGTGACTAATAAAGGTAAAAGCCACATCTAAAACAGTCAAAATAGAATAAGATCAATAAAGAAAACTCAAAAAAAAAAAAAAAAAATGCTATGTTTGAATGTGACTAATAAAGGTAAAAGCCACATCTAAAACAGTCAAAATAGAATAAGATCAATAAAGAAAACTCAAAAAAAAAAAAAAAAAATGCTATGTTTGAATGTGACTAATAAAGGTAAAAGCCACATCTAAAACAGTCAAAATAGAATAAGATCAATAAAGAAAACTCAAAAAAAAAAAAAAAAAATGCTATGTTTGAATGTGACTAATAAAGGTAAAAGCCACATCTAAAACAGTCAAAATAGAATAAGATCAATAAAGAAAACTCAAAAAAAAAAAAAAAAAATGCTATGTTTGAATGTGACTAATAAAGGTAAAAGCCACATCTAAAACAGTCAAAATAGAATAAGATCAATAAAGAAAACTCAAAAAAAAAAAAAAAAAATGCTATGTTTGAATGTGACTAATAAAGGTAAAAGCCACATCTAAAACAGTCAAAATAGAATAAGATCAATAAAGAAAACTCAAAAAAAAAAAAAAAAAATGCTATGTTTGAATGTGACTAATAAAGGTAAAAGCCACATCTAAAACAGTCAAAATAGAATAAGATCAATAAAGAAAACTCAAAAAAAAAAAAAAAAAACCTACTGCAACCAAACATAGGGACCAACCATTAGTTTTCCGATGTTTCTGGTTTTTTTTTACTGTCATCGTCTTAGGACTCCAATTTTTCACAACTTCTCTCTCATAAATATATTCCTCTTTTGCAAAGTTTTCTCCATCAATCTCATTCTATTTTGACTTCTTTTTCTCTTATAAATATATTCTTCTTCTTCTTTTTTTTTTTTTTTTTTTGGTTGGTTTTTTCTTAAAATTTTTTGTCAATTGATCACGTGAGAGGGAGACAAAAATTCTGCTATGAGATAAGAAATGTCAAGAAGATCGACGAAGAGAAAGATTCAAAATCTGAGTAAGCAATTGGAATAAGTGAAGTAACTGCTCCCGATTGCTTACCATCTGAAGTAGTCCTAGCTTGGAGAAGATCGACGAACCTGAGATAAAGATTCAAAATCTGAGTAAGTAATTGGAATAAGGGAGGCAACGGCTCCAGACTGCTTATCATCTGGAGTAGTCCTAGCTGGAGAAGATCGACGAACCTGAGATAAAGATTCAAAATCTGAGCAAGCAATGGAAGAAGGGAAGCAACTGCTACCAACTGCTTATCTTCTAGAATAGTCCTGGAAGAAAGTTGTGCCTAGTGACTGGAATCCTCTAATGTCAATTGAACAAGCTGACAATCTGCAGAAGATACTGAACAAAACTACTGGTTGAAGAGGGGGCTGATCCGCTACTTCAGCGGCAAAAAAATAAGGTGAGGGTTGATGAACAAAAGAAGACTGCAATACATCTCCATTACCATTTTCTTCTAAGACTAATTAATAATATGAAAGGATAATCTAAATCTCTGAATAACAAAATTTTATTAAACTTCCAAAAATCATTTCTCCGAATATAAGAATTTATTGAAAGTAATACTATCAACTATTGAAAAAGTTAAAAGATAAAACTAAAACCTCACACCCATAAATACATATTTTTTAATGGGGAAGTATTCTTATAAAAATACAATCGTCATAATTACATTAAAAAAAGAAAAAAGAATCTTGATTGTTGCACCCTTCTTATTCAAATGACCTTTGTCCATATGAGAAGGGAGGCAATGTCTTTTGTAGTTATTGCAAAAGGGACACCCCATGTGGGTTTAATCTTATCCTCCAATATTTGCATACAGACTTAATATAAAATTCAATAAAACTAACTTACAAGCAAACAATTCTGATGTGTGTGTGTGTGTGTGTGTGTATATATATATAAAGAAATCATAAATGAACGGGACTTCACCGACAAAATTGTAGATATTAGACCAAGAGAGCAGCTGATAATCTAGTACATTAATGTTGGATAAGAGAGTAATCCAAAAGCTAATTAAAGCAATTTAGATGAGCCTAACAAGTCACAGACGTGAACAGCCCGACAAGAAAGGAAAACTAAAGAATATTGAATTTGAGATGTCTACCTTCAATAGATGAACCACTCCCACACACTGAAAGGCGTCTACTCCCCGTATTTCGCTGACCCAGTTTCAAACCAGACCTTTTTAGATACCAATTATTGAAGCTTCCAACTTTGATTATTTATATAGACCGTCTACAACTTTTATTTGAAATTGAAGTAGAGCATACCATTTGACATTACTAGTTGGTGATATATATTCCTATAGCTTATTTACCCATGGCAGATTGATAAGTGTTACGTGGGGTTAAATACACAAAAAATTGAATCAGTCAGAGATAGCAAAACTAGCAAACCTGATTATGGTCAGGAAATGGAATAATTGAAGCATAAACGCCCGAAACCAATGATGAATGGATGTCACAGTGAGTGTAGGTGTCAGAATAAGCCTCGCCTGGATTGATCCTTGTATAAGATCCTGTTTTTTTTTTATTGCGACCCTTTGGACGTAACCGATCCCTTCTCTTGTTAACTTTCTAAATAGCTGATTCAAACAAATAAAAGATGATGAGAAACTCTCAAAATGAGAAAAGTATAATATTTGCAACCAAAAAACAAACTTGTCAAATAATAATAATAACCATTTTAAACAGGCCTCCAAGTAAAGGACCAGAAAAGTCCAGTCTTTTGTTTCCAAAGTGGTTCCCATCATCTTCTGCTGTCCGCCCAAGGGCACATAAGAGTAGCGGATGAATTATATAACTGGTACATGTAATGTCCAGTAAGACAATTTAACAAGTCACGGACAAAATAGTATAAAAATAATTTAGCAAGGCAGTAACGATGATGATGACAATGAACTATTATAGTATTAGATGTTGATAAATTAAATATATACATATATATCAGATTAGTGCCATACCCAAAATAGTACACCTCCTTAGTCTCACAAAATTCACCTACACCAACATGGGGAAGCATTTCCTCTTGAGGAATCTCTTTGACCCGAGACATCAAGATAACAAACATGTTGAAAAGTTATAAAATAGTTTCGTGCTGATTATAATGGAGCAGACCTAAATTCATTGAGATAATGCATACTTAATCCTCTTTTCCTTGGTCACACCAACTGTTGATCCTCTCTTCCCAATATGGCCCAGTGCAACCTACAGTCAAGAAACATTGTTGGTGTGAGCATGAGAGAGAGAGAAAGAACAGGATGATAGACAAGTATCAAAGAAATGGGTGCCTGCTGATTTGGTATAACAAAAGCCTCTTCCAGAGAAGACTGAAGCAACTCCATCATTTGAGTATCACAGAATTCATAACATACATGCTCTAGAAGATCTTTATCAGGAACAAGTCCTCGAGCACGAAACACAATAATAATCATAATCTCAGTTTGGGTTTCAGGCAGAGTGGCATGCATGTATTGTCCTGAAGACCTGAAAGAACATTGACGAATTGCAAAAAGAATAGGTTAGAATAGCTTTTACTTCAACAAGGAGGAAGAACTTCCAAATCTTCAGAAAACGAAGATAAGTACACTACCCCCTTGGCACTAGTTCAAGAAAGCAACTATTGTGTGCAAACATGTTATTAGGTGGTCTATTTTGTGACTCAGCCATAGACCAGACGTCTGCCACAAAGGTGTACTTGTTTGGCTGTCCTTTTTTGGAAACATATTTTATGCACATCTTCTCTTGTGCAATAAGAACCTTCTCACTCTCATTGATGATAAAATATCCTCCCTGGTCATATGGACACTCCCTAAGCTCGGTAAGATCCTTCTCAGAATTATGATACAAAATAAAAAGACAACAATCTAATTGCTTGTTACAAATAATTTCCGTATGCCAGAATAAATGCAATACCAATACATATCTGTTTTGAAAAGGAAGTTAGAACATAATCAGCATAAGCACACTTTTCCAAACAACCAAAGAGATCTTATCTGATGCTACAATTTTCAAATGAGTAGAAAACACCTGGTTGGTACCTGCTTTAGGGATCAATCATTGAATAAAAAAGGGCCTTGACAACCTGAGCACTGATCAAGTTAACAACCAGATCGCCTAGCTATTTAAAAATACCGAGGAGCTCCAGTGACAGGATTGGTCATCAATTAGAAAACGCAATGACCATTCCATGATTTGTCGTGGATTAGCTCGTAAATTCAATGAAGTCTCAGTAACAGCTAGAATACTGAAGCTGATGATTATGAATTGAAATTATCACCAATAATCAAGACAAGAACATGCACCATCTTTGAAGTGGTGAAAACGAAATTTATCCCTAACAATTATTTCTCTATCAGCAATAACAGAGATGTGTTTAATAGCTGAATGACAATCCTCACATATTCGAAGGTTCTTTACAATCCTAATAGTCTCACCTTGATTGGTTTTAAGTAAACCAAACGCTAGGGCAAGCCTTTCACTATGATATCTAAGGGCATAATCCCTTTCTTCTTCTTCCAAATCATGCATCAAGGACTCCAGTGCTGGTATATAGCCTGATTCACTACAACGGCCCATTAATTCATCTAAATACCTATAGATAGCATTTGTTTCAGGATGAGACTTGTCACCCATGCTAAACATATAGGTTTTCTGATTGATCTCTATGGTGCTATAACCTACTTGCTTCTTTAGGCGTCGTCTAACCATCATGTTTCGCACCATCTCTACTTGATCCATTCTACCGGCCAATGCATATATGTTAGAAAGCATTACATAATGACCAGGGTTTTCTGGTTCAACTGCTAAAACATGTTCTGCAACCTTAACTCCAAGGTCAAAATTTTTATGCATTCTGCAAGCCCCAAGCATTGAAGTCCAAACTGCTGGGCCTGGCTCTTCAGGAAGAAATTTTCTAATGAATTGATAAGCATCCTTGAGCAATCCAGCACGTCCAAACATATCTACCATGCAGACATGATGTTCTACTCCTGGAACTAACCCATATACTTCCTTCATGCTTGAAAATGCCTGACGACCATCATCAATCAACCCTGAATGAGCACATGCAGACAAGACAGCAACGAATGTGATATTGTTAGGGCGAGGACCATAAGCTCTCATTTCATTGAAAAGCTTCATTGCTTGCTCACCATAACCATGCATCCCATACCCTGAAATCATGGCTGTCCAAGTAACAACATTCCTTACCTTCATGGAGTCAAAAACTTCCCGCGCTTTGCTTACATTCCCACATCTAGTGTACATGTTAATCAATGAAGTACCAAGAACCACGTTCAGATTGAAACTATTACTATTGGCATAATCATGCAACCAGCATCCGAAATCAAGAGCTCCTAGCTGAGAACAGGAAGACAATAAGCTTACTACTGTAGCTGAATCAGGTTGAAAGCCTGACCCTATCATCGGATTAAATAAATCGATTGATTTCGCTGGTAATCCATTCTGCTCGTACCCTGATATAAGTGAATTCCAAGCTATAGTTGTTCTTTGGGGCATTTCATCAAACACCTTCTGGGCGACTTTCATATCACCAGCTTTGGCATAGAGAGCAATTAGTGCAGCCTGAACGTACATATCAGATCCATAACCAGAAACCACAACGTGAGAATGAATTTCTCTACCCAACCTGAGAGCTGAAAGATCAGCACAGGCTTTGATAACAGACGTAAATGTATAATTCGACTGGGAAACACCCAAGAAGAGCATATGACGGTAAAACAGGACGGCATCAACAGAAAACCCATACTTGGAAGTCGCTTTGAGAAGGGAATTGAACAGGAATGAATCAGGATTTGGGACAGTGGGCAACAACCGACGAGCATACGTGATTGAACCAGCGGCACAAACCAGTGAAAGAAGCTTGGTGAGAAGTGATCGACTTCTATGGAATCCGGAAACAATGATATGGGCATGAACTTGTTGAAGGTTTCTCAGACGAGGACCTGCTTGAAGAAGCGCTGCATAGATTGGACTGTGGGGTCGGGAGTCAAAAATGTGAGTTACAGGATGTTGAAGCGCGAGTTGTTGGGATTCCACTGTAATTAGAGACTTTGTTTTGTTCATAGTTGGATTGATCAAATTTGTGCATCCAATGGTTTTGAAGTAGAGGAGGGAAGATCCTTGAAAGTACTAAATATTGGAACAGAAATTTATGTTTACGTCCAAAACAAAAGGCGATCATTGACACTTACATTTGCACTTCCTTCCGCCTCCAACTACTCCCTCAGAAGCTCCCGTCCTGCAACTCCGCCGACTTAGCTCGAGTGTAAGCTTTTTCTGCTTCATTTTTATAGCCTTCGTGGAATATGGGAGGGAATGAGCAACATTTATGTCCAAATGGGGTCGCGAACCGTCCAGCTTAGAAAAATAAATTACATAATTTTAAATATATTAGTGAATTTTGAAATATTTAAACTAAAACTTAAATATATCTTTAAAAAATAAATTAATCTAATTTTCAGAATTTTTAAACCAAAACTTAAATATGAATTGGTTGGTAAAACATTATAGACGGTCTTACCTTCTTTTAACAAAATTTTAATAAGAATTATATTGAAAAATGAACTAAAAAATTATTTACAAGAACTCTAATCCCCGCAAAGTTTTTACGGAAAATCTCTGCTTGCTTCCCTAAAAAGAAAATTTCGTAGGATCAAATGATGGAAATTGATTGAGATTAGCTATGAGTGAGATACCGCTCTAGAAGAGTTATAATTCTAAGGTTGTGTTAGGACTTACGACCTTGTGTCAAGACTTACGGCCAAGGAACAGTCTCAAGTAGATAGTTTTTATGGGGCGTAGGCCTCTCAAAAGGCAACGGAGGGCGTGCAAAAGTATGGGGCATAGGCCTCTCAAAAGATAACGGAGGCGTGCAAAGATTTCCTCGGATCAGATGGACGATGAAAAAATGAAATGAGTACGGGAATGAAGTTGGGATGGAGGCAGTGTCCGGGAGGGATAATTTAAAATCGAACTTTGGTCAATTTTTTTTAATACTCTTCTCAATTTCTAAACTAAACTTTCGTCCTCAAACATTAATTTAACTTCAATCCTTAACTTCCAAACTATCAATTATAAAATCTGTTTAACTTCCCATCCTTAAAACTTTCAAGAAAAAGAAAAAAACAAGATCAAAATGGTTTAACTTTAATAATATCCATCCTAGTTTAAAATACATAATTAAGTTCTAATGTTTGTTAAGATCATGATTATTATATTGCGATTTAATATTCATTTACTCAATTCTCAAATGCCTCTCACATCTAAACATGCATATGAGTTCATGCTATTTATTTGGATATAAGGACCAAAAATAGGTATGTTTCAAAATTCAACATTAAAATAGACACACAAAAAAAGAAAACTCTAAAGATTTAACCCTTACTTCTCTTAAGGTGCTGAATCAAAAGAAAACTCTAAAGACAAAGCTTGTGATTATCTGGACAGCCTCTCCTTTCCAAAGTAAAGATTGTCACTGAGTGAGCGTTAAAGGCTGAACAGCAAGGTGAGTATATAAGAAGGAAAGAATCAACGCATACTGAACAGAAAACCCCTCTTTAAAGCGCAGCCTAGTATCTACTAAAGGGATTTGGGCATCCTTCAAACTTAAGAGCACCAGATTTATACAGAACTTCAGCACTAAACTCTAAAGAATTTCGTATTCTCATGATAAAAGGCTTAAAAAGATTCAGTTGGCAGCTCTAATAATGCCTGCCCTGCCCTCTTCACTAAATTCCTTCAATCAATCACAGCTCTTTTCTTTCACTGTTATGCAGAACTCAGTAACAAAGCATCAATATGAAATATATTTCAACTGTGGCTTATTAAGCACATAACATTTACAGAAGGACTGGTTTTTTAAGCTGAGTAATATTCATCAATCAACAAGGGAAGGAGAAGAAAAAAAACACGCACACACACAAAGGAAAGTGGAATAACACACACGCACACACAAAGGAAAGTGGGATGGATTTTTCCCATTACTGCCATGTTCATCTGAAGATTTAAATCACTTTTTTTTCCCCCAATATTGAACAGACATCCAGACCCAGAAAATCTCAATGCAATTTGCAGCTTGGAATCAAAAGAAAAGACTCAACAATTTACTCAGAAAACTAATCATATTTTTCTCTCCAGGAATAAACAAGAAAGAAAACCCAAGATAGGGCAAGAAGAATGTCACCAACAATCTGCCTCAGCCAATCCCAGGAAAGGTCCTCCACTCTTCGCTCGAAATAGAACCTCCACATCGCCATTGAGACGTGAAGCACCATACATCCCTTAGCGAAGAACCCTTGAAATTCTCTGTCCTTCACGAACGAAACCATGAACAGAAGAAACCCGATTGCGAAGAGGAGCAACCCGGAAAACGAATCGGAGGTCTGAAGCAGGAGCTGATCGTGTGGCGTAGAGCCCATTAACTTAGTGGCGATATCGATCCCATGCCCAATCGTGTAAATTTCCTTCATATAGAACATCATCAGCGTCCCGCTCGTGATTGCGACCACAGAGTGAAGAAGGCAGATCACGGGGAAAGTCGACGACGACGACGATCCCATTTTGAACGGACGGTGGAGGCGTCGTAATTACTTATGGATTTGAAACTGCGTACATGGCTGCTCCCGTAATTGAAGGAACCCTAATTGCACAGCTGAAATTTGAGTTTGGGAGGAAGACGATGAGCCGAAGGAAACCGTGATCGGGCTCTTTAATTTTCTTTTTCTTCTTTTAAATTATTCGCGTCCTTTATATAATTTTCTTTTTTTGGAATAACCCGAAGAGAGAGAGTGTACACTCTGGAGATAAGTATCTCAGCCCCTGGGCCCAGCTGGACCAAATTTTTGCATATTCCACACTGTTTCCTTGATTAATACGTGGCAACGGCTGACAATGCCGACAGATTCTTAAGGCTCCACTTGTAATTATAATAAAATTATATATTTTAACTCAAGATTCATATTTGGACCCTCTCATTTTCTTCCTCAACAAGGAAGATGGGCTTAGCCCAACCTTGTTGCCGACTCCTTTTTTTTTTTTTTTTTTTTTTTTTTTTTTTTTTTTTTTTTTTTTTTTTTTTTTTATATATATATATATATATATATATATTAAATGTTAATTATTATGTTACCATTACATGAACCTTTTTTTTATTTTAAAGTATGATATAAGATGAATTTTTCATTCTTAACAATGATGACTTGACACCATTATGAGACAATTAAAATTTTATTTTTTAAAAAACAACCACTAAAGAAAAAAAAAAAGAAAAAAAAAAGAAATACCAGTTGAACATTAAGTAAATAATAAAAAAGGCCAACCAAGTATTTTTTATTTTAAAATAATTTAAATATTAATATGAGAAAAATAACTTAGACGCTTAGCTTATTCCAAAAGGTGGCATAAGTCATGTAAAGTTGTTTCGTATGACATTATCCTACCGTGAATCTGGCTAGCTTGTCATAGCTAGAATCGAATCGAACCAGGGCTTGACAACATGAATATTATGCTAGATACACATATTCATCGTAAGCCTGTGCCAAAAAATGGGAAGCCAACAACTTCTTGTTTAATTACAAAAACAAAGACTTGGCCAAATACTAAGCAGATGACAACAGCGAGGGAGTTCTTTCCTCGGGATTGAGTGAACGATCTCATAGCTTGCACTTACAAGACGGATCGAAGGGTTATGAGAATTTGGGTTTGGGGCGGGGTGAGGGTTCAGGATGTAGAGGGGCAAGCTTTTGAATCCAATGGAGTGGCCCTCCTTTCTTATGGTCTTGATGAAAACTAGACAGAGGATTTCCTACTAAAGCGAGTTTCCCATCATGGGCAAGCGAATACTCGAATTTCTCTAATACCTTCACTACCTGCCAGAAATCGGGTCTCTTCTCTGGATTTACAGACCAACATTGCTCGATCAGTGCTCGCATAGCCAACGGACAATCACTTGAGACAACAGGCCTAAGATTCTAAAAAACCAACATTGATTCGTTAAGAACCATGATCAATTACAAACCATGGCTCGCATGATAAACCCGACAAAGAAGATAATCTAGGAACAAACACGTGATCAATAAAAAGCTGACCTTGTTCACAACAGCAAAGGCTGCTTGAATGGGAGTCATATCCTGGTAAGGAATTGCACCAGCCACCATTTCCCACAACATAAGCCCGAAGCTGTACACATCAACCTTTCGACCATAGGGTTTATGTTTAATCATCTCCGGTGCCATCCATCGATAAGTACCAGGATCATCAGCCAATGGGTCAAGAAAGGCATCAGGACAAGCTATACCAAAATCTGCAATTTTCAGGTGGAAGTCCTCGTCAATAAGAACATTTTCGGGTTTAAGATCCCGATGAATTACGCCTTGTGAGTGAATATATTCCATGCCACGAGCGACATCTAAAGCCATTGCAATTAGTTTTCGCATAGGGAGAGATTGGTGCTCAAGTTTGTGCAAGTATGCTCTTAATGATCCTTGAGACAAATATTCGGTAATGACACAGTGAACTGGTGGCTTCCTACAGGCAGCTACAAACTGCAACAGAAAGTAAACAAACGTCAACAAAACTAAGAGATTGAACATATTGACTACAATCTAACACTCGATTCACCTTTAAAACGTTCGGATGATTGAGACGAGATAAAAGGGAAACTTCTCTGGTGAATTGCTTCTCCAATCTCGAAGCAAGAACTCCATTTTCGTCGTCCTCAGGCTGCCGAATAATTTTAACAGCAACAGGTTTGTCCTTGTATTTTCCATGATATAGTCGACTGTGAGCTCCATGAGCAAACCTTAACCCGAGAAACAACTCGGAGAGATCAACACTCCAGTCATCAACCGTTTCGACTGCGGTGACTCTTACACCACCGGACTCGAAATATTTGGTCCAGGGTGAGTCCTTCCGGGGCTTTGACTTATCACCTCGTTTTGCCGAAGCTAGGTGTTTCAGTGGACTGGTATTCAAAGATGACTTGAAATTGGCAGATTTAGAAACTTGAGGATCCATGTTCTTGAATTCCTTCGTTTGTTCTCTAAGTCGAGGAGTTGGAGTTGAGAATCTCTTACTCTCGGATTTTGCTTCCCTGAAAAGGCCAGAGAGGTTGCTGGTGGGAAGAGGAGACAGATACCTCGTCTTGTTGGATACGAAACTTGGTTGAATCTTCGAAATATCAGGATTTGGTTTCTGGGGTGATGAAGTTGGTTGAGGCCTCGATTTCAAGCCAGAATTGCGAGGTGGTTCGATGGTGAAAGGAACAGGGGTCAATCTTAACGAGTCCCATCGATGATAAACTGTGTGAGAGAACTTGGTTCTCCTAAGCCAAGAATTAGCCTCCTTCTCCATTTTTTTCTTCTAATCTTCCTGCAAATAGTTCATGAAACTTAACAGATCTTCAAACCACACACGTTCTTCATTTTCTCCCCTCTCCTGCTCAGGAGGAGGACTAAACACAAGTTGGGTTCTCGGGAACAAATGGGTATGATGATGACCATGAATTTGATGGCCCAAAAAGCTTGATTTCATCGACCCATCATGCAATTCTAACGAACAAACATTCTTTGTTTCATGAAATTAAAGAATCATTGAGACGTACAAAACGATGGAGATTTTGGAGCGCTGCTCAAATCCTGGTTCTCCCACCAGCAAAACAATCGGTTAAAGCAAAACCCAACAAGCAGATACAGAAATATGAATCCCTCTCAAGTCACAAAGCAACACAAATCTTCCCGTTCAACACCAAATTCCTTTCCTCCTGTACACATCTTTTTTAACTTCGGTTCCAAAGTCAAAGCCCACCTTGAGTATAAGCCTGGCAAATCCCACACAGAGATCCCCAATAAATAAATCCAGATAATAATAATAAAAGAGAACCCAAATTCCAAAAGACAAATAATTTACCCCCTCCCATTTAACTATTCAAACAAGTGAATTAACCAGAACCCAGACAAAAGAGCGAAAAAAAGAACCCCAACAAGTTTCCCAAAAAGAAGCAGAAAAATAAAAAAGAAAAACCTAGGAAGAGTCAAAAACCTGGCCTCAAACATGTCGGCCTCTTTCAATTCACACGGCATTCCCTGTAGAAATCCATAGGATGATGAAGGAGACAAACAAAAACATGAAAACCCATCTGTCGGGACAAAATTAGATTACATTTCAGAAATGGAAGATCGTAAATTAGGTTGGTGCTGTGGCGGTAGAAGAACAAGGATTGAGCGACAGTAAATAAGATTCCATGGACGAGAAGAGGGATATAGTTTAGGCAAGGCGTTACGAGTAAGGGAGATGTGACGATGACGATGACGGCGACGGTGAATGATGGCTGGTGGGAACCACACAACGAAATCCGTAAACACATTGGAATTTTGAGGAATTGTTGAGGTCATTATCGGGAATGTCTTTTTTTTGGAGGGTACGGACGAATCTTTACCTGGTTCTACCATGCTTTTGCCTTTGGTACGGTTCGCACGGGAACTGTGTACCCTTTTACATCCACCACTGTGTTTGTCTTTGGTGGCCCAATAATGGCCCATGGTTTTGATTGGGCCGATAAGCTGGGCTTTCAGAGAAACGAGGCTGGAAGGCCCAATACGAGGGAAAAGGGCAAATAATGATAAATTTGTTATTAATATATAATAAAAAAAAAAGATAAAAATAAGAGNGGTGATCTTCAACGTTATATTTATTTTGTGATAAAATAAATCGAGAAAAAGAGGTGCAGTGTATTTTCCAGAAGCCGCTATATATTTTTGCACTTACAATCTGAAATTGACGTCCTTTGGATTCTAAATTCCCAACCCATGGATTTCGCTCTCTCTAAATCTTTCTTTTTTCTCCTCTCCTTCGCCATTTTCGCCGTCTCCACCGCCGAGGACGTCACGGCGGCGGAAACACTCGCAGAGTCCCCTCACCACTACGCCGCCGTGCCACCGGCGCAACCACCTGCTCACCACCACCACCATCATCATCACCACACTCCAAAACCGGCACCAGTTTCTCCTCCAACCCACGTCCCTGTTCACCCTCCGGCTCAACCGCCGAGCCACCACCACCACCATATCCACAGCCAGCCTCCGGTTCACCCGCCAGTGCATAATGCACCTCCAACCCACTTGCCTGTTCACCCTCCGGCTCAACCGCCGAGCCACCACCACAATGTCCACGCGCAACCTCCGGTGCACCCACCGGTAAATAATGCACCACCTCACCACCTCCCTCCCACTAAAATGCCGGCTCCCGGCCACGAACACCACCGTGACGTCCGCCCATTGCTGCCTCCGGCTCACTCCCCGTCTCCAATGTACCCTCCCAAGCCTCGGTTGCTGAGGAGCTTCATTTCCGTTCAAGGGGTTGTTTATTGCAAGTCCTGTAAATATGCCGGAGTTGACACTCTTAACGGCGCTACTCCCGTCGCTGGTTAGTTCTGAACCTCCTAAATTTTGTTCCTTTTAAACCCTTAACGGAATATTCCTCTTTTTACAAACTTTAATTTCCTCAAACTAAGCTGAATCTTAGATGAGTACAAACACTACGGACCATGAAAAGTTCAAAATCTTTTCATTAAGTTACACCAAATTTCCAGCTTAACATTTTAAAGCCAAAAACGATGGAACAATTCGAAATAAATGCAAGAAGAGGACATAACAGAATTGTTTTAGTTTTTCAAAAAAAATGAAATGTTTAGCCATAAAAAGAAAAGGTCAGAAAAAAGGCTGCAATTATTGAGTATCACATGATATGACAGAGGGCTGTAAATGTAAATTCATTATTAATGGCAGGTGCGAGCGTGAAGCTAATTTGCCAGAACACCAAATACCCGCTGGTCCAGACCGCCACCACCGACAAGAACGGCTATTTCTTCATCAATGCACCAAAGGCCATCACCAGCTACGCCTTCCACAAATGCAAGGTCCTTCTCGGCTCTTCCCCAGTCGCCGCCTGCAGCAAACCCTCCGCCCTCCATGGTGGCGCTGCTGGAGCCGCCCTCAAGCCTCAGAAGTCCTACATCGATGCCAACAAGCTCCCCTTCGTCCTTTACTCCGTCGGTCCTTTTGCCTTCGAACCCACTTGCCCTCATCATTAATGTTTCTGTACGACAGAGAAACGGTTTTCTTCATCACTGTTCTGTTTTATGTCTTCAAACGATGTCGTTGCCTGTGCTTGTTGCTGTTGTTGTTCAGTTCTAATATTTAAATTAAATGCTTTGTTTTATTTTTGTATTTTCAATCATCTTAGAATATCCACTTTTTCGAGTGTTATCTTCTCTTTTCAACCAAATTTGACTCATGTGAATAGAAATTAGACATAATAAAAATATAATACAATAAATTTTAAAAATGAGGAAGGGTAAAAAGGAGAATGCGGCGGAGTGACCAACCAGTGGAGGAAAAGGCATCTTTTTTCCTTTTTCTTTTTCTTTTTGTGTTTTTTTAATTTAAATAATAATTGGGTCTCTGCTTTGCGAGACCGCATCCCTTCCTCCAATAATGTGCTGACCACTTTATTAAAGCACACGCGCCTCCTTCTTGTCTGCAACCACGCTCATGAATCCATACATTATTATTTTTATTATTTTATAAACGATAATTCATCATCATTTATTCTTACTAGAGTGGGCCGCTTTATATGGCCCATTTAACCAACCTCTCCTATGGCCCATTAAGACTATGGGCTCCACCCTTGCATTCCGGCCCATATTATCTATTCTACACGGTGGAGCCTCATCATCAGAAATTGTGACCCTAGATACAAATAAATAACGTAATGAAAATTGGCCAAAGAGGGAGAGGATAATTATTTATTTCTAAGATATATTTTTTCTTTTTCTTTTTCTTTTTTATTTCCTTTTTCCAAAATTTCAAACAACTTTCCTCTTTGTCCTTATCTAATATAATTATCGGCTTTTTATGGAAAAAAGAAAAAAAGATAAAAGATAAAAGATAAAAGAAACCATTTGTCAAGGTTACATTATAACTTGTTGACTTAATTTATTTGGGGATGATAGTGACAGATTATAAATTTAAAATCTTCGTGGAATAATTAATAAATTTGTTAAAGATATCAATTTATTTAATATTTATATTTTGAAAGCTTCAACGATTGTTTTTTTTTTTTTAAATAAAATAAAAAGAAGTTTCAACCAATAATGTTAACTTTGGAGCATTATGAAAAATTATAATGAAAAAAATAAAAGGAAAATGAGTGTAAATCCACAACCGTCAACTACTTAAATTAATTGTGCGGGACGTTAAAAATATAATAATGGCTGTTTTGATATATAAATAATGGAATAGGAATAGGGAACACAAATTTGTAACCTTAAATGCTCCAAATTATGAGACGGCAAAAGGAGGGACTTCGTAACATCCATTTTTTGAATTATTTGAAATTATTATTAGTAATTGAATTAAAATAATATTGATATTTGAAATAAATAAATAAAAGAAAAATTAGTAAATTCGATTTTTGTTTTTTTTTTTTTTTTTAATATTAAATGCTGGTGCAAAAAGTCAACGGGAAAAATTGAATTTGAGTTTGACGATGTCTTCACTCTCCCATCTGTGAGTGGACCTCACAGTCTTCTCTTTCGTTATCTAAAATTCCAAATACCACATCTTGCGTCATACCCAACGTGGCCCCTGTCCTTCCATACAATCCTACCCTCTCTCTCAACGCGTGAACTTCACTTTCGTTTTGGTCTATCTTATTTTAGGTTATATGGTAAGAAAGTGAGAAAGAAACGGTAGAAGCGCGCGTGAGATTGTGTAGAAAAACTCTAAAATCCCTCTTACCAAACCAAACACAAAACTAACAAATTCCCACTTGAATTGAATTGAATTGAATCTCACCGTTCCTGAGCTCTTCCCGAAACCCATCCATGAAAATCTCTCCAAGGCCTCATCAAAAGTCCACCAACACCACCACCACCGCCGCGAATGGGCTTCAACCACCACCGTCGCCGTCTCCAACGACCAGAATCACCAACAGATCCGAATCTGCAAACCCGTACCCGGCCACTTTCGTCCAAGCCGATACCTCCTCTTTCAAAGAAGTAGTTCAAATGCTGACCGGATCACCCGAAACCGCGAAGCAAATATCCACACCCAAAACCCACATTCCTCCGATTAAATCCATCCCCAAACGCCAACACTCCACGTTCAAGCTGTACGAGCGTAGAAATCTGCTCAATAACTTCCAAATCAGTCCCGTCTTTGCCTCTCTTACTGCCGGATTCTCGCCCAGAAATTACCCCGAAATTCTCTCCCCCACCATGCTGGATTTTCCATCCCTCGTCCTCAGCCCGGTCACGCCGCTCATTCCCGACCCCTTCCGCCGGACGCAGCCGTTGAATTGTGAACCGTCCAACAACATCACTATTAATCCGCCGGTGGATGAGCAAGCCGAAGCTAAAGCCATTAGAGAAAAGGGATTTTACTTGCACCCATCGCCGGCCACCACCCCCAGGGAATCGGAGCCGCAGCTGTTGCCTCTGTTTCCAGTCACTTCCCCTGGAGATCAACCAGGTCCACCTCGCTCTTCTGCATCTTGAATTCAATGGGAATTTAACCTATCAATTTAATGTTGTTCATTTTTTTTTTCTTTTTCCAATTTTTCTTCAATGTCTTGGAAGTTTGAATCAGCAATACTGAGCATAGGAGAAAACAAAAATCTGTAATACCGTTTATTTGCAGAGAATTCAATGAAAAATCCCTTTGCTCCAATTGTAGTATTCCACGTTTTTTCCCCATCTTTTAGTTCAACAAATATTTTTACAGTTAATTAAAAAAAAAACCCCTTTAATTTGTTAAACTATAAGGAAATGGCGAGGAATACAATGCACAGAGCTGCAATGGGTCATTTTCAGAAACATTATTTTATGTTTGAAGTCTAAATAAAATTGGTTGAAAAAAATAAAAAAATAAAGACATAAAAAGCTAGTAATTACCTAAATTTGGATTTGATTTAGAATGTTGTTGGTCAAAATAAGGTTGGTGGATCTGTGAGGAAGTGTTCTAATAAATCAAGTCTGTTAAGGTACAATAACAAAAAAGGGTTTATATTTATTTAGTTATTTATTACATTTTATAAATTTGGAAAGTGAGACTCTCCCAGAGCTAAAATTGGTCCACTCTTAGCTGCGTGTCCTTATATGAAGACCGGATTTGCTCCAAGTATGCGCTCGAATACAATTGGTGCTAACTATGCTACAAATGCTTTCAAGTTCCGATGTGTTGAAAGAACGATGACTAGAATATAATCAAGTTCCGATATTTAAAAGCACGAACACAACTCATATTTATGTGGTGGTGAATTTGTGCACCAACATAAATGTAGATATTGAGCAATGATTTAAAAACATATTGAGAGGGCAGATTTTTCAATTGTTTCATCATTTTGGATCAATTTCATTTTCTAAGGTATGGGAGTTCATCATGAAAGCATCCATGGATGACGTGATTCACCCTTGGAGCTGTAGACTGGTGATGATGAAAAATGTGAAGTGGGGGCTCCAAAATGTGTGGAGACAGGAGAGTAACGTACACTTCAAAAAAGTTGAATGCCATAGCCAAGAGGATGAGTAGCCAAAGTTTGGATTCAGACAGGGGGATTGAAACAAGTTGGCTATCTTTCAGTAGTATTTTAATTTGGTTGAATACCCGTCCATCATCTTCAACAGGCAAGCTCTCGGGCATCGCCTTGAAATAGAGTGAACAGATAGTGACTCAGTAATCTTCTCCATCAAGTTTCACATGAGAGTTTTTAAAAAAAGTCTAACAAGACTTCAAAGTCGGGCACACGACAAAAGGAAGGAAAATGAGAGTTAATGATAGGCACAACAGGAAGTTGGAGGCACAAGATCTACTTCTTGGCTTATGTTGAGATATGTATGCCTTCAATTAAAAAGGTAGACAGAGTAATTCTCCTGTCATGTGTACTTCCTACCACGCTATGACTGTGTTAGAACAGTGTTCTTCAACATTTTAAATTTGTTATAAAAGCCTGCTTCACAGTGAAAGCAACGAACAAATATAGTTCAAGGCTATATAAACTAATGTGCAAATTTAGGGTGGGGAACCTCATTGCCGTTTCTACAACATATTGGGTTACAAGAATAGATTTACTAATATATGTCAAAGAAAAACTGAGCAAGGGAAAATAACTCACCCTTTCCCTCCTCTTCACTTCCACAACTCTTCCATGGGGATACCTCGCTCCCGTGCAACCTCCCGAAACTGTTTCATCTTCTGAACGGCGACCACCGTTGCTCTGGCGTTGTTGAGGGCATTGTTACTTCCAATTTGCTTCCCTAACGCATTCTCGACACCCGCCATTTCGAGGACGATTCTCACTGCTCCACCAGCAATCACACCAGTACCAGGAGAAGCAGGCCTCAGCATTACTTTTGCTGCTCCATAATCTCCCTCCGACCTACAATTTCTTCATTCTCCTTAGCCAACATTTGCAGTAAAACAGGGTAACCCAACATGTGAATACAACTGAAATATTACTTTAATATAGGATTCATAATTTGAAGCTTCTGTTACTTGTGGAAAAATTGAGTTTGTTCGCTTTGGCTTCTCGCTTCCTAGAGACTGCTATGCGTTCGGAAATGATTTTGAAATAGCCAAAAATCACTTTTGCCAAACCAAGATTTTGGACATGTCAAAAGTGATTTTAACAAAATCACTCTAAAAAGCATGCCCTTACTCTTTATTGCATCTAAAATGAAATCATTCTATATATCTCTCATTCTCATGGTGCTTTTTAGGTACTAATTCTTTCAGCCGCAGATCGAACACTGGAAGCTCGATCGCTTGATCGAAAAAAGACAAGTTCTGCATACTCTAATTGACTAAATTGAACTGTAGGACTCTAGACTAAACTGGGAAACATGCCTTGTCATTTACAAACAACAACTCAATATAAGCAAAATGCAGCTACAGAACCAACAAATAACTCAAAACACCAACTTTGAATAAGGATTCCAAGTTCAACCTGCCTGCACACTACAGGATTGGGGTATTAAATAACTTCAAACAAAGTCATTGAACTATCGAAGTAAGGATTATACTTGAACTAAGGTGTTCTATAGACCAGTATAAGCAATAATCATCCAATTCTACTCTTCCTTAAATCCCATTTTCCTAATTGAACGCATTCCCATTATCAGCAAACTAAAGCATTACAATAAAGCTACTACAGAAGCCCCTATTAGTATCAAATTCAGTGGTATCGGAATTTTACAATTCGAAGACAAAGTCACGGACCTGTGGGGGAATGTAAGGTACTTGGTCATGGGGACAGTGACGATATTCCGGCGAGCATTGATCGCCGATTTCTGGACAGCGGAGATGACTTCCTTAGCTTTACCAACACCAACACCGACCTGCCCCTTTTTATCACCGACAACAACAATTGCCCTAAAATGCAACTGTTTCCCACCTTTAACCACTTTAGTGACCCTCCGAACTTGCACAACCCGCTCTTCGAACCCATCCCGCAGCTTGTCCTTCTTGATCTTTGAGCCGAATCCGCCCAATTTCTTCATCTTAGAATCCATTACATAAATATCATTTCCCAGAACACTAACTCCACTGTAAGCGGGGCCATAGAGCTCCTCGTAAGCGGCGGCAATTTCGTCCTCAGACTCTAATGGGCCCTCGTCGAAGGAGGGAGGCGCGACAAAGCCTTCAGGGACTTCAGGAGGGTCATAGACAAAATCTTCGTCGGGATTGAAGGTGTCCAAGAAGGTAGTATCAATGTCTGAGGATTTGACTCGAGTTGCAGAGAGAATCGAGGAGGAAATTGGGGCTACGGATAGGGCGGAGTGGACGCCGGAGAAAGGCTTCAATTGAGGAATCGGAAGACGATGAAAGGAAGAAGAGCGTACGAAATGAAAGGAAATGGGTACGAGAGTTGAAGAAGCCATTGAGGGAAGGACGGAAAGGATTGTGAGGGAAGAGGCTTTGTAGGTCTCAGAGATGCTTATCCCCAATGGGACTCTCTCTACACGGGTTTGAATTTTACAGACTTACCCAAACGACGTCGTTTAAGAAAAAACATACATTATCCCAATAACTACCTAAGAAAAAACAGAAATAATTAGCTCCACCTTGTTACCATAATTAATTTGAGTATTTATGGTTTCAAAAAACACGCAAGAATTTACAATTTCAGCTCAAAACACTTGCAATAGGTTCAAAATGATTGAAAACAGCAAATTTTTCTCTCTCTTGCAGCAGCTGTTTCGATCAAGAGAGTCCAGACGCTATAGACAGCGACGATGCAGCAACGAAGGACATAAGTACATACGCATTATAGAATAACAGTACACAACGACAACAACAACAACTACTACTGCGTTTATGTTCTTGTTTTGTTCATATTCTGTCGTTTCTCAAATAGTCGAGAATAGGGAACTTGAACCCACTAACTTCCGGCAGAATTTCAAGGTCTCCAAAGCAATCTTCAAAGCCTTCCACTTCCTTCCCATTATTATCATTATCATTATTATCATTATTATCATTATGATTATTATGGTTGTCATTCCCTTTTTCAGCTCCCGTATAGGTCCCTCTCTCAAAGTATGAACGTGAAAGTAGGAGGCTAGTGGCGCAGGGTGACTGTGGGAGCTCGTCGTCTTCTGATTTGTGTTTGAGCTGTTCTATCAACAGAGCTAAATTGTCATCCTCTTCTTCGTCTTTAATGTTCATGTTTGGGTAAGCAGAAGCTGTTGCTGCTGCTGCCGCTGCCTCTTTCTTTTTCTCTTCATTTCCATCCCTGATTAAATGCTTCTCCCCTTTATCAATAGTCACGTACTGTTTTCATCAATAACAACACCAACAAATTACTCATCTTTAACTTCCTCAAAGCTTTCCATTTTGCATTCAGATATGTGATAGAAGTTAACGTAGCTAGCGACAAACATGACTTTTAAATTTTTTTAAAAGAGAACGTGTGAAGTATTCGTAACAACCCGACTTTTCAACTCAAACTGTTCTATTTCAGTTTTAGTTAATTATCTTCCACTTCTCTGTAATCATCTAATAATTATTTGTAATTTAATGGTAATTTTGTTTAAAAACCTATTTGAATGAATTTTAAAATCAATTTGTAAACTATAGGAGTATAGTTGAAATTAATTAAGCTAATTTAACTTAGAGAACTAGAATTTTTTTTAAAAAAAATTAAGTTTAAAATAAAAACAAAACAAGATCAACGATGTAAGGTGAGGAAAAAGTTTGTAACCGACGGCTGGGATGGCCCCACAAATGGGGGAAATCCTATCTGTAAAAAACAGAGAAATTATTTATAGGAACAAGGAACAAGGAACAAGGAACAAAACATCATATTTTACATGTTCAAAGTCACTTTTATATTTGTCCATATTATTATTTTATTTTTTTTCCTTTTTTTCCTTTTTCCAAGCGTTACAAAGCAGCCATATTAGGAGAACCCTCGCATCATTATTATATTACTTTTCTTTTTCCATAAAATTCTAATTATTCAGGGGGGGAAAAAAAAAAGGAAGAAGAAACTCACGAAGTTCTTGCTATCATCCTCATAAAGGGTAATTAAATCTCCCATCATTAGCCCATTTTGTTTAACGAAATCCCCTATTCATTGCAAGAAATGGAACGAATTAGTAAAATTTTGACAAAATTAAGAATGTTTTATGAAGATGAAGTACTAATAATTCAATTTGTGGGATTGAGACCTGTGCTTTCAAGAACATACATTCTACTCCTGTTGTTTGCCCAGTACCTACAAGGATTTAAAACACAACAGAATTTGAATTAATTAAGCGAAAAAAAAAAAAGATGTTAAATTTTCAAAGCTTCCATTAATGATAATAAATGAAGGGGTTTTGCCTTACTTGTATTTCATGGACCATTTCTTGTTCGAATTCACATCTCTTATCACAATCTGCATTCCTTCCTTATCAGTCAGAAATGGAAGATTCTCTTCAGCTTCCCTCTGTGTTAAAATCATCAGCAAATTTGGAAAATTAATTTTGATATATTTGTAGCAAAAAAAAAAACAATAATAGGGTTTCTAATTATCCATTTTTTGGATTGTTTTATTTCATTTTCACTGTTCTATTGGATGAGGGGGGGAAAATAGGCACAGATCTGAAAGTACAAACCTTGGGGAGGACAATCCTGCCCAAAGACCCGACATCACTGTTCTTCAGCTCTTTCTTCAGCAATATTCTCAATACCTTGTCCCACCAAAAAAAGAAAGAAATCAGTTTCTCATTAAATAAAGAAATAAAATAAAATGTTTTAATGGATCCCCCACCTTATCTGGAGTGCTGAGGGTGGAGAGATTGAGATTGTGGGTTCTGTTGGGTTGAGAAGGGGTTACTGTTATTCCTTTGGAATGGTGGTCGCTGCTACCGGCAAACCCAGAAGAGGAGGAGGAAGAAGAAGGGGGTTTAGTGACGCTGAGGCTTCTTTGGCGGGCGAGTCTTCTCTTACTTCTAGCCACTTTAGTACTCCAAGCATCCAAACCCCTTCGGCCATCATCTTTAGGCAAAAGGGGATTAATAGGGTCGTTTTCAATGGGGAAGCCGTAGGAGACCAAGGAGGGTGGGACGAAATAGGATTGTGGAGTGCGGAGGGAGAATCCCAAGGGCGGGTGGGGAAGAATTGGGACGGGGGAATTTTGAGGAGGAGGAGGAGGAGAGAGGGCAGTGGTGGGGGGGAACGGAGGAAGGTTGAGGTTGTGGCGGTGGCGGTGGTTGCGGCGGAGGCGGAGACGGTGGTCTTCGTCGTCGTCGTCCATATGAGGAAGGTGGGGAAGAGTTTTTTAGTTTTAGTTAAGGGGGAAGGAGGGGAGAAGTGAATTGGTTAAAAAGGAAGGGGAGGGGGAGGGAGAAATGCGTTAAGAGGGTGAGGGGTCCGATGCGGCGGAGAGTGTGACAAGTGGGAGGAAGAGGGTGGGTTTTGGGATGCACGTTACTTTGATCTGAGCCTCATCTGAGCAAGGGGAAGTCAAGTTAGTGTGAGTTATAGGTGGTATGAGAGAGTTAAATGGGTTCGAAGTTGGCGCGTTAGATGGTTTAAATGTGGCAGATTTGGGCTAACCTTAGCACGGAACACCATGCAACCCGCGGCTCACCCAACCATCCAACTCCCCATGTCAATATTACAAAAACCCCTCTCTTTCTCGCTTTCTCGCTTTCATTTCCTTTTTTTTCTCTTGCTTTACCTCCTTCCTTTGAACTTCATACCATATTAAGCTTCAGAAACAGACACAGATAGAATGAAAACTGAGAGAAAGTAAGTGGTCATTAGGGTTTGATCGCATTCATAAATACAAAATAGCGTGTATGATGTATTTTAGGTGAAGCTAAAAGTAAAACCATTACGATCCACTCTTAGAGTAGACATCATCTTACTATGGTAAATATACGTGGAGTTTTATAAAATTATACTAGAGATGGAACTGTGAACAATAGTTTTGTACGGATCGAAAGGTTATGAAGTCGTCGTTATCATTGGCCGACTCAGTCTTAATTAAAAAGTGAAGGCACGAGCATGATCTAAACTTAAGCTGATCAAACCTAAGACATTGTTTGAACATGAATCAAGTCAGTATAATATAGGCATGAACTTGATTAATTGGATCAAAGTTATGGTTGAGCTTGAAACATCTATTAACATGACTGAGTGAATATCACTTGAAAAAATATATATTTTTTAAATATTTTCTTAATGTATTGAATTTATTTTTAACATGTTAGTTGTTTGTACTAAATGATTTTATAAAATTTATTTTAGCATATTTGAGTTTATTTTTAAAAAAGTTGTATGTTTGAATGAATTTGACTTATGGGAAGAACAACTATGGTTTAAATAAACAAAATTAAATAGATAAAAATAAAACCGTTATTAAACAGGTTTTTCGTGTAAAAGACACGAATAGATAAATTGTAACGCCATGTTATAATTAGCATCCGTTTAGATTTGGTAGGTAAAAAAAAGAACATCGATCTATAGAGTGTCGTGGTGATACTATGATTGGCGGCCGGTATAGATGTTATAGGTCAAAAAACATAACTTTATTGGTGACAATGATGAAGGAACGTTAAGAAATTAATTACATTATGGTAGTAGTAGAGATGCATGAATAAATAATATATACAAAATGTGAATTTAATGTATTACTAACAGTGAAAGTGAGAATATCTTAATGACAAATAAAATAAAAATTAGAATGATTTAAGTAAAAAAAATATTGTTATTAGAAAATAATAAAAATAAATAAATAAAGGAGGGAGCGGTGGTATGGAATCCTGTGTTCCAATGGGTGGGAGAGAGGTTAAGAAACGGCTTGCATACTTTAACTGAAATTCTTACTTTTGTCATTTTCCATTCCAGTATGATGTTTTCCGCAAAACATTTATTAAAGCTTCAGCAAACTAATTTTTATATAAAATACTAAAAATAAAAATAAAAATAAATAAATATTATTGAATTTCTTGAAAATTGAATAACTTACCATGTTTGTTGAATAGTCAATAAAAGGAAACTGCCAAACGTTCATCCATACTTTGTGTTAATACGTTCAATAGGAAGTTACAGAGTTTATTTTATTATTTTAAAAATTCAAATCTGAGAAAATAATGATATTTTTACCTATAGTAATAATCTTAAAATTACTACTCAGAATTGATATAATGAAATTATTATTCTATTATTTTTTTAGTGAAGTGGACCTGAGGCCCATCAAACGAGAGAAGCATGAATGGGTAACGGCCCATTATTTTCAGTCTAAAAGTCGGCCCATTATTCTGCAAAAGGGGCCAATGGGACTCGTTGACTTGTTTTGAAAGAAATTGTTTAATAAATAATGGTTTGTTGGAGATTGTGGGTCCCACAATGGGGAGAAGGGTGATGGACTGCGTGGAGTTGGAATTATAACGTGGGAAGGAACGTCAAAATTTGGAGACTCCAATGGAGCGGTTGAAACCGCTAACGGACACACACGTCATCTCACCTACTGTGACTGTCTGTCACCCCTCTTTCTATTTCTCCTCCCTTATCGTCACCTGGCCTCTACCACGTGCCATCCTCCTATTTGTCAGTCACAATCCATGCCTCGTGTTTCTCCTCGTACATTCGTACTCCATTGGATTAGAACAACACCACAGTTTTTTTTTTGTTTTTTTTTTATATATATATAATGAATTTGACTTTGGATATGGTGTTAACTGTAAACCAATAAATAGTGGAATTTTTAAAAGTGGGATTAGAGATTGACTTGAAGTTGGGACAAAATGATTATGGAAGTGGAGACTTTGGTTGGAAATTCGGTCAATTTAGATAATTAAAAAATAAATAAATTGAACCAAATTCAAGCCCTTAGAAACAAGGGTCACCCTCCACTCCCAGATCCAATTTCTCCAAATGATGTCAGAAAATTAAATAAATAAATAGAATTAAAATACTGAAACCACAGGAACAGCATTCATCACAACTCAGATACAGAAACGTTCGGAAAGAGAAAGAAAAGGATCAATCGCCACCACTCCGCATCCATCTACCGCCGCCGCCGCCCCTGATCGCCCCCAGAATCCAACATATCCGTTTACGTAACAAAATGAAATCTTGTGCTTTTTCGTTTGAATTTATGTGAGGATCCCTTCTGGATTGGATGTGTGTTTTTTTTCAGACCATCATTTATTTTCAGCTCAATAATGTCTGCCGTACTTCTGTGTCTCTGAAACTAAATATAATTTCGCAAAATTTCAGTATCTTTTTTTAATTTTTTTTTTCTCGTAATAAAATTAAAAACCCCATCTTGTGTTAGAAAACCCTAGCTGATTCATGCAGAGAAGTGGGAAGTTGTTGAAGCCTAAAACGCTCTCCATTTAGTATTTCTCTAAGATCCCAAAAAACCCTTTTCGTTTCAAATCGATTGGTTGAGAGATGCAGCGTGGGCGAGATGATCAAGATCGGAGATTGAAGGCTCTACAACCGCAAAATCAAGCTCAGCCACAGCCACAAAAATGCCCTCGTTGTGATTCTCTCAACACAAAGTTTTGTTATTACAATAACTACAGCTTATCTCAGCCTCGTTATCTTTGCAAGACTTGTAGAAGGTACTGGACTCAAGGTGGTACTCTCCGTAACGTCCCCGTCGGCGGCGGCTGCCGGAAGGGTAAACGACCCAAACAATCTTCTCACTCATCCGACAACTCCAACTCACAACCGCTGCCATCACTCCCGCTGCCGCAGATAGTCCAATCCAGTTTAACAACAACTCCGCCACCCGTAATTTTCTCGGGTACTCCCGTCATCACGCCGTCCTCTTTTTTCAATCCTGGTGAGCAAGATTAGAATTTGACCTTAATTTAGTTTTTAAAAAAATCTCTTCTTTTTTCAGTATTTTTTTGAATCAATTTCTCCGTCCTCCCTATTTTGTTGGAATCGTGGAATAAAAAGAGATGGAATTTTTATGATGCAGTTGGAGAATTGGGGTCATCTTCGAGCTGGGTCAATTCATTTGGATCATCACAAGGGCAGCGTCCAATTCAACCACCAGAAGTAATCTACGAAATAATGGACCAATCATCAGGGAAAGCCGCCGTGAGTTCATCTTCTCAAGCAGGGTGGTCGGAAAGTTACATCAACAATTATATTTCAAACCCAATGGCCGCTGCCGGAGAGAACCTTGTTTGGACACCCAACAACAACAACAACGATACCCCCACGACCACCGCAGGCAACCCCACGAACAATAGTACTACAATTAACCAGTGGCCTGATTACATGAAGGGATTCGATCCACCCCCATGACATGATCGATCACAAATCAGTGGAATTCGATTCTTTCTTTTCAAAAAAAAAAAAAAAAAAAAACATACCTTTGATATTCCATATATATAAAAAGCTTTGACTCAAAAAATTCCCGGCGATGAAGTTGAAGGTAATTTGATGAATGGTATAAGAACAAGCATATCTTGTGGTGTAATGTATATTAATATAGGTTTGTTTGTGTTCCAACGCTACTTTTTTGGTTTGATTAAAGAGAGTAATTATGATGTGTTTATGTTTTCCGAGCACTTTAGCTCGTTTAACTAAATTTACTGCCAAAGTGAGAGAGCCTTAAAAGAAGAGAAAAACATAAGCTTGTTGTGTTCATGAACAAGAGGAGTTTGGTTGGTTGTGTGTGAAAATGTGTCGATATGGGGAAGGTTATTTTGTATTTTACTGTTGGATTTTACTCACCACCAGTTTTACTTTTACTTTACTCTTTTTTTTTTTAATGTGGCAGTAAAAATGCAGGCTTTTGAATGGGAGGCTATGGATATGAAGTAGTCATATGAAAGCATGCACGAGTGGAGTAGAAGAGGGCCCAAAGTCCCATCGAATATGAGCAGTACATCACAACACAACACGTTGGGCTACGACTCGGGTACCCTGCCGCTCATCATTTGGTCACCTGCCCGCCCTTTAGCCAGATAAGATAACCCTTTTTCATTCTCTATTGTTGACTCACCCATTATTCTCCCTCTGTACTCCCCACACTACCTGCTATCATTGCATGGAATTGTTCATCGCCATGAATAATGCCCCCTTTCAACCTTTTAAACCATTCCTCCACTCCGTTCATCATCACATCACCCACTTCCTTTTTACGTCTTCTTTTCAAAATCACCCTACTACTACTACTACTCAATTACATTATCAAATTTGATTAATATATGAATGAATTTGAGCTCCCAATTTAACTGGATCATGGATCTTACTGTGTATGAGACGACCCCACATAATCTGATGTCAATTAGTATCGAGCTGAGCACATAGTCTCTCTAACTTATATAGTTCTACAGGGTCACAAGTATTAGGACTATATAGATGACATGTTAGAGAGCGTTACATTTGTAGCCAACGTGATAATGAGCAATTTTCATGGGAAATAACATGTTTGAAAAGGTTTGAGGTTGCTTGGAAGGCAACCAAAAATGAACCGACCTTAGTAGATAATTTAATTAATTGGTCCAAATCATAAATAATTTACATGTATATATATAGCGAGAGAGTGTAAAAGAAGGGACAACAAAATAAAAGGAAAAAAATAAAAATAGTGTCGGCGAAGGAAGCTTGAGTCAGCAAAATAATAATTATAAATAAAGAAATAAAGAAACCCTACAGGCTACAACCACTGCTCATATGTCTGGTCCTATGCGTGGAATGGACTAGTTGTCGTGTTGTGTTTCGAGTATTAATAGAATGTTTTTTTATTTTGTCATAGTGTATAATGGTGTCATTTAAGAACATTCCGACTAAGATCACATTAACATCCTCTTCCTTATACGTATTGCTTTCATACTCATATTTTAATACTCCAACCATATAATATAATATTTTTACATCTTCTTCCCATTTGCCGTAATGTAACGCTCTTCCTTTTATATTTGTCTTAGATTAGATTAGATGTATTGAAATTGAAAGGCAGACCCAACTGCTGTGGATTGATTTGATTTAGTTTGATGTTGTACTTTGGGCCGACTAATAAAGACAATATTGGCCCATTTATATATATATATATATTTTAATGTTATTTCATAATGCCTTTGAGGCTTACATTTTCATTATTATTATTTTTTTCTCTTATTAAAGCTCTTCAAAGATAAAAGGCACTCAATCTAATACCCTCTACTCCTCAATGATGAAGCTTAGCTTGGGACCCAAACTAGAATGACTGTCATTGTAATCAAGTGAGCTACTCGATCATACTTTACTATGAACTCGGGAGTATATCACGAATTGTCAATCTTTGTATAAAAACTATGCATGAATTTAATGATCATAGCCCATTTGATTAAGACAATCGAGGAAACTAAATTTACGAAATTTAACAATCTAATTGTGATGATAGACCATTACAATATAACAAAGCTCCCTCTCATCTTGTATACCCTTAACAATATGTCAAAAAAGAGAATGAAAAAAGAAGAAAAAGAAATATGTATCAGACCCAATTAGAAGCATGCATGGAAGAAGGCATGCGAAGCTATGGGTATGGGTATGAATGAGTGAAAGGACATGAAAGTTGTTGAAAGTAAAAACATAAAATTCTAACGATGCTACTTTTATAAGGGACGAAATGAAAGAGGATCCGAGGTTCCTCTCAGCGCAATTACCTATAAAATTCTCAAACCCTCATCGTTTGAGCCTTCTTTTGCTGCTGACATGATCGCTCCGATCCACCTCTTCTCGTCTTTCCTCCCAACTTTATTCTTAATTTCAGAGGGAGATCCAAATACAAATACAAGTACTCTACCTAGAATAGAGAAGCAATTGAGGACCCGTTATTGGTTGGATCGTGCCAAGTCCCGGTTGCAGCCGTTGTCGAGTTCCAAAAATGAGACGGGTCGGAGAAATTCGATAGATCTACTTGCTCCGTGTGATTCTGACGTAGCCTGTTACGATTATGAATAAATGATTATGTAATGATCTAAAAATTTAAGCTTTTGAGTTAGTTAATTGTGATTCAATCCAACCTGTTTAACCCCTCCATCTTCACTTCCTTCATCGGCATCGTCAAACTAGCTTCGAAATTACCCGAAAGCTGCGAATTGCGGTCGAAGGAGATCGTGGGATGATGGAAGTGATTCGAATTGAGTGAAATATCTTGAATTTGCTTAGCGGAATTGAATCCTTCCCGGAGATCACCGATGTGGGAGAGAAAGCCCGAAGATGAAAACCCTAAACCGCTACCAATGGCATCAAACTGCGGCGACGAAAGGTTAAGAACAGCAGAAACAGAATCAAGATTTGAAAAGTGAAGATTTAAGGGAGATGGGTTAGTGGTATGTACCCCAAAAAACATTGGGTTGTTGATATGAGTTGAAGCTGAAGAAGAAATATTAGCAGTAGTAGCGTTGATGGAGTTGAGAAAGCTAGGGTTTTGACTTGGAGTTGACGTGGAAGTACCGTTGACTGAGGAGGAGGAGTTGGAGGAGGAGGAGACTTTGAGGCGCTTGTTCTTCCGGCAGCCGCCGCCGACAGGGACATTTCTCAAGGTTCCTCCACGAGTCCAGTAGCGTTTGCAGGCCTTGCAGAAGTGCCTTGGCTGAGAGAGGCTGTAATTGTTGTAGTAACAAAATTTGGTGTTGGAAGAATCACAACGCGGGCACTTAAGAGCTGGTGGTAGCGGTGGTTGTTGTTGTTGACGGGGTTTCTCCATAATCGGAGAAGGTGAAGCCATTAGGGATGAACCCTTTTTATCATTTAAGAGATTCTAAAGCAAACGAGTTGAAAAAGGGGGAGAAGAAGGGAGAGAGAAGGTTAAGATGTTGGATTAGGGTAAAATAAGAGAAGAGAGAACAGAACCAGATATTCTGTTCCAAAAGCTACGCAACAAAAAATGGGGAGAGAGTCATGTTGAGTATAATAATTGGAGAGAGAGACAGAGAAAAAAAGAGAAAGTTGTGGCCATTTTCTAATACCGTTGAAGAAAGGAAATATTCTTGAAGTTGCTACACATTTTCTCCACTCAAACAAATCCTTTTAACTCTTTTTTTTCTCATGGGATTCAAATATTCAAACAAATCAATGAATGTACTTCAACTTATGTTTGGTGAAATTGTTTTTTTTTTTCAAAAAAAAAAACAGTAAAACATGACAAGATCTCATAATGTTAAAATAGTTTAGGAAAAAGTGAAAAATTACAGCTTCAAGTTTACATTTCACGTGGTGGGTCTGAAAAAACATCCCAAATTTGAATACTTTATGATTAAAAAACCTAAAAAAAAAAACAGATGGGAAATCCAAAAGTGAGGGAAAAGACAAGGAGATAAAGTAGAGAGATATTAGTTATGAATGTGGGAAGGTTCAACGAAATTTAGAACAATACTTCATCGGTACGTAACAGTAACATTCATTTTGTGTAATCAGATATGATATTGTCTACTTTAAACATAATCTGTCGTGACTTTGTTTTGGGTTTCTAATACATAAGAATTAGTCATGTGGGATTTCCTCTCGACCATCCTCCACCAATCAAAAAAGCTTCATGTTTTGTGTTTTGTGCTAATGGAAGAGAGAGGGGGGGAAGAAGAAGAAGGGGCAGAGGCATGTGGAGGGCAGCTCATTTATGTGTGAAAAGAAGTGGAAAATAAAGCAAATCAGAGGTTGAGGAAGAAATGGATTTTGTAGGGCTCCAAGGGATTTGTTTCCTTAAAATTCTGGCCCCCATCATTATTCTTCAGCAACCCTAATTTGTTCTTGAAACAAAGAAAAGGAATTTAAACTAATCTTAATCTATCACTTAAGTAGAAGATTAGTTTATAATTTATTTATTATTTAATCTGGCTGATGAACTAAACAGTTGTTCTCGTGGTTTGAGATTTATTTATGAACCTCCCTTTCAAAGAATCTTTGCTTTGTTCTATAAAACAATACCTGCCAAAAGCTTCCCACTTTAGTTTGCTACTCCTAGGCCTCTCACCCCCACTCTCTAGAATGCATATACACCATCAAAATGGGATACCTCTTGGACTAGCTTTAACACCCTTGGTTTTTAATATGCAAAAGATCAAAAATGGTAGAATTTAAGATTAAAATATGATTATAACTTCGTGACCCATTTCATTATATAATTTAACTGTGAGATCCTACATGTGTGGGAGAGGGAAACAAATCATTTCTTATAAAAAAAGTGTTTTCAAATCATGAGACTGCTGATAATACTTAACGGGTGGATAATGGATGGAAAGATGAGGAAATAAAGAGAAGGGGGAGAAGGTTCCTCCATTTCTTGTTGTTTTGGGTTCAATTTCATTCCATATACATGAAATTAAGGAATATCGTAAAAGAGAAGCAAAGGTGAGGTGGTCCATAATATAAGTAGAGATAAGCAGAATTTGAATAAATATTTTGGCACCACCGCCGTCGCTATCAATCAAGAGATTCCAAATAGAAAACTAGTGAGAGAGGTTGGTGTACCCATCAATGCCTCGCCACAATGACCCAACTTGCTCACAAACATGTAATTAAAACAACCCATTCACTTCGCAACCTTCTTCATTTCGCTTTCAACATACCTCTTCTGTTAGTCAACACAACTGGGTTTGGTTAAGTGCATCAAATTCAACCAGTTTGAGACATGAACCAATGCCATGCCTTGTAGAAACCTTCTTTCTTTTCCATGCAAATATATATCCACTTCAGCTTTTACACACCCTTTTCCTCTCTTCATATTTATGATTTGATCCAACATCATTTTCATTTTCCCTCCGCTTATCTATTTCATTCAACCAGATCGTTTCAATGTAGCCATCTCTTAATAACTACGATAGAAAAAAAAAGGACAAGGAAGCATTGAGGGTGTATATTTGTATTTGTATGGGTAGGGCGCCTAATTATGGGTATCTAAACGCATTTTGGACTGTTCCTTATGGCACCTTTATCCCTTCAATGATCCCCCACTCTCCCTTCAGCCCTCCACAATGTTTTCTTTCCAATTTCATGCATCACTTTCATATACATACACTCGATTTAAAGTGTGAAACTACTGTGAAGACAAACTGAAAAATAGACCCCACCTCACGCAGGGAAGACCAAATCGTGTTGGATCAAGGCTACTACATAGCTAAATCGGTCACCCAAAGCCACAAGAGAGAAAAAATTGAGACACGACCCATTGGAAACATGCACTCAGTGGGGTAGTCGGTGCAAAGTGTTGGATGAAAGTCTCATATCGGCTAATGTAGGGAATGATCATAGGTTTATAATCAAGGAATACTCTCGTCATTGGCATGAGACCTTCTGGAGAAGCCCAAACTAAAGCAATGAGAGCTTGTGCTCAAAATGGACAATATCATACCATTATCGAGAGTTGTGTTCGTCTAACATGGTATCAAAGTCGTGCCCTAATAAAACTTAGTCATGTCAATAGAATTCTCAAACAAGGACTCAAAAAAGAAAAAAAAAAAAGAGTGAGGCTCCTCGATGGCGTGGTCAAAAAATGACGAAGACTTCCAAAGAAATCGATGGCTTGGTCAAAAAATGACGAAGACTTCCAAAGAAAAAGGAGTCGAGCCTTGATTGAGGGGAGGCGTACTTTGTTCGAGGGAAGGTGTTGGATGAAAGTCACACAACGGTTAATTTAGGAAATAATCATAGATTTGTAACCAAAGAATACTCTCTCTATTGGAGAAAAGCCCAACCATGAGAGCTTGCGATTATCATACAATTGTGGAGAGTCGTGTTCGTCTAACACAAAGATCTGTTGTCCACCCCTCCACTACCCCAAAATAATGAAATCATGGTTTATTGTAATCGAAAAGGAATTTTTAATAAATTTTTTTTATGAAAATATATTATTTTCAAACTATTTATAAAAATATTTTGCTTTATTATGTGGACCTAGAGATCCATATCCTCCTGGTAAAGGCCTAAATGTCCGTAACGAGGACGCAAAACTTGGGCCTACAAGCTGGTCCGGCTTTCTAAATGGGCCCGAGAGCCCTGCAAGGCCCAATATATAAGCTCTTCTTACAAACCGGCTAACCAGCATAAAATTTGAGGTGTTGTACCTTGTCTTGTCTTGTTTCGTTTTTTGTTATTTATTACTTTTATAAATAAGAAAATAATTGATATAAAAGTTAAATTATAAACTTAACACATTAACTTATGTAGTTTTATTTTTCAAAGCTAAATCATTCTAATTACCTGATTTTCTACTTGCCGTGGTTTAAAAATGGACAAAATGTGCTAATTAGCCTATAAATATTTTCATTATATTTATATAAGCATTGCAAACATTAATATTTATGACCCCTTATAAATATTTAAAATTTTGTTTTTCAAATTTGGGTCTATTTTTAAAAATATACGTAAAAAGTGGAAAACATATCGTATTTATAAACTTGATTTTTAAAAATTAAAATCTGATTTTATTATTATTAATTTTGGTGTGTTTTTTTACAAGCTTAGGGTACCCCTAAACTTTGTTGTCGAAGAATCCTACTTTTTAGGCATATTAAAAATTACATTCTAATATGATAAGGTTGCTTACGTAGTTGAACATTATGTCATACATTCGATTATCCTTTAAATTTAATTTGCCCAATACAAAATGAGCTTTTATAAATTTTTAATATAAATATACTATTTTCATTAAATTGTTTGTGCAATTTTCCAGAAATAGAAAATAGAAAAAGAAAATTGAAATAGTCAAAGTGGATACAGTTGGCAGGAGAATAAGGTTCTGATTTACCATCCTTCGGGAACAGATGGGTGGACCAAAATGAATTAGGCAGCTGCATCATTGTGGTCCATGATGTACCCGATAATTACCCCCCAAAAATTAATATAAAAGCATAAAAGAATATAGGACAGTTGCCCACTAAGCTCCAAACCAATTGGCGCCCATAAAACAAAAGTCGTCTCAAATCTCGCAAAAAAAAAAAAGAAAAAAAAGGAAAAATGAAAAAAGAGGGGCATAGGCTACCGTGCACAAGTATTCACCATATGATGCCACGTGGCAAAGATCCATAGGTGGACAGTGTCGAAATCATTGGCTGATATAGGGCTGTCACCTTTGGGCCAGGTTTGTCAATAATACACTCGGAATCGTCCTCCATCTGTCCAATGGAAAATGACTGTCAACTATTATACCGACAAAGACTCTTCCTTTACGCCATTCCCCAAATACTATACATTTCACCATGTGACATATTTCCTAATGTTTTCTTAAAGCTTATAATTACAAATTAGAACACATAGTACTTATAATATGGTTTTAGTCCCTAAACGTCATAAATTTTTTTTCAAATATTTATATTTGTAACTATAGGTTTAAAAACCCATGGGTATGATTATTTATCAATATTTTATATTATATATTTAACATAGTGAAGATTCTCTCCCATTTATTGCTTGTCTTAATCCATTTTTCTTGAATTGGGTTCTTATAATTTTACTTTAAATTCTTGAATTATAGAATAAAGTTGATTTTAAAAGAAAAAAAACGTTAATGTAAAACACAAGCTACAATATGTCAATATCATGAAAGATGAATTTATTCTTAGTATACAAATATATAAAAACATACATATATGGATATGAAATTCGAAAAGGAAACTACCAGTTCATTCATAAGTTTAACGATTCGATGAATTGATGTGATTAGATAATACTCGAAAAGAATCTCAAAAATTGATAGACAAATATTTTGAAGCACGAGGCAACCACACAAGGTAAAGAAAAGAATAGCACTTGGACAAGGACAGATAATTATATACACTAATAATTTTTTAACAGTATAGAGAATTAATAATTTTGAATTTTTAAGATTTATTGAAAGCTTATTAATAATTATGTATATAGGCAAAAATAAAAAATAAAAAAAATAATGCATGGAAGCTGCGGTCCTCCACTCACTTGTTATTTCCGTTGTAGTTTATATATAGTGTATGTTTCTTCCGAGTTGCTCCACATAGGCTTCTCTGCAAAAATGGAAAACTCAGGAGATCAAGGTTGGGGGGACCCAGTGGAGGAAGAGGAGGAGGAGGAGGAGGAAGACGACGACGACGAAGTAGGGTTTGTAGAAGACGAGAGGAAGAAGAGAGCCGTGAGTAGTAGCCGAAGCGGCAGCGGAGGAGGAAGGACTTCGGTGGCGCGTTGCCAAGCCGACAGCTGCAATGTCGATCTGAACGGCGCCAGGGCGTACCACCGCCGCCACAAGGTGTGTGAGTTCCATTCCAAGGCAGCAGTGGTGATTTTGGCCGGACTCGAACAGCGCTTTTGCCAACAGTGTAGTAGGTAAAGGAAAAAAAAATAAAATAAAATAAAAAATACACATTAACCAATCACCAAGCTTAGCGTAAATAAATTATATATATATATAAAAAAAAAAGATTTAATATTTAACAGTTATGAATATAAAAAATATAAGCCATCACTAATTTGGAGTGTTTTCTTGTGTTATTATTATTACAGGTTTCATTCGGTATCAGAGTTCGATGAGACAAAAAGAAGCTGCCGGAGACGTTTGGCCGGACACAATGAACGGCGGCGGAAAAACTTACCGGACTTCCAGGGACAATCCTCCACTTGACAGTGACATAAGAACTACTAATTAATAATGATAATAATAATAATAATAATACAGATTAGTACTAAGAAAGAAGAGTTGGTGCAGTGAAGTTGAAGTTAATTATGCTCTCTCTCTTCTGTCAAACGAAAACCAACTTAATTAGTTTCCTGTTTTTCATCGGTTTTCTTTGGGCGTTTGTCTGTAAGCTTTTGCTGTTTAGGCCGAAGTTTTCATTTTTATATATAAATATTAAATATTAAATATCTGCGTTCATCTCTCTTGTACGGAAGCCGACCTATTTTTTTCATTTTAGTTTTTTTTTTTTTTAGTGTTTAAAATAAGTTTCGGAAAATAATCTTACATGTCCACTGGCAGCTTATTAAGGTGTATACGTTTTTTCTTTTTGCTTTAAATTATTGTAATTTAATTTATACTGATTTTAAATTATAATTATTGTGAATGCATAATAAATTTTTTATGAATTATTATATATTTATAATTAATAACAGAGTTGACGACAAATTATTTATGGATATTAAAAATATACTTTATTTATTACTTTTAATGCATTACAACATTTCTCTATGACGACTTATAAACATGGATTTGCAAAATTATATGAAGAATTTGAGCGTTTTAATTAATTATAAACGAAAATAGGAATGAATTGGAATTACCAAAATGCCCTAGACTGTTGTTTGTGTACAAATTCTTTGGTGTGGAGTGGAGTGGAGCTGCTTTATATCAAATCTGATGCCGTCGAAATTTCGTAGGTCGAAAGAAAAGCAAGAGCACGAGGCTCCCACACCTTTGCCTCGGCGCCCACCGTCCCCCTTCATCATCTCTACAGACGCCAAAACTTTGCTCAACTTACAAATTTGTTAGTTGTGTTCTTCAACTTATTTTGATTGAAACCCAAGCAATGCCGGCTCAGAAGCGCGCTTACGAGGCTGACGATGTTCAGCTTTTGCCGCTACTCCATGCTAGCTTCAATGAACGTTCTGAAGATGGAGAATCTGAGGGTACGCTTCTTTTTCTGCTCAGAACCCTAAATTTCGACGATGTGACCCAGTGGTTGAGGTTCCTGCATTTCATATATGTTGTTGTTTGTTTGCTTAATTCTTTTTTTGTGTCTGTACTGAGTTTGTGGTGTTCTATGTTGCTCCTTGTTTCGTCAGAATCCGATCGATGCCCTTCGTCCAGTCAAGGAGATATGGATGAGTATGTTCCGTTTATGAGCTCTGTTTTTGGTTTGGTTCTTTTTGTTCGTCGTGCTGTTCCTTTTTACTCTATTTGTTCTTTTGATTTATTTCGTCTGCTTGATTATGGAATAATTTGGTGCGTAACTGCTTGGGATTGATTTGGGAGGTTTGCTTCGCGGTAGTGTTCATTAAGTTCTTGCTGCGAGCGTATTAGAATACGAGTTGTGTAGGTTTCACGTGCTGAGGCTTACGTCGATTTTACTCCTGCGCCGGAGTTTTCTCTATTTCTAGTTTTGAGTTTCCTTTCCGATTAAGGGTAGTGGAATTGAGGGCTGGATCTTGTGCGCGGGGTGGATTTTCTTGGTCGTGTACGCAATCAGTGTTTTTGGATACGCTACGAGCTGCTGCTGTTGGATGGGTAATGACGTCGAAGCTCACATCGTTTTAGCTTCTGTGAATGTTTGATTAATCCACCACACCCAAATGGTGGTGAGAGTTCTCTTATTTATAATCATTTACAGAATACAGAAATAAGGTAAATTACAAATAATAAGGAAATAGCGATAAAAGGAAAGAATAATAAATGAATACAATATATTTGCATTTAGTAAAAGAGAAAATATGGTAACCCGTAATGTAAGGCAAATATCTAGATATTTGCCTTAATGAACGGTCAACTATCCTTAACACCCCCCCGCAAGCTGAGCGTCGGATTTGAACGAACATGAAGCTTGGATCTGAAAAATTCAAAGAGAGGTCGAGAAATACTCTTTGTGAAGATGTCAGCAACTTGGAGATGAGAGGGTACATATTGTGTACGAAGTTTGCCAGCGATAACAAGTTCTCGAAGGAAATGATAATCTAGTTCAACATGCTTGGCCCGCTTGTGAGAAACAGGATTAGAGCTCAAAAAAATAGCACTTTTGTTGTCACATAAGAGTAAGGGCTGCTGTGAAATAGGGACCTTGAGGTCATGCAAAAGATGCGTAACCCAAAGAAGTTCAGCAGCAGTTGTGGCAAGAGCACGATACTCAGATTCACAGCTGGAGCGTGATACAGTAGGTTGCTTTTTGGCACTCCAAGAAATGAGATTGTTACCAAGATAAATAGAATAGCCGGATGTAGAACGACGAGTATCGGGACAACCAGCCCAGTCAGCATCCGAATAAGCGACTAGCGTACTAGGAACAGTGGATGGACGAAAGATAAGACCAAAGTGGAGTGTTCCTTTGACATAGCGAAGAATACGTTTGACAGCAAGAAAGTGATCTGCAGTAGGGGCATGCAAGAATTGACTGACAGAATTGACAGCATAGGCAATATCTGGACGCGTGATAGTCAAGTACTGAAGGGCGCCAACAAGAGATCTGTAGAGAGTAGGATCAGAGAAAGGAGAACCATCAGCAGTCAGGTGTTGAGAAACAACCATGGGAGTGTGAACTGGTTTGCTATCGAGCAACTGAGCACGAGTAAGAATATCTCGAGCATATTTTAACTGACTGATAAAGAGACCATCAGGAGTGGGTGAAGCTTCAAGACCAAGAAAGTAACTGAGAGAACCCAAATCTTTGGTAGCAAACTCAGAATGAAGCTTGCGAGTAAAGCTGTTAATAAGAGATGAGTTGTTGCCGGTAACAATAATGTCATCAACATAAAGAAGCAAATAGATAAGGTTAGATTGCTGATGAAAGACAAAAAGGGACGTGTCAGCGCGACTACAAGAAAACCCAAGTGTGAGAAGAAATGAGCTAAAACGCTGAAACCAAGCACGAGGAGCTTGCTTTAAGCCATAGAGAGCTTTCTTTAATAGACAAACATGCTTTGGAAATCGAGGATCAACATACCCAGGAGGTTGTTCCATATGAACACGTTCAATAAGCGTTCCATTGAGAAAAGCATTCTTGACATCAAGTTGTCGAAGAGGCCATTTATTTGTGACTGCAATAGAAAGCACAACACGGACAGTGGTAGCTTTGACAACTGGACTGAAAGTGTCAGTGTAGTCAAGACCAGGAACCTGAGTATAACCTTTGGCAACGAGACGAGCCTTGAAACGCTCGACGGATCCATCGGGCAAATATTTAATACGAAACACCCATTTAGAGCCCACGATGTTGGTGTTGGCAGGGCGAGGAACCAAAGTCCAAGTATCATTTTGTTGTAACGCTCGAATTTCTTCATCCATGGCAGCCACCCAAGCAGGATTCTTAGCCGCAGATTTGAATCCTTTTGGCTCAGTGGATGCAAGAAGAGCAGAGAGAAGTTCAGATGAGCCCAACATACCAAGATTTGCTGGATGACGAGTCTTGAATATACCAGCTTTGGCGCGTGTGATCATAGGATGAGTGCCCAAAGAAGAGAAATCAACAGGAGGTTCAATAGAGGTTGAATTAGAAGTCGAGGGTGACAAAGTGGAACCTGCAAGAGAAGTATCAACCTGCACAGACTCATCTACAAGGTCAGAACAAATATCACACGGGGATGAACTGGATTGAGGAATGTGCGGTGATGAAGTGGTAGGGGGGGATGAATCAATATGATGAAGATGTGGTTCCAAGAAATTTGAAATAGGAATAGTGGAAAGAGGTTGGGCTTGGGAGCTAGGGATAGCAGGAAAGTGAGTTTCATCAAATTGAGCATGGCAGGTGATATATAGCTTAGTGGTGGCGGGATCAAGACAGCGGAACCCTTTATGAACAGGACTATAACCCAAAAAAATACAAGGAATGCTGCGGGGAGAAAGCTTGTTAGGCATATAATCACGCAAATAAGGATAAACACGACAACCAAAGGGATGAAAATTGTCATAATGTGGAGTGTAGCCATAAAGGAGTTCAAAGGGTGACTTACCTCCAAGAAGTGGAGTAGGCAACCGGTTGATAATATAAGCTGCAGTGCTGAAGGCGTCAACCCAAAAACGAGGAGAAAGATGAGAGTGAAAGAGAAGGGCCAAGCCAGTCTCAGTCACATGACGATGTTTTCTCTCAACACGACCATTTTGAGCAGGTGTATATGGACAAGAGAGTTGATGGTGGATGCCAGAATTACGTAAATGAGTTTTGAAACAAGTACTAGTAAATTCGGTACCACCATCGCTTTGAAATACCTTGATACGAGAAGAATATTGATTTTCCACAAATTTTTGAAATTGAAGAAAAATATCAAAAAAATCAGATTTAAATTTTAAAGGGTAAAACCAAGTGAATCGAGAATAATCATCAATAAAAATAGCATAATAAAGAAAACCCGAATTTGATTTGACGGGAGAAGGACCCCAAAGATCACAATGAATAAGATCTAACACATGAGACGACCTACGTTCATTGCGGGAATAAGGCAATCGATGGCTTTTCGCAAGCTGACAACTATTACATAATGATGGAGAAGGCAATAAAGACGTAAGAGAAAGATGACCTTTTTTATTTAAAAAAGAAATAACAGAATGATTCACATGACCCAGACGAGCATGCCATAAATCATATGAAGCACGTAAAGATTTGTTTTTAAGGGCTGAAATAAAAGCAGAGTTGCCGCGCTCCAGCACATATAGCCCTCCATCTCTTTTACCGGTTGCCACCACCCTTCCTGTTTGATGATTCTGGATAGTAATAAGATTATTAGTAAATGTAACGGAGAGAGGAAAATCAGACGTTAATTTACTTATGGAAAGAAGATTTTTAGTGAGGTGAGGGACAACCAAGACATCTAATAAGTGAATATTTGGAACAGGAGAAAGAGTACCGATGTGGGTAATGGGTAGGGATGCACCGTTTCCTACAATCACAGAGTCCTTACCCGTGTAATTTTTAGACTGATCCAGAATTGATGGGTCGGCAGTCATATGGGCCGAAGCTCCAGTGTCCAAAAACCAATCAGCAGCATCGGGTCCAGCAATAGAACATGACGTGTTAAAGGCTTCAGCAAGGTGAGCATGAGAAGAATCAGGTCGAACATACCGTTGGTTGCAGCGGTCAGCATAATGGCCCTCTTTGCGGCATATTTGGCAATGAGGTGGTCGACGACCCTGACTTGAGTGGGTTCGTCCTCGATTAGAAGAGTTGTTTTTGTGAGAATAAGAACGACCTCGCTGGTTGGTAAAGGAAGCAGGGTGACTTTCATGGGTGCGGCCACGATTAGTGGCTATGAATGCTGTAGGAGTGGAGTCAGAGGACTCAAGGGAGCGCTGGAACAACTCAAAACTTTCAGTTTTAGAGACTAGATCTGCAAAACAGGGGATAGGGGTGAGAGCCATCTGAGCAGTAGAAAAAGCTGAAAATTCGGTGCCGAGTCCACGAAGGAACCAATGCACTTTATCAATGTCCTCGACGGGTCTGCCAATGGCATGAAGTTGGTCACAAATTTTTTTGAAGGCACGGGCATACTCAGCAACAGGTTTTGTGCCACGTTTCATCAACTGCAAGTCATCCTTGAGTCTCAGTTCACGAGCTTTTGACTGATGGCTGTACGTAGTTTCCAACGCAAGCCAAACATCACGTGCAGTAGAGAGACCAACGACAACAGCCATGGCTTCCTCAGTGAGAGAGGAGAGCAGGAGACAGAGAAGTCGTTGATCGGCTGCTCTCCATGCCAAATATTTGGGGTTGAATGTTGAGGAGGTTTCTGGTTCAAAGCGAGGTGGTGGAACCATAGTTCCATCGACATAGCCCAGCATGTCTTGACTCTCAAGAAGAGGGAGAAGTTGGCTTTTCCAAAGAAGATAATTGGAGGAAAAAAGTTTGATGGTGATCATATGGATTAGAGTATTGAAAGGAAGAAGATGATAACAAGATTCGGAAGCATAGAGAAGAAAGGATCAGGGTTGTTAAACCGAAAGGGCTCTGATACCATGTGAATGTTTGATTAATCCACCACACCCAAATGGTGGTGAGAGTTCTCTTATTTATAATCATTTACAGAATACAGAAATAAGGTAAATTACAAATAATAAGGAAATAGCGATAAAAGGAAAGAATAATAAATGAATACAATATATTTGCATTTAGTAAAAGAGAAAATATGGTAACCCGTAATGTAAGGCAAATATCTAGATATTTGCCTTAATGAACGGTCAACTATCCTTAACAGCTTCCTTACGATGTTAAACCTCACATGATCTGAGATCAAGCGTTTGCTTAATGTCGTATCAAGCTTACTATAACTGGTTCCCGCCATTGATTGCTGAATCCAATTTGACGAAAACTACAAGAAGTTAACGAATGGAAACCCGAAGTTTCGAAAAGAACGGTAGTTACCAGATTTTGGGCAACTTGGGTGGTACTCTTGCGCTAGCGCGATGAAAGAACCATTTGGGTTGTGTTTTTGAATCTATATGCTGAACCGAAAGTTGTTTATCGGTTCTTTAGTTGCATGGTAAAAAGTACGATTCCCTGAACAATAACACAATTTCAGGCGTCTTGCTATTATTACGACTCCCTAAATCTTCTGTTTGGTTTCTTTTCCAGATTTATAGCCGTGAAATTGTCTGACATCCGGAGAGAAGTACAATGTCCTATCTGCTTAGGTATGTATTAATAATCCCTTTTTGTTGAACATATTTATCTCAAATAAGACGAGATTTCCATCGATTTGAACATCTGGCCTTAATTCTTACACAATCCATGTTCTGAAAGTTAAATACGTTTACTTCTGAAACAAACTTGCTATTTTATATTGGCAGCAATATGTCATCTGGTTTTTACTGATTTTAACAAGTATGATTGTTGTCATATCCTGAGTATCAATCATCTATATAATTAACTTATTTTTGTTCATGTACATATGCATTGCGAAGATGGCCTATCAATAAGGTTATTTCAAATGCTTGATTTGTCCAGAATGAAATGTGGAGGATGAGAGAACTAATTTTAAATGAATTATTGAATCAATCGCCCTCGGAGCCATCTGATCTAAGAATCTATTTTGATGTGATAAAATCAACTTTTTGAATATAAGTTGTGTCAGAGAACATAGAGACTGTTTGTAATCCTGAATCTGGGTGTGATAGCGAAACTTAAAATCTCAGATTGGCTTTGTATTTTTTTGAATTATTTATTTAAGACTGGTTGGGATATGACTTCTTTATCAGATTATTTACACGCAACAATCCATTCTTCTAGGTTATCAGTGTCGGGAATGAACACATTTCATGCCCGTCCCCCCTCCTCTAGGTCCTAAACACAATTAAAATAATTGCATTTTTTGGCTCCTTGAACCTACTTTGAATGTGCATTTGTATTCTAGGGGACATTTATATTTTCCATCCGTATTATAAGTTAAGATGATCAACTTTTCCACCTCCACTAATTTGTCTTTAAATTAACGTCGTTGTAGAGTTTTGCGTTTTGTGATTAGGCAGATCCATCAAAGAGAAACTAGTTGATTGTAGATTGAATGAAAGTATATGAGGCTACGGAATTTGGTTTTCATTTCTTTCCGTGTTGTGCGCTTCTCTTTGAACCTTACCCTTTCAGGCTACATTTTAAGTCCATTTGGAGCGAGTGCTTTTTGATGGTGTTGCATGTATACAGATAACAATTAATGGATATATGCGTATGCACGACTTCAACTCATTGTTTACTCATATTGTCAAGATTATTGATCCTTACATTCAGTTCATGCACATGCTGCTTTGTGATAAAGGCAACACCAAAGCATGTTATTTTTTTCGTAAGAAAATAACTAAAATCCAAAACAAAATATTCCTAAAATTTTGACATTTTTTAGTGGGTGTATCCAAATTATACGAGCCATGACATTCAAAGTCTTAGCACGGGGAAATATATTTAGGTGGATTTGATGGGCAACCTCAGAACTCATGTAGGAAGCATCTGCATCTCCACGTTTATGCACGTGTAGTTTTCTTAGGTGAATTATGGAAGTTTTGCAATTTCAAATATGCAGGAATCATCAGAAAAACTAGAACCGTGATGGAATGCCTGCACCGTTTCTGCAGGGAATGCATTGACAAATCGATGCGTCTAGGGTATGCTCTTAGTTTTTATTTTGATGCTGTTAATTGCTGTACAGCTCTAGAAATTAAATGTAACTGCACAATTTTCCCTCCCCTTGTTGTTGCAGTAACAATGAATGCCCTGCTTGCCGCACTCATTGTGCCAGTCGACGCTCTTTGAGAGATGACCCAAATTATGATACCTTGATTGCTGTGTTATATCCAGATATTGACAAATATGAGGAAGAGGTAGGATTATTATGGTTTATCATGCAAGATTGGCGCTTGATGATTGATATCGTCATCTCTGCCTACTTTATATTGTTTCATTTTTGCAGGAATTGGCTTTCCAAGAAGAAGAGAAAGCTCGCAATAAGCAGGTGAAGAGGCTAAGTTTTGTGGATTGTGTTAGTATGGACATGCATTCGTTTGTTTCCAGAGTTGATAAGTTCAGTCTACATTGTTCAATGTACAAGAAACCACAGAAGAGAAACCTCATAAATATGCAATGCAAAGTTGTGGGAGCATTGGGACATGAAATAGAGCATGTGTTCGGCTGTTGTGCTTTTCTTTTCTGTTTGACTTGGAAACATCTCGTGATCTGTCCATATTTGGTCTAAAATGTTGGTTTTTGGTTATTTGGCAGATCCAAGCTTCCATTGCTCAGATACTTCAACAACAAACTGAAGCTTTGGGTAGAAAACGTCCTAAACCTTCAAGGAGATGGAGTTCTAGAGGACGAAAAAACTTCCAGAATCATATTGAGAGTCTAGGCTTTGATGAAAACGAGGATGAAAATGATTATGATGTAAGCAAAAATTCATCTTCTGCTGACGAGCGAATGGACACACGACCTAAAAGATCCAGGAGAGGATGTCCTGTTAGATTTTCCTTGTCTTCTTCAGCTACAGGGGCTGACGGGGCAGATGATGGTGGTAATGGAAATGATTATGAAGTGAACAAAGAATCAGTTGGTGCATCTACGGGGCTTGTTGGTAGCTCAGAAAGACTTTCATGGGGCAAAGGTGGAATAAGAAGTCACACTAGATATGGGGGTACTAATGGAGGGACCGGTAAAATCTCCAGGACTAACCGCCACACAAAGCTGTCAGATTATGTTCGAAACACGGAAAATATCAGCGAAGAGGTAAAAACAAAAATTTGATGTGTTACCAAGCCTCCTTATGAATAAACTATAACATGTTACGTATACATGGCTTGCCTATTGAATTACATGCATGCTGCTTATAAAAGCTCAGCGACCCTTTGTTTCCATCCATCAATAACTTTGCCTTCTCTTCCTTACTTTTAGTTGGACGTCCACCTTATGCTCGTTTCCATGGATGAAAATAGAATACCCGCATTGCAAAGACCATTCCTTTGCTGCAGGCCTTCAGTGACGATTGGACACTTAAGTCAAGTAATGTTTCATTAAATGGAGCTGCACTTCATCCGTTTAGAGTCTTATCCATTTATTTTGTTGAATAATGAGCTTCCTTTCTTCTTCAGTATGTTGCTCTCAAGACTGCGCTTTCCTTCGATGTCGTTGAAATGTACATGGTGAAAGAGCTGCAAATGAAACTCAATCCTTCAACCTCGAGAACTCCTATGGACCCATGTAAAGATAGTGTACAGATATTAAACGAGCAAGAAACGCTGTCGATGGTCAAACTCAAAACGCACTGTCTAGCTTGTGGCTATCTGGTATGCCTTGAACTTGAACCTACACCCACTACAGCAATGAACACCTGTATATACCTTTTCTTACAAATTTTTGAGCTTGTTGCCGTGATTCCAGCTTTTGGCATATCAGATAAAGGGCTACAGTTCTACTGAAGACGAACTTATTTAGCTAAGGAGAAAAAGAGCCATCAAATCTCTGCATGCAGACATGCTTATGCTTACTAGCGATTCATATTAGGAATGAAGATGTAAGTAATTTCCGTACATGTACCAATGTGTTGTCTTTCTTCCCCTTCCGAATGTGTTATCTAACCCCCTCCATTAGTTTCTTCTTATTGGTTTCCCCCCCTTTACCTGTAATTGATGCGCCTGGAAGGAGTGCAATTTTCACAAATCGATGGATTGACATAGCTTAGCTTAGTGGTTGAAACACTAATTATCAGAAATCTATCTCAATTCAGATCTGGTCTTGATAATTTATTGTAACATCAGCGAGTTTTTTTTAAGTTCTTTGGTAATTTTTCCTCAGAGATGGTGCAATATTTTAGTTAAATCTATTTGGTTATGGTTGGTTCCTATCCGAAAGCCCACTGAAATTGATCTCTAATGTACTAATTTTCTTTTCCAGAAACTTATGGTGTGGATTGAATAATTTAATCACTACCTACCTGATTGATTCAGACTCTATCCTTATCCATAAATCGTTTATTTATTTTATTATTTCTTTAGGATTTTTCCAGAGCTAACAGTTACCCACTTCATTTGTGGGCCCCAGTAGGAAATACAGTTGGCCCACACTAGATCTTTTTGGGCGTGGTGGGCCCACTCCATTACCAAGCTCCCAATAACACGATACGATAAAGGGTTCATCACAATGATGGACATCAACAGAACTACACATTCTGAACTGATTAATTATATTTAATTGCAAGTAAACCATTTTATTCAAACAACAATCATGAGTCGCCATCACCGCCGAGCACGGCGGACTAGTCCGACCATCGATCGTGTCAGCAGACATACAAGGACCTAAAACTTGCTTGGACAGCTCAGATGCCAACACCTAGTTAGGACACGTAAATACATAAACACATCATAAGCCCATCCAGGTTCACATCACCAAACATGAGCCTTTTCCGACGCTATTTACATGTAACCACCAGTCAACCGCCACTGTTTAGCGGTGCTCGCTTCTGGTATCACCGCTGTAGAGCCTGAAATCACAAAGTAACAGTATCAGTTTTGATCGATGTGGACAAAAATAGAGAACCAATCAAGCCCCAAGATGTCCGGACCATGATGAAGGTCCAACGAACTAACGGCTTTAGATCATCTCACTCCGGAATATCAAAGAATCAAAATTTCGAATCTTTTTATCACCCATTAACTGTTGGGAATATAGAGGACAAGATGCCCCTAGATTTCGATTTCATTTCTTCATTACTAGAATTTTCTTTTTTTTTTAAAAAAAAATGGTATTTTTCAGACTTTCTCAGCCTTTCTTTTGCGGCGGCGCGTGGATTATACAATGCTCCAAATAAAAGGTTGGAAAGTGGGGGTACACACCAGTCGTAAACAGTTGGAGAGTTGGGTTGAGCCTTGTCGAAGACTTCAGCACCAATAGTCTTAGTGGCAAAGTTTCTACCAGGGTTGAAGACGCTCCTCCAAACATTATCCTTACGCGCCGCCGTAAACGGCGTTGTAGGTGTCACCGGTGTAGCCGGCGATATCTGGCTCTGGTATTTGCTTCCCTCTCCATCCAAATCTAAACCCATCCCGAAAACATCATAGTTACAAGTTGATGTAAATCATAAAAACAAGCAGCCAACCACTAGTAAAAGTGACAATAATCAACAAGAACTTATAGTAAAAGAGACAATCAACAAGATTCAGAAGAAATAGAAAATGAACAAAAAGGGTTACCTTTAACGACCAAGGGCTTGATCTTCCTGAGCTTGCCGAGGCCGCGGTCAGGCTGAGGTCCGGCCACAACATCATCCCAAAGCTTCTCAAGCAGAACCATGTTTGTTGAGTTCACTCCCTCACTTACTTAGAAGCCAATTTCATAGTCATATATGGTCATATAAATAGAGCTCTGAGGGCTCAAAGTGTGTAGGGTAATTTTTGTTCTTTATTTCCCATCATTTTTCTAATAAAAAAGATTCCTCAAAAGTTTTATCTTTCTCGAGACAACGTAGAGCTAAAGATAACCATCGAGAGTTACATTACATTATATTTTAAAATTAACCGTAAACTTACGAAACATAGTATCCATAATAAGAATATGACGATTTAAACTTCACCAACTAAACTCATCAGCTTTTATCCAAAATTATCCTTAAAAACTGACAGCCAAGAAATGGTTCGATAACTTAAACTTGAAGACTTGAAGCATAGCTGGCAATATAAAAATGATCAGCTGGAATTAAAATATAAAGAAGGCAAATGGATAAGGATGAAGACCGAGTAAAAATGGTGACAGAAAGGAAAAGAAATATCTGCTCGAGATATTATATAGTTACAGGAGCAGGTTACGGGTTGCTGTACAAGTGGAATCTCAGCTGCTATTAAAAAACTGGTTTTGTCCGATTTGTCCCAGACGACTGGGGCCCTCTGCAATGACTTTGTTCTTCGATGTTCAACGGCCCAGATTTTGTTTCAGTTGTTCATGCCATTCAAGATCGAACTTAAGACAAGAAAATGCAGAATATGATAATAATATCAGTTCATCTTCTTACCATTTCTTTTATCTTTTCTTGGGTTATATACTTTAAATAATACATCAAGGCTCAAGGCATGCCATAATCGATGGACCTCTTAATCTAGCCAATTCATGGTTGGGACTTGGGAAACTTTCATCTGGTGGAGTTAGCTAAAAAATGGGGTGATAATTCACAGCAGCCTAACATTGATGTTTTCCATTGTATCTCATTTGTTAAAAGGAAACATGTCACCGTTGAGTAATAAACAAATGAGACTGGGAACTTCAAGAACTCACCAGCTGTTTCTTTCATCTACAGTACCAGATGCTTGAAAGAAGCACTTGTATCTGTTAAAGCTGTGCCCAGTTTCAATATTTCATTTTACAGAAACTCATCGTAGCAACAACAGATAAGACGGAGGGATACAGTTTATAAGGAAACCAAGAAAACAAACCGTGAAATGGGAACAAACTAATCCTCTTCGTTGTATGCCCTTTCAAAGTGACATGCCATAAAGCAAACGAAAAAGTACACGAGAGAGGCAAAGTCAAGGCCCAAAAGGCATGAAATAACTCATTGATTCGATGCTCTCTTGCCTAATTCTACAGCTTTTTGCCACTGAAGTCGATTCATTGTTGAGCAATGGAGCTTATAAACCGGTAAGGCGTGATTCAATCTTTGTTATGAAGTCCTCAGGCGAGGAATTTTTCAGGGCTGATGACTAAAATATATGACATGTTGAATCAAACAATTCAATTCCTTCAATTCAGTCCTCTAAATGTAATAGCATTCCAATGGAAAGGCTAAAAGTATAGTGATATTTAAAACAATTGAACTCAATGATTTGCACTGATTAAAACGTAAATTGAAAAGTTCTAATAAATTTTGGTTTCGAGTTCATCTACGATAGATCCCGCCCATAGAGAACAATATACACTGGGTCAAATAGGATGTCTGTAGGACCTTAGCCATTATTTCCTTAAAACTCAAAGACACATTTGTACCACCTATGGAATAAATCATGTTCAAGGCAATAACCTTAGTCCATATTTCTCTTAATATGACTTTTTAAGGGATGGTTATACATCCAATTACAATAGTGGTAACACTTACACAGGAACAAACCTAAAAGACGTCAATTAGAGGTAGAAGATTGAGGCTTAGTTCTAATGTAAAGGCTGAAGCCTTGTTTTGACTGATACAATCATACAATCTCTCCTTATTGAGGCGGCTTTGTTGGTCAGAGACAAATTATTGATTCTGGCAGTTTGTAGGTTAGAGACAAATTATTGGTTCTACATTTGTGGTTATGAGATTCTTCAAGATTGTGAAGACTAGAAAAGAGAAAGGTCTGGCTTCTAAACTAGACCTTTTGAGGGGGTTGATTGGGATTTCCTTCTAGCCATTCTCAAGGCTAAGAGCTTTCTCTCTAGATAGAAATTGTGGATCAGGAGCTGCATCTCTTATAATAATTTCCTTGTCTTATTCAATTGCAGGAAATGAAAAATATATATCTTCTGAGGAAATTCATCAAGGTACGCTCATGGCGAACTGCTTTAGCCGACTGCTCAAGCAAGGGTCTCAGGTCTGGTTTTGTGGAAGGTATCGCGGTAGGTAGGAATGGCTTTTATGCTAATCATCTATAATTCACGAATGCCACTCTCCCATTCCCTATGTACATTGCCTCTTTGATTTCTAACCTGTTCAAGATCGACTATAGTTTTTTAAAAAGCTTCAGGTGTCAATTGATTGAGTCTATCGCAACTAATATTAATTGCTTTAAAGAAAAGATTGGAGTGGGTTGAGAGTTTCAGGTGCATATCACATTATTCACCTCTTCCATACTTGTCTCTCCCAGCTGGGTATCGAGGGTCTAAGTTATTTCAAAATCTGGTTTTGAAAAGAACCACTTTTTCTACTATTGATAATCAAAGGATTATCAGGGGTCAAGGAAAAGTTCGAGAACTCCCTGATATCACGTCTCACTTGGCCAAAAAATACCCCCTCATTAAAACAGAGTATATAGTATTATTAACAAAACAATCCCATTCCGGGTCCAACACCCTAATAAAGCTCACACCCTCACTCACATGACATGCTCATCAACTTCCCTTCTCTTATTTCTATAAACCTAACTAATAGGAGGTCCATCATAGTGGGAGGGTGAATTTCATTCATGAACATTTCACAGTTGTTCCCCTTTTTGCTGAGAGATAGCAGGGCGTGAAGAGACTGGATGGTTCTGGCACCTTTCCCCCAGATCCCCCAATCAAGATATTAATGAAGCTATTTGGGGATAATTGCATCTAAAGAACGTCCAAGCTATTCCCATTTATTTTAGGAAGAAAACGAAGACTTTATGACTTGGTAATTTAGAATAAGATGAGCAAGCCATCAGGCTCAGATATTCGTATCTATTATGATGCAAAAGAGAAGCCACGTCATAGCTACCGCAATCAATAACATCAGGACATTGTAGAACTAAGTTGAATATTTAATAGGTCCATGGAACACTGAAACAAAAACAAATACACAAAACTAACTTCAGCTCTTAAACTTTCATGCTTGCTCTATTTTTACCTCTAAACTTTCCAACATTCTATTTTAATCTAAAAACTTTACATAAAAACCTATTTTAATAGTTGTAGTTAACAAAATTTTCATTAAATCATTTAACAAAAGCTATTTTAATCATTGTCTAACTGTGCCTCCTCCTGGAACCTAATGATTGAAAGGGTTTCAAAGCATCTTGCCTCTTGGAAAAAAAACCTTCTTCTCAGTCAGTTGAGCGGGATCCCAATTTACATCATGTCGTCTTTGCTGGCCAATTTTTTGCTCCCGTCCAAGAGTAAAAGATATTTGCTTTTGGTGCTCTAGCATGCCATGTAGCTTTTTATTCTTTTTTGCGTGGGTCTAACCCACAAGTGTCTTTGTTCCCCTAGCCTTGGAAGCTTCAGATCCCAAAGGTCAGATTTTTTGCCACAAAAATTTTCCACAGTAATAACATCAAGGAGGTTGTGGAAAGTCTAGACCATGTTTCATGGGATTGTCAATTTGCTTCAGTGACTTTAAGAATTAGAATCTTGGACTCTTAACTAAGATGGCTTGCAGCAGAGCGTGCGGGACTATGATGGAAGGGATGTTATTACACCCTCGGGTGTGTTTCTAAGGCAGGCAGCTTTCTTTGCAGCTTCATGGAACATCTGGCTTGCAAAAATAGGAGAGTCATTAGTAATAAAGATAGTCCCTAGGAGGAGGTTCGGGTTTTGGCTAGGTTAAATGACTCCTTCTGGGCTTCCGCCACTGAGCACTTCAGTGGTTATCCTTTTTCTCTCATCCTTTTGAACTTGACCCCCTTTTGTCATTTTCTTGTGGTTTTTTCCCTCATCCTTTGGCTCCTTTTGGATGGGCTCTACTCTTTTGTATTAACCTCGTGCATTCTTTCATTTGATCTCAAGTCGTTCTTTTCTTCAAAATGTGTATATGTGTACATATGCGTACATGTGTCTATAGCCTATGCTTCATAGCAATCAAGATTTTATAAAATAATGAATGATTAACAATAAGACAAACGTTGAGGAACTAAAAGAGAATTTTCAACAAGAAAACATACTATTTAATTTCTCTCGGACAAAATGTACTTCAAAATTTCAGCAAGTCCATATCAGTAAGAAAAACATAGCTGAAATTAGATACGGAAAATAATGGTAAGGAGATTACTTTGCTAACTTTCTAAACACAGGCTCCGAAGCACTACAACTAAGAACAAGAATTCATCAATCTTTATTTTTCAATAAGAAACAAGAGACTTCATTAACCAATAAAAACAGATACAAAAGATGGGGAGCTAAGGCGTAAGTTGACCCAAAACTGAAGGAGCTTACAAAAAGTACCACCAATTAAAGGAAAAAAGGAAAGAGAGAAGGGAAAGAAAAAAAAAAATCATTAGAATGAAAACACCATTCCCTAAGACCAAAGAGTTGACTTGATCTGTAGTCGTTAATCTCAGATTTCTAGAATGAGTAAATTAAAACAAATTAACACCATTCCCTACTGCTTACATGAAATAGAATAATTAGTGAAAGCTAGAATCAATCAAGTTGGAAGTCGTTGAACTAGAAATTTAGTAATTTCTTATAAGTGGATGTTTATTACCATTATTTTGTTTGATTGGAGAGAAGAATTTCACCCGACTAAGTGAAGAATGGGCTTTATTATTTACAATCAACACCAGATTTACAGGTTATATGACGATAAGAACTATTTTCGAACAAAACTTGCAATCAGAATTAAACAGAACAAAGTGAGGGAAGAACGCATGCTTAAGAAAAGAAAATATCACAATGTGTCAAATAATAACCATCACAACTAGTGTCAAGTCTCCAAGAATCAAGATTGTAAAACAACCTTTGACAAACTCTTCAAGGCTTCTAAATTGTAGAATCCTTAGGAAACTTACCAAAGAGAGTGCATTAGCCTTCCATCTCAAGATTTTCCATATTTACTAACATATCCCTGCATATAATTGTCGATAATTGTCAGTACCACAAAGATTCTATCCAGAGCCAATGATATACATCATTCGGAGTATTTCATCTTTCTAATAAAGATACCTACCTCAACAAGCTTCTCGATCTTTGGACGAGATGAAGAAAGATACTGCTTAACTGATTCCACTGTAGTTGGAACTTGAAAAGGTTGTAGGGTACCTAGAACCTTGTCGAGTGTTTTCTTAACAACTGTGTTATGCACATCCTTTTTCAGATGACCTTCACGCCACTTCGGTCTCAAAATTCCTTTCACCAATTCAATGAGAGCAGACCGGAAGTGCCTAGTTGCTTTTGATTCTTTGTGCACATTTCCATCAATGAGATGCTTACCATCCATATCACCAAGTTGTCTATCACTCTCTGCTTCAGATTCCTTTTCATGCAATGCAATATTTGAAAGGTTTATTTTACCATCAGTATCCGTTTTCATTTTTTTTGGGACATTTTTTTCACGGATGAGACCCATGTGATCATCCTCTCTAGTCCTAGAACCATTGCAACCATCAATACCAGAAGATCCTTGTATTTCTGCTTCTAACATAAGTGAATCCGTGCCTTGTACATGGCCAGCTTTTTCATTCTTATCCTCAGCTTTATTGTGAGAGGACAAAGAACTTGTATCATCATTAAATTCCGGCTTTGAGCTCCCAGGAACCATATAATTACCCGATGCTCTATGTAAAGTACTAAGAGGCGATACTTCTTCACGTCCTTGATGATCGAGAGAAACATTATGACAACCACCCACTTTCCTCGGTAACTCAATGCTATCCAAGAAAGGATCATACTGGCTTGCTGTATTTATTGAAGGAATAAAAAAGGACGGTCTAAAAGGTTCAGATGGTTCCCAATCGTCACAAGAATATTTTGTTTTGTAATCTGAAGAATTCATTGATGCATTGATTAAAGAATTATCTGATTCAGAGGGAGAAAATGGGGAACTTCTCGTGAAGGAGGAAGCCGGCATAGAAACACGATGTTCTCCATCAATAATGAACATCTTCTGAGCACCAAAGAAGCTTGCACTTGAGGAAGGTGTAAAAGGAAAAGAATCATTAGAGGTAGTGAAGCGCGATGATAAAATACCACCCTTTGTAAGAGTAGTATTTGAATTCAAAGAACTTCTCAAAACTGGAGAATGGTAATCGTTCAATAAATGTGGGCATGCAACATTAGCCGGTTCCTCCATGACACTCAATTTTGCGAAGCCACCTGAAGAGGGTCCAAACTCAGGAGGCTGATCATTCCTTGCTGTCGAACCCTCTCTATTAAGGGGAAATGACACATCAAAACTAGTAGAAGGTAATTTCTGGCAGTCAGGATGTTCCCTCAGAAGTGGGTCCTCTCTCTGATGCAATAAAAACTTATTTTTCTCATGCAACACATCCCATCCTTTGCTTTCGGTGAAGTCCCTTGGTAAAGTTCTTTCCGAAGAAATTCCGAATTTCAGAGAAAGTGAAGAGTCCTTTAGGAAAGATGAATTTGGTGGATGATGAAAAACTGGTGATTTTGACGCATCTGCACTGTATTGCAAACCTGCTGTCATTTGAAAGTACTATTAGAAATCGGTGCTAGAGAAGGAATTTCTGACATCTGCATACATAAATTACTCTATCTCACCTTGATTGGGCTGAACTTGTTTTTTCAAATATACAGCACCAGCATGTTCCTCTGAATGCTGATCACTACCGTGTGCATTATCTTTTATATGTAGAAAGCTACATGAGCTACCTTTTATGCACCAGCCTTTAGCATAGAAGTCACAGATAGCTGCAGCAGGGCGTTTTTGTTCAATATTAACATCAGCACCAGGAGACAACTTTCTTGTCCTCTTCTTTGAAGCAGCTGATCTGGAAATTCTATATGTTAGGAAGAGCTGTTTCAAGTACTATCCTTGACATTTGACAAGGAAAAAAAACAACCACCACGTATTAGAAATTTTTAGCTAAAAAGGATGATTGTATGGCAGCTTTTTTTTAACACAATCGTTAATATGGAACTTTGATGAGTAATGAAGGAAGTTGTTGAATCACCATCGTCAGTACCTTGATGCCATTTGGTTTTTTCCATTCTCTAGTTGCATGTCCGTTTGCGTACTTTCTTTCTCGGGATTCGTACTACCAATATTCCCTCCAACCAAGTGATTTTCTAATCCAATATCAGAATCCTCTACAGTAACACTTAATCCATTGGAGACTTTGGCATTTATAATTCCCCTATTGCACAATGGAACCTTGCTGTTATAAATTGAGCCACCAGAATCTTTAGGTAAGTTATTTCTCAAAGCCTCTACATCCTTATCATCAACAGTAAGTTCTTGATCTTCTGTCTCCTTGTCCTTTGGGCACTTCCTTGATTCAACTTTCTTGCACTCTCCATGTGATTGCTCCACCAATTTTGCCAGTGGCTCGCCTGACAGACGAGCAAATTCAATATTGCCATTACTTTCAGTTTCTCCTACAGAGGACAGTTTATTCACTTCAGAATTTTCAGTGGTAGTAATGGTATCCGATCTCAAGTGCTTGTCATGCCTCTTGGCGTCCATATCATTACAAACATCTACAAGGTACACACTGAGACGCAGAGAAAAAAAGTCATCTATGAGAGAAGAAAATAATTTTATATTTAGTATCTACGGGACAAAAGATCTCTCATGTGGTAGTAAGAAGACCAAGACATCAAGTGGCAACTGGCTATGAGAAAAATAACCAAAAAGAATTCAAAACTAGCTGATTAAAAATGGTGTTAAAAAAATGATGTTTAACACTAAATCAATCAAAACAAATTTTTGTTTCGAATACAAAAGCTGATGAATTTTTAGAAGTTAAAAAATATAAAATAAAATAAAAAGGCTCTTGAGTACTGCCACGAAAAAACCAATAAGAAATGGTGCTGGTCGCTGGTGAACTTCTTAGAGACTTCTTTCTAATAAAAAAGACAGTTCCACAAAAGACTCCAACAACTTGATAGACAAACGTGGAAGAACTGTTCTTCTTACTAAACTTCCTTAGCATTTTTTTTAATAAGAGACAATTTCATGATAATTGAAATATACAAAAGGGATGTATTATCCATGATGTTTTGAAAAGACCTAAGGAGGTATGACTATAAGAAGCAAAAATATTAGACGATTTACACCAAAATGTAGCATGGTAAACAGAATTGTCAAAGACTTTTGTACAAGTCTGTGTCCTTTCCGTGAATACTTTTTGATTTCTTTCCTTCCACAAATTCCAAAAGAAAGCAATGATGAAGTTTTTCTATAGTAGGACTTTTCCATTCTTGAAGGGGTGGTACATAAGGTCATATCCAATATTTCCCTTACCTCCCTAGAAAAAGTGAGATGTCATCCGAAGATAATGAGAATCTTTGTCCAAGAATTCTGCACGTATGTGCAGTGCATAAATAAATGGCTTTATGATTTGTTGTGTTTCTTGCATAGTGGGCACCAATTTGGAAATATAGTCTCGTGAGGCATTCTTTTTTAAAAGTTTTTCACTTGTGCTAATGGATTTATGCGTTATTTTTCAATTGTATTAATGGCAAAAGTTAACAAAAGTAGGAGGGAGAATCGTGTTTCCATGTATGCTTCAAAGCTATTGATCAAAGTGATCCTCTCTTGCAGTTCTAATTCTAAGAGGTGACAGATTATCATTGTCATCGCAAAACTAAGGAAGGCAGACTTATAGAAGGTTTTACGATCACTAGAGATGAATTTCATATAGCTCATCCCCCAATTAAGCAAAAGACGTAACCTTTTCTCCGCTAATAATGGAAGGAAGATCTCTGGTTGATTCAACCTAGTACAATCTTTTTAATCCACCTCGAATCTCAAAAAAAAAAAAAAAAAAAAAAAAAAAAAATCCATAGTGGTTCAAATCAACTTGGAGGAAGAGAAATCCACAGGATATCATTAGCATTAATACCTTTGTATGGACTTATGGTTCAAATCTCTATATGTTAATAGAGAGGTGGCCATGATCCTCGAGGAGAGAATAAAGGTGAGCTTAAAATTTTTTAATTAGAAACAAGAAAAACGTAATCAAGCTTTACGTATACCAAGCAAAAAGTTGTGACAATTAAAAAGGATGTTGTATAGAAGCAAATGAGCACTAGTAATAGGGGTGTTTAAGGAAACCAAGAACCCAATCTGTTGAAAATTAATTTGAGATCGATTGGGTTAACGTCTTATAAACCCAATTTGGTTAGTTCGGTTCTTAAGACCACCAGGTTGAACTAACCTCACCCAATCAAATATAAGATTTGCCTCCACTTTAAGCTCATTTTATTTATTATCCAAATTAATTACAACCTAAATCATATAGGTTGAGTTAGCTGTTCAAAATATTTGGGTAGTCTAAATTAACACCCTCAGTTAAAAGCATATTTAAAAGTTATGTTGGTTTACCTAACAACTAAGGTTGAACAAACTAAATTGAAAACCAACCAAACTAACTGAACCACATCAGTCAATCATTAAAGATGGCTATTCTACCAGCATCGATTTAAAAAAAAAAATGTTTGATTGGTTGAAGTGGCTGAAAACCACAATTCCAACTGACTGGCCGACTTACTCTAATTTATAGATAATAACAATAAATAATGCTATTTTTTGTTTTTGCATACTTAAGAAAACCAAGGGCAGTTGGTTTTCTCAAGGTGCTTTTTTACTTCAATATTAGAGAAGTATAAATATTTTTTTCACCATGTTCCTTCCTCTCTATCCTTCTCGCTTCACTCTTCTCTCTCCTCTCCCTTCTCTTTACTCTTCTTTTTCTCTCTCCTCCATTCCCCTTCTTTCTTCTATTATCATCTCTACCTTCTTTATTTTTCCTTTCCTCTCTTCTCCTCTCCCCTTCTTCCTTCTTCCCTTTCTCTATTCTCCCACACCTACGAATGTGAAAGATCAACGTCAGTTTCCCTCATCTCTTTTTTTCTCTCCTCCCACAACTCTCCCTCAATCATACATCACCAACCGACCATCACTGCAGTTGATCAATCGACATTCCAAACACACTCAAAATTGATTACATCTAAAATAATAGTCGAGCTATCAACCTTGCTAGCAACCTAATAGAATGCACTTAGAAGCTTGAAATAGAGCACCAAAACATAGCTGAAGAGCTAGAAGAAAGATTTCAAAGCAAAACAAAAGGGCTAGACCTCCAAAACCACAAATACCCCAGCAAATCTCAACATACCTAACCCCCTACACAGTTTTCTTCTTGTACCAAAAGAAGGAACTTCACGCATCTTGAGACCATAAACTTCAATAAGATGAGAACATTTGGAGGGTAATGAGGATGGAGGAAGATGAGAAGTTCTATGGTCACAAAGGAACTCATCCTTCTCTCTCCAACCCCAATGGCGCAACTTCTATAATTTTGCCTTGGTATCCTTGCGCATGTAAATGTTGAGCCAAGGAGGCCTTTATTCAATTTCCATCTCCTCCTACCCTGAGATGTAGCTATAAAAGGAACATGAAAGTCTTCAAGTCATTTCTATAAGTTTTAACCAGAAGTTATTGCTTCTTCATCTTTGATTTTTATTGTATTTTTTCCATAATTATTTTATTAATACCATATATATCTCAACTTGAGACTCTTTATTCTGTAAAACACACCCAAGCTCAATTAGAAACCTTAGTAGGTACCACAAAACAAGCTCTGTTCTTACTCGTGTATTTTCACATGTTTACACACTTTCTTTCCCATGCATTATATATAGCCTACAGTGCTAACATCTTCTACAATTAGATATTGTTGAACCTTTGAAGTCCTCTAAAATCCATTGCCTTTGGATTTTAGCATCAATTAAGTACTTTCTCAAACAATATGATACAAACTTCAAAAAAAAAAAAAAAAAAATGATACGAACTTCCATGCACTTGACGTGGGTCTCTCCACTTGATTTTCTTCTCATCTTTTTAAAGCTCAAGAAAACAATTGTTCAACCTATAGAATAGATTTTGTTGAAAGTCGTTGATTTCCTTCTCAATAAAATCCATTTTCAATTCTCACATGATTTTTAAAGAACTAAGAACAAGAAGACTACAGATAAGGAAAAGATTAAGCTCATCATCTAACAAATTCCCAACTAAAGCCTTGTTCACACGAATAAACTTCTTTCTACAATTTTATAACCATGAAAATTGTTTCTTAAAAAATTTCTTCATATTCAATATTCCAATTTGCTTCGAGACTTAGTACTGTCTCTGTGGTGATCTCAATGGAGTCTTTCAAAAGAGGGATGCATTTTACACCATGATAGCCCTCCAAGAAAGACATTGACGAGGAAATAATCTATACATTTTTCTTTATCATTGAAAGCTCAATTGCCCATTTCTAAATAACTTCCAAAACGAGGATTTATAAAGTTGTAACTAGAAGGTTCTCTCTTCTTACTTGAATCAATGATAGATCAGGACAACGTCCATAAAACAGGAGGAACCATATGCCAGTTGTAGGCTGAAAATAGTGTAAACTAGAACTCGTAGGAAAAAGGATGGTACGGAAAAACACAGCCCATACTTTGCACTATTTTTATAGGGATAACAAATCCTGTTCCTTCTAAAACATGATGTTGTATACTTGAAGTGACTGTTCATCAAGTCTATATTTTTATAGGCATAACAAATTAACAACTTCAATTGTTCTTAAAAACAACTCATCCATTAGAACAAAATAGGGGAACACAAATTTAAACAGATAATAATCCAGGCATATTTTTATTGGGAAAAATAAGAATAAATAAACAGTTACAAACTTAACTCCCAAATAGCCCCTAAATCTCTTGTCTAAATTCTCCACTGATCTTGCTTCCAAACCTATCCATAATTCAATGAGCTATTGGATTTGCAGTCTTCTTAGATTTGTGTTGAGATTATCTCTCACTATCAAAGTTGAGCAAATAAGAATTGTGATGAGGGTTATGGAAAGGGCATGATACTGGTTTAAAGTTGTAAGGCCCACAATAATTCAAGATGTCACTGACCAGGTTTCTCCAAATAAAAATTTTCTAGCTTCCATATACTGATTACCTGTCCTTCAGTCTCACCTATCTATACATATCTAACATATTTGCTCTTATCGCAAAAACTAAACTCTTTCCTAACTAATAACCAATTTTACATTCTTGTGTTGACCTAAAAATTATTAACAAATTACAACCAAAAAAAAAAAAATCTCTATCCCAGACAAACTACTTGCTCCCCAGCCCATGTTGTTCTACTGTAGCCAACTGGCTGCCAAATTCAAAAAAGACAAAAGGGAGAGACAAGTATCTCGAATTTTAATGGTGGAAACTCATAGATCGAATATCGAGGAAGTTTCCATTTGATAGAGTTGTTGTGTTGCATTCTCTATGGGAAGGCAGCGGAGGATCTTGGCTATATTCTTTATGGTGACAATTTACTTTATGTAGTTTGGAGCTACTTCTTCAAGGGGTAAGCAAAGGGGTTGCAGAGGAATGATCAAGGACTTCTTTCTTTGTTGACTCGTTTCATGAGAAGGAGAGGTTTCTATGGCGAGTCTACGTGAGGGCCCTTTTGCAGGGTCTTTGGGAGAGATGAACAATGTGATGCTTGGTCCCTCCTAATATTTCATGTTTTTCTATGGGCTTCATTGGCGAATCGTATTATGAACGTAAGAAAACCAAATGTTACCAACTCCTCGAAGTATAAATATTTTCTCAATCCAACGTTTTGTTGGGAAACAAACTGAAGGTCGAAATAGAAACCTATAACCAACTTCTCAAAGTAATAGAAAATTATTTATGGAGCCAACGTTCTGTAATGAATTGAATAGCTAAGCAACTCATTCAATAACAAAATGCAGGAAGGATCATAAAATCCTACTTCTTTCGAGGAACCTGGGCATGTCCTCTTGAGTCAAGCTCGATAAAAATTCCGCGCATAACCCTCTTCTCACTGCACCTTTTACCTTACTTCAATCGCTAGGCCTAAAAACATTTTAATTTTACTCAATCCACTGCCTTGGAATTGCAGAATACTCGAAGAAGATAACAATGATTATGCAGGAAAAGAAACCCTATAAATTAAATTGATAGCTAAAAATCGAACATTTTAACTAATTGTGCACCTTCAACTTAAAAAGATTCAAGACGCACCTTAAATACAGTCAAAGAGCGAGAGGGAGAGAGAGGAAGTTACATATTGAAGATTGAAGATTGAAGCTACTGGGAAGACGGCAATGATAAATCCAAAAGTTAGGGCCTCCAGCTTCCGACTTCCTGGTTCTGGGTTTGCAAAGGAAAGCTTCTCCGTAGAACTTTCAATGGTAGAAATCGAGTAAAAGGAAAATGCAGAACGGGGGTTCGGGTACTTCCAAAAAGATGATCAACCTGTGTAAATAAATAATTATATTGAAACTCCTACAAAATATTACTTCATATTTTTTCAATATTTTCTCTTTCTTTTTCTTTGCCAACGTGGAAGATGGGTGGATGGATTTGGGCCATTTGGGCTGTAATGAAATCGGTCCATTTCATGTATTTGGATACAAATCCCAACTCTCTATAGTTTTGTCCACGCACCTAACTCGCTTCCTTTAATCCCGTGTTGTCCACGCTCCTTTTCGCCCATGGGCCTCAGGCCCACCACCAAGTTTCGCCGCCACCCACTCATTACTGATTATTATTATTACTATTATTAATTCTCCCGACTCAAAATAATAATAATAATATATTTTTTAAAGATACTGCGCGAGAAACATAAATAAGAATGATATGAAAAAAAAAACAATAAATTAAAGTTGTGGGTCCCGGTCGCATTCGGACACGCCAACTTGCCGGTGGGACCATCTGTGTGTCTCTGTCAACACGTGCCCCAAATTCCATTGAATTAAAATAAATAAATATAAACAAATTGAAATACATTGAATTAAAGTTATGGGGAATATTTTAGAAATAGTTTAGGTTATTAGGGATGACCTGTTTTGATATAATCTTTTTCGATGGGTTGAATGTGAATACAACACGTCTTTTCAAAATAGAATAAAGAATTTGCAAATAAATTGACATTTTTCCGTCTCATTCATTAACAAATTATAATGCCCAAATTATAATGCCCAATAGGAACTCCACAATTTTTTTTTTTAATTTGTTGGTTATAAATTTGCATGCGACTGTTTGCGTTGATAACCAATGTTAAAAGAATTTTGAAAAGAAAATGAAAAGACGTGGTTGAAATAATGGGAACATTGTCCACGTCACTCTTGACGTGGAAATAACTATGTCTTCTTCATACCCAATTTGGTTTTAATTTGACGTTTTCCTAAGGTGACCGGTTTTTATATTTTGAATGCTCCACTAAATTTTTTGTTAAAATATAAATATGAAGTGTGTAAGGGAAAAGAATGGGGTGGTCCCCCAATCACAGAGAGCGTCGTGCGCGTAAAAACCGGCTTCGAAGGTTTCACACAGAAACACGACATTGGACGGCCGCCACGCAGGTAGGTGGCCCCACTTTTTCCCTTTCTTTTAATTTATTTATATTCTCTCTGGGCGTGGACGTTAATTTTGTTTTAATTCAGTTTCAGAGAAGAGGATAATTACGAAGAATGGAAAGAGGGGTTTGTATGAATTATGAGCGTTAATTTCCTTCCAACCAGAGGATAATCAATTAAATGAAAAAAAGGTAATTGCAAAATGATTCCTCGATAACAGGAACAGCAGGAACACAACTCCATAAGAGTTTTGGTTCTTTCTCTGCTGCAAAAAAATGAGGAGATCGGATTCCCTATACATGATCGTCGTATCATCTTCTTCTCCGGTCCTAATATTTAGCGTTTGAAAAGTGATTATTATAAAAATAACCTAATTTATCATTAATAATCCCAGCCGATCGTGCGACCTTCGTTACGGAAAAAATTCAGGCGGATTCTGGTGGGGGGAAGTTCAGATCGAAATCCACGCCGCCTCCTACTCTACGGGGCTCCATGTCCTGGCTGTTCATGTCCACGACAGAGGAGGAGTCGGAGTCGCTTTGTACCCCGCCGCCGCTGCCGAACTCGCGTCGGAAATTAATCACGGCTTCGTGGTGATGATCGAAAGGTAGCCGTTGGTTCTGATGATGAGGATGGCTCTTGATTACTCCGGCCCGAAGAGCTGCATCGAAACATAGAACGTGGTTGGAGGGCGGCATGGCGCGGGCTAATAAAGCATCACCGATCACGGGAATTTGGTAGCGGTGGAAGGGAAAAGTGATAGCTCCGTTGGCGGCGAGTCCGCTAATACCGTGACCGAGATTGTGATTCGAAGGCGAGGAATCAACCATCAGAGGTTGCTCCCGGCTAGAGGACTCAACCGTACTACTCTGACTCGGGCTCTGACTATTGTTATTGATCTTATTGTGAAGGTTAAGAAGACCGTCGGAAGGCAAGGGGAAATTGGTCTTAGCCTTGGCGCCGCGGAAGCCTCTAGCGGCGTTATCGTAGGCTCGGGCGGCCTCCTCCGCCGTATCGAAGGTACCGAGCCAAACACGGCTCTTCTTACAGGGATCTCTGATCTCAGCGGCGTATCTACCCCATGGCCGCTTCCTGACTCCTCGAAAATGCACTTCCTTAAGGTTACCGACGTTGGGCTTGACGGGAACCGCCTTGTCCCTCGGCGCCATTACTGTGGAAATCCAGATCAAATGAAAGAATTGAAAAGAGGGGGGAGATGGGTCCGTTTGATTCCAGAGAAAATGAAATGGGCTTCTTCGTTGGGTACTGGGTGAGAAGGATGGTGGGAAAAGGGGGCAAATGGGTTGAGATGCCGAGGAGTAGGCGTGTGATGGTGGGGCTTTATAGAAGGGGTGGAGAAATCGGCGAATGAATCGGCGAGGATTTGATTGTGATGAAATGTGGCCAAGGGTGTTGAGAGGGAGAGAGAGAGGGGCAGAGGGAAGAAAGAGGTTTGACTGTGCAAGGGGCGGCTAGACGGAAGGGTGTGGTTGGTAATTTCGCAATCTAGTTCCCGAATTATGTGTCATGTGGGGTTGTCGATACAGCAGATCCACAGGGAAGGCCGCGTTTTATATTACACTTGATTTACGTTTGTCTTTTACCCTAACCACGCGCTTTCTCTCCCATCGACTAACCCAACTTTTTTAAAAAATAATAATAAATAAAAATCAAATTAATTTTACGTATTTATTCAAAATATTTTAAAACTTCCCAAAATTTAAAGGAAAAATACAGAAGAAAGTGGTCCTTTGTGGTATGGAGCGGCAGGTGCAAAAAGTTGTCGCCATATTCTTCTGCCATTTCGCTTCCTACCTTAGCTAGGATTTAGGATTAATTAATTAATTAATTTTAAACTCCACCATTAGCGCGTTCTCTTTTTTTTAGATAATAAATAAGTAAATACATGCCTACATACATAAAATAATAATAATAATAAATAAATAACTCGTGGGATCATATTTTAGAGCTATTGAAGCGGTCCATTTTTCCGACTATTTCCCACTCACGCTCCTTCTCGTCAAGTTCATTTCACGCCCTCCAGCCCCAATTTATTACCTTTTTTTAAATAAATAAAATAAAATCTTTACTACCTTCAAATTTAATGATATATCTGAAATGAATTGATAAGGATGAAGGCAGTGACCATCATAGGCAATGCTCCCTTCCATGATCATTGGTATTATTATATCTTTGATCTCAATTATAACACCAAAGTCCAATTCAATATCACGCTATAATAAAATCACATCGTATCAACTTCAAAATGATAGTTCAACCTAGTTGTTGTGTCATAATGAAAATAGAAGGTTTGAAAAGAAAGCATTGATAATTTCCTTGGAAGTGAAAGCCCCAGTCCCAGTCCCAATAGTTGCCATTCAATCGGAGATTCTTACACTGTGTTGACCATCGAAGTTTCTCTCCAATTTCTCCTTGTATGGTGTATTTGTGTGGCTCCTGGTCCTGGCCGGCCGACCCTCGAGCGCCAATGAGCATAAGGCTCCCCTTTTCTCGTTCACTATTCTGAAATTTTTACATTCAAATTCTTCTTGCAACATAATCACAACATAGCACAATTAAAATATCAACAAATAACACAGAGCTTTGTAATGAAGGATGTTATCATCAAAAGAGTATGTAACCTCACTGAGTATGATGGTATTGGGTCGACAACAAATAATTAAAGCGATAAGAACCAAGCCCATAAGTAATTAATTCAACATCTATTTATTAGTTCAATTTTGTATCATTTTTGTAGCAACTTACTGCTTTCATTAGTCATCTAAGAGGGTCGAGAAAAGCATATCTCGCATAAAGCCTGCTCTCCCAATAGCTTGTCTCATCCTTTCTTCCCGCTCTTCCTGGCTCAAAGAAGGATCAAAACTGGAGAGAGGTGTACAGAAGTGTTAATACCAAACAACAGGAAGAGATAATCTAAGGGGGTGGTGGCTTTCATTAATTCCTCCCGCAACGATGAAAATAGGCAGATCTCTGTTACTTGATTATGGTGATCAGGAAAATTTCTCTTACATTGGCACCGGAGATGAGTCCTTGTAAAGGCCGAGGAAGTTACTTGAATTGGTTTAAAGCATTGAGACTTTTCATTCATGGCATATAAGGTAATTGTGAAAGGCATAACAGTTTCCTGATCTAACCAAACCCCTTACGATGAACAAACCACTAATGGCTTGAGGAGTAACATTAAGAGAGAAATCCATGATTCTAAATAGGCAAAGGTGAACAAGTACCTTGATTTCCAAATAGGCAAAGGTGCCACATTCTCTGAAGACGTCTCTTCGGCATTGGTTAGCATGGATTTTGAGATATCCTCAACTTCAGAGGCAGGATAATTTAAAATAAGTGATGATAGAAACGGATCATGAGTTGCACTAGGCGCATTAGTGGTGCCTGTACGGTACCCACTGCTCCCTAAAAGCATCTGCAGATGAGCCTCACGAAGATCCCGGCTCAAGAGGGACAACGCCTGACTGTTGGGGATGGCAATTTTACGCAACCTGCGACGTCTCTGAAGGTGATCCCCTCAGTTAAGCAAACAAGATGCGCATAGTAATGGTGGTAGTCAGACAAAACAAGTATGAAGTATAAAGGATATCTTATATAAGTGCCCATGGTGCAACGTTATATGACTTAACATGTCCCCCATGACTTTAACTGAGCATATAGGACAAACCTGCAAGGAAAATGCAAATTAAGCAGAAGCCCAATTTCTTATAAAACAATACAATGACCTGGAGGAGCAGAGAAAGAGAAGCACAAGAAACAGAGAGAGAACTTATAAAAAAGAAGACGCGGAACAAGTTCATTTCTCCTCATAGTTCCGTTCTATTACTTAGGGGATCTCATCAAATAATCGGTAAGGAGAAAAATAATATTACAACGAGCCGAACTTTTAGACAATCAAATGGAAGACCCTACTCCCAACGATTGGCAGACTGGCAGTGTCAGAAAGAATTATAACCGCAGAATGTCCTAGACAACAATTGCTAGAACCTATCATGAATTAGATTGGAAAACATTTCTCCAATCTCAAAATCCATAAATCTCATGTCATCCTGTAGCGGCTCGAAATGAAAAACATGAAACAAGGGAATGAATTGAGGAGCAGCTACCAGCAGCGCTAGACAGAATAGTAAATGAACGAACCAACTAAAAAAAATAGTATTGAGGGGAAAAAAAAAAAAAAAAAACCAGCATTCGTGTCGTAGGTGAATAGCATATAAAATTGGTAGGCGCGATTAAATAAGAAGGGAAAATACGTACCGTGACTCTTGTCTCGCAAGAGTGCTCATCTTCCAGATGCGAACAAAGGGACATAACATCAAAATTCTCATAGCAAAAAGGGCAGGGAAAATGGGGGCGGGCGTCATCATCCATCTCCAAATCATCGATTCCCAATAGATCTGAAGAAAACCAAATGAACAAAGAACAAAGAAGAAGAAGAAAAGAGGGGGTAAGAAACAACGATTCCACACCGGAAAAGAAGAACAACAAACAAAAAACAAACGCATAGATGAGAAAATAAAAGGAGAAACGAAGGAAAACCTAGATTGGAGTTGGGATGATGATGATGCCACATATAGTGGCGTTTGGCGGCGGCGAGGCGAGAGGTCCAGAAATCGGAATCCATTTGAGGAAATTCGAATGCGAAAGAGAGGTGGGGAGACGAGACTGGCTTCCGGAGGTAGGCGTAGAGAAGAAAGAGAAGGAAGCGTAAGAAGGTGATTCGAAATGGATGAAATGAATCGAATGAATGAGTGAATGATTGAAGGATCGATGGAAACGAAGAAAAAAGGGAAAATAAAAAAATAAAAAATAAATAAAAAAAGAAGAGGGGGGAAATAAAAGAATTAAAGCCGTTAGTTCGGTGGAATCGATTTGACCTTTTCCTCCTCAGATTGGATTTGAAGTTGAGGGGTTAACGTAAGGTAAGGCCTAAGCCTAAGGCTTTGCGTTTATGAAATCAAACCATTTCTGTCCACCCACTCTTCCAGTCACCATGGGGACTCATGGTGGGTAGATTTTGTGTCAGTTAATTAGGGGCAGCATGGTTTCTAGGAGGCTTATAACAATATGGTTTCTATGAGAACAACTCATCATTAATAGATATTGTGTCACTGTTATAAATCAATAAATATTATATCACATATTACCTGATAGATATCGTGTCAGCCAATTAGAGTTTGTAATAACTCAAACTCACAGATCTTGTGTCAGTCACAATTAGGGCTTGTAATAACTCAAACTCGCAACTAGTAAATATATCCACTTTTCTGTGCGGTTTGTAACAACTCAAATTCACGAATATTCCTTAGATTGAGATACTTTAACAATTTGCGATAAATTCACCTATATTAAATAAAAGCTTTTTTATCATTTTCTTTTTTAGAGAAAGTGTAAAGAAATGAATCGTACTTCCTTAATTAAATAAAATTCAACTAATTAAGATATTGCTCATCTTTCTCCGAGTGAGAGGTCCTCCGCCCTCAACCATTCAAAAGTGTTTTCTCCGTTAAATCTTAGTCGACTTTCTTTTTCATTGTTCTAAAAATTACGAACAATAATATTTTTTTGTTCCAAAAACAAAAATCAAAATAAGACTGATTTCTATTTTTAGAATGACAAAAATAGATCATCATTAACAGTTTCTACAATTTTCTATTTTTACCTCTTAAATACTCAAAATAGAATGACACCAAAGTTAACTATATCTTACTATAATCGATGAACTGCATCTCAACACACAGTAATCATCCACCTACAGTACAGCAAAAACGGGAAATGGAGATAGATTATAAACATTGTCTAAGAAACTGCACAGCCAACTATTCTAAACTTCAATTTTTATACCTAAAACATCACGATGAACAAACATGTACATAGTTATTCTCCTGCTTGGAAATGAGTAAGTCGCTAAGTTCAGCAATGAGCAATCTCTCACGATCCTAGAGAAAGAAACATGTTGAATTAGATATATAACATCCTAGAAAAAGATCGACGATGGATGCAAGGTTACATTGTTGAAATTGTATGAAACCTACTTTAGACAATGAGATTGAAGATGGGGATGGAACTAAAGGGAGACTGGCAGCATATTTCAATGAATATAAAGACAATCATGAAAAGTAATGGCCACAAGGTATCGGTCATAGGAATAGCTAAAGGCCCAATAAATTCATCTCTAAAAATGTAAACCCATTCTTTGATATAGTTCAAGATACCTGTAAACTAGCTACATGAAATTATGTTTCAAGAAGTTACCAGCTTAGGACCATCTATATGTTTTACAAACCCAAAACCTATTCCCCTTTGAATTCTCCTAGCACTATGACTCATTTCAACTGCACTCTGTAATCTATTGGATCCATTTGTGCATGCCACATTAAAATTTCAATGTTGTGAACGTTTGTAGCATACTTTATAATGATTCTTTTAGTTATAGGAGGAAGACTAGGATGCTAACCTAGAATTGATTACCTTAGGTAAGTCCTGCTCAATAGCAGCATTCATTATTCAAGAATCTACAACATAAACACAAATGTAGCAGTTTCAGTTTTCAGGGGTGACTATGATGTAATAACACCATTTTATAGAAAGTAATAATGAATGGATATGAACTCATGCAAAGTCCCGAAATTTCAAGAGAAAGAACATTCAGTAGGGACAACTCAAGGATGGTAACTGTCATCGGTAGTGAGAATTATAACAAAATTTTGCCTCACCAACATGAATATCAACCTACACAAACCCAGTTATGAGCTTGTTTCTTCCTACTTCTATAAAAACTCAAGGTAACTGAACTACTTGGGCATGAAAAACAAGCAATACATGACTTTATTTCAGCATATTGTCTTTAGAGGGCAAGTGCTTGAACCATCGACATTCATCATACATCATCAATGCAATCTGAGTGGTAGAAGAAATCAATAGCATCTTGTCATGTTACTAAAATTAATGCCATCAATGAGCAAAGAAAAATAAATTCAGAGCTAACTTGACCTACAAAGCTATTCTCGTTATTATGGTATAATATTAATTCAACATCCTGAATAAACAATCAAGATTGAGCCCTTTAAACTATGTTGGTTAAAAATCCAGACAATGACTAGACGGTAATACCAAAGAAGAAAAGCTTAATATATAACAAGAGAGTAAAAGATGGGCCGACGAAAATGTGAACAATAAATTCACAGCCGGACGAACAAAAATGTTCTTTCAAAATTTCAATGAACACCAAAAACGCAACCGCACTTTTTAATGCACCTAAATATAACCCCAACACACAGAGAACCATAAGAACCAACTAACTTATTATCCATTAACGGGACGTAGAATCACCAACACACAGAGCTAAAGCCAAGTAGTACATGAAGGAACACTCGATCAATAAAATAAAATAAAAAATAAAAAATAAGAAAAAGCAATCAGGTATTTACATAGAAAGTTTAGGCTATAAAATCTAGGAAATACCTTCAGGGGTCCAACCGTAGCTCCTACAAGAGATGCAAAGCATAGACGTAAACAATGCAGAGGCAGTAGCAGAGTGGTAAGGAAGCAACGATTCCACACAGCAACTCACCTCAACAGGAAACCTTCGCAATACAAATTCATCAGACGCATAACAAAATCGAAATAGCAGAGAAGTTCTATCGAAATTTTACCTCGAAATGCAATGGGATTGGGAGAGTGGGCTCTGCTTGCCCTTGGGGATGCCAAACGGAGATCGTAGTGATTTCAATTTGGCACCGCTGGTAAGTCTGCCGGAGATGGTTGTTCGGGCTACGATAGATCCGAGGGCTGACCTAGCAACCATGGCAGCGGCGGAGGACATGGTTCCGGGTTCGGCAAAGGAATTCTGAAAGCTCTTTGATGGGGTTTTCTGGAGGTTTAAGGCCTCATGCGTTTTGTACTCGTGTGTAAGCGCCTGTACCGTACGTACAGATATTTGGATGCCGAGGTATATAATTACTATTAAACCCTTGATTAATTAACCCTTCAATCATTTTTATTTCTATAATTTTTATATTCAATTGTTCTTTACTATGGCTGTGATATTTTGAAATTGATTAAATAATAATTATAAAATTCACATAAAAAAAATTATAATCATATTTTCAAATCTTATTTATTAAATTTAATATTTATTCTTGACATTAAATCCAGATTCTTTTGGATTAAATCTGGGTATCTGGTTTCTGTTTGTTTCTCTGGAAAGTGATCGGGAAAAGGAAAGCTTAAACGCTTTTCAATTTTGATTCAGATTGTTCAGATAAATTGAATTCAGAAGCAAGCAACGAAGTTCCAGATTTTCGATAACCACGTCTTCCATCAACAATGTTCCAAAACTCGCAAAGAAAAATAACTGACGCAATTTGTAATTACGTTCGCCCAATTTCACTTCATCTCGTTTCCTTCTTCAACTTCTCGAATTTCTTCGACTTTTGATCATCTTCAACATGATACCGATCAGAATCGGAATGCAGATTCGGCCTGATATTTCAGCGCTCTTCGTTTTCCTCGTATCTAAGCTTGCGGAATTTGCCGATACACACGCATTCTCGTCCGTCGGGAGGTACAACCACGTCTTGTCGCCCGGCCTTATTCCGATGAGTCGGCCGAGCGACACGCTGTGGTCTTGGAAGAACGAAGCCGTGGACTGTCAACACCAGGAAGAGAAGAAGCCAAACAGAGGTAAACGTCAAAGATAAATTAATTAACGAAGTCTGTTTGGCTGCAATCATGGAAAGTTCATCGACTCTAATTTGAAAAAAGAACTGCAGATCATAAGTTTACGAACCATGGTGTTGAGTTCAGAGGAAGACAAAGAGGAGAAACTCCTTGAAGGAATGTGCGAAGTAGGGAAGGGATCCGTGGGCGGTAACCTCTGTGAGTCTGCCATTCGAACTCTGGTGTTCATAACCTCGAGTCCTAGTGGCCAACCATTGAGGATGTCTTGATCCTACAAAATTAGCATCAAAATCAAAACCACAGAGGCAAGCTAAAGAAGCAATGTTAGTGGTTCAGTCGGTTAACCTCTGAAACCATGGGTTTCGTGTCTGGAAATCGGAACGCAAAAGGAAGATGTAGGAAATGAATTGGGGGATTTGCAGAGGGGTTAAGGGTTTTATATGAATTGGGGGATTCGAATCTGAAGGAAAAGGTGATAATTACGAGGGGCTTCTGCAGATTCAAGAAGGGGTTAGCCATTTGGTGAAGAAAAATGGGTTAGTTTCTTCCCGGTCACACATCACAATCAGGCTTGATTTCGGTACCAAAGTTCACATAATCTTCGTATATGCCAATGGGTATGCCTATCTCTCCCTCTCCCTCTCTCTCTCTCTCATTTATTCTATTGCGTCTAAAAGGCCACAAACACACAGAAATAGTAAATGCACCTGAACAAGTAGTTCTTCATTCATGCCTTCAATAATTATTCTGTTTTTTTTTTTTTATATATATTTTTTTATTAAAGTTTTAAAATAGATTATGTTTGAAAAATCAATTTGGTTACGGTAATATTCAATGAATCACGGACATTTTTTACATTTTTCCAAGGAAATTCCTAAAGTGGAAATTCAAAGCATCTTAGAAATATAAATTGATTCATCTACTTTAGTAGGGGAAATTAATGAAATTAAGACTTGGCATTGACCGGAGACTCCAATCTATATAATAACGTCAACATCTAATTTGCTTGAAGCATAGGGTGAAGGGTAGGGGTGGAAAATGATTGGCTAATTCTTTAATTTATTTTGTTGCTCATCACTTTCACATTGCCTGCCACGTGGGACTTCCTCATAAATTAGTTTGTTGGGCTTACAACATCACGTGGATCATAATATTTTGGGCTGTTTCCAGCCCATTTCATTTGAGAGTATGGGCCTTTAGTATTGGGCCACCTATCACCTACGCCCTATTAGGATAGTGACCGAGGACATGTTTGGTAATTCACTTTATTGTTTCCAAAAAGAAATAAGGAAGGCAACATTGCCCAGCCCATAATGGACCACCGCCGTACCTGTCCGGCGGCCCCACTGAAGTTATCACTCACCTTCCGCCACCATGTTCTCCAAATTGGGCAAATAAAACCCAGCCCCATTTAATGGGGGTTTTGGTGAATTTTCATCTCCTCGTAGCCGAAAAGATTCACAGAAAGACAAGATGATTTGGTCTGATCCGATCTGTCATGGTTGTTACCATTCCTTGTGCAGATACAAACAGTTTTTTAAAAAAGACGAAAATTGAGTCACGGATATCGTCTCCTTATCTACTTATTTATGGCACTCCTTAATTCTGAGTAGGTGTTTGTAGAGCAATATGGGCCACCAAACCCATATCAAGTTTTCTTGTAAATACTTTGCAATTTTGGTCACATGCATTCATTGCATCATATGACTCAATTAAATAACTCCTTCCCAAAGTATCTGTTTCTAGTTTAAATTTGTATAATCTTAGCATTGATATAATGGAAAGGAAAACATTTGTATATCATATATATATTTCTTGCAGACCCAGAAGACAAGAGATGAAGAAGCTACCACATTTATATATAATCTTTGCTGGAGAACGAAACAGAATTAAATATGAAGTCAGGACATACACTCCCATGCACAAGTAAATATATAATTTTGATAATTTAGTAGTGGTGACGGAAATTTATGGCACGAACTCATCGGATTCCTCCTGGAATTCTGTCTCATCATTCTGATACCTTCCCATGGAATTACCGTATTCGTACGTGTTGTAGTTGTTGTAGTTGTTGTTTCTGAAATTATTCCTGCTCGGCCTGCTTTGATGCTGAGGCTCCCTGTTGAGGTCATAAAAGTACTTTCCGTTCTCCATGAATCTCGTGTCGCTCATCCCTTGTCGCGCCACATTATTCTCATTGTCGTTGCGGTTGTTGACGTAGAAATTGTTGTTGTTGTTGTCGTCCTCGTTGTATTTTTCCTCGTCGTATGAAGGAGTTGTTGTTGTTGTTGTGTACTCGTCTCGAGAAAGGAGGGTGTTTTGGAAGCTTTGTCGTCGGTTGTCGTAAAGATCCTTGTTGTAGTAAAACGAATTCTCGTACGGCTTTTTCCAGTTGCTGTTTTGGAAATTGTCGTTGTTGTAATTGTTGTTGTAGTTGTAGTACTCCTCTGACTCAGATTTGTAAGAAACGTCGTCGTTTCTTTTGTAGTTGTTCTCGCCGTCATCGTAGGTAGTGGTGGTAGTAAATGGTCGGCCGCCGGTTCTAGCGTTGGGATCGGAGAATTTAGAGTCGGAAGGAGAGAATTGGGTGGATTCGTGACCGTAGAGACCGTAGCCGTTGTCTTGGGTTTGAGGGATAAAATTGGGGTCTTGATCTTGTGGGGAGGTGGTTTTTTCTGAGTTTGTTAAAGGGTCGACTGTGTTGGGGATTTGGGTTTCGCCATTGTTGTTGGGTACTTTGCTGAAGAAGTTGCTTTCTCTGCCATGGATTTGAATGAAGAAAAGACTGAGAAGAAAAAGAGAAAGGAGCTTGGTTGAGGAAGCCATGAATGCCCTCTGCCCTTGAAATGAAGAAGATAAGAGCTTCGGCTGTTGATGTGTGTATAGTGAAGGAGTGTTGGGATAGTCGACATTATTTTATAGGCCTCCTTTCCAAATATGTCTTTCACAGTTTCTACTCGGGTAGGTCCATGTGGGTAGGGTCAAATTTCAAAGGACTTGTTATTACCTTTAATTTTCGATCAGAATTGTTAGTATTTTTTTTTTTCTTTTTACAAATATTCTTTGATTAATAACCAAGAAAAGATTGATTTCCCAATCTAATTGATTGAGTAATGCCGTGTAAGACACTTTAAAAAAAATGAAATCAAGGAAACTGAATTATTAAACCGTGGGGTAATTTCCTTTTTGCTACGCTTGAAAGCAAAAGTTGAAATTGAATAATTAGAGGGAAAAATAATTCGTATAGGCTTCTGTAGAGGGTAGCTGAAAATCAAATAAAGTGGGTATTTAGGTGAAGCAATTGATGTTTGGTGTTGAAAATATGTTAGAATCTGAATAATGGAGCTATAACTAAAAAAGCATTCATTTTTGTGCCACAACGACCATTAACTGTACCTAAAATTGAGGCGGGTACGTGCTAGTTTAAAATTTGAATAGATTTCATTAATCATGGAGATAGATATAAACAGGTCAAGGATAGAAACTGTGCATAGATTTGAATGTAGGGAATGTGGGAGTGGGCGGGACAAAGGAAAAGAATGGCATTTAGTGGAAGGATCATGTGGGATTTGAAGGCATATATCCACAGGAGGAGGATGGGTGGCCCTGTCATTTGTCAAACAGACTGTAGGCGTGGCCCGCTTTGCCTTGCGCGACTGGCGTTGCATAATAGCCCCAAAACTCCCCCGGCCACCACCTAAAAAATTGACCTTTTCAACACCCACCACACGCATTTACATGCCATACCGCTCACTATTGTCGCTTCTCTTCACCATTTCAACGCTAATTTCTCAATGTCTTTGTAAATCTAATTTTCATTCTCAATAAATTTAGTCACTTTGTATTTGTCTTTCCACCTTCTCCTCCAATTATGCCTATGATTGTTTAATATTAATAAAACACATCTTCTCCTACTTTTTCAATCATTTTTTTTAATTAAATTTTAGTATTCCAAGAATAAATTTACGTGTCTAATAATTTTTTTTGAGTTTCCTAATATATTAAGACGTAGTAAATAAAACATTAGTAGTAGACAAGTAGGCTTGGGCTATTACAAACGGTATAAAAGTCTGACACTAGCCAGTCACATTCCTTGTGTAGAAAATGTCTCCTTAATAGACATGTTTTTTTTATACAGGTGTGGAGAAACCGACGCGTTTACGAGTTTAACGCTAATTTAAGTTAGTATAACATTAGATAAAGTTGATAATTATATAATTAACTAGTTTATTACAGCTATTAATCTCAGACTGCGTGATTAGCGGAGAGTGATTTTATTCAGCATTTTTTTTTTATAATAAAAATGATGTTGTTTGGAAATTAATAGACATTAAATAATATGTAACGTTTGATATGGGCGCGTTTCTTGTTGGGAAAATATGGAATAAAGTGAAACAAGAAATTAAGGGTATAGTAAGTAAGATAAAATAATATTTGAATAAACAATTAATTGAATTTATAGTAATGACTATGCCCGCCCTTATACTTCCGCCATGGCAGCTCCAATTAAAAGCTTTTCTGTGTTTTTTGGCCCAATTATTTCTGTGCACACTTGCGATTATATACCGCCGAGAAAGTGAGACCAAATTTCAACGGAATTCATTTTGTTGTCTTCTTCTCCGATTATTGTTTCTGTTCTTCCACATTTCTCAGCCTCAATTACTTTCCACCCACTCGCATTAATGGAGTATACTTTATTTTCACTCATTTTATATCTGGTTTCCTCCATCGCTTTCATACCCACTATTTACTCTACTCTACCTTCACCCATTAATGAGTTCTTCCCCAATTTGAAATCTGAATCCGACCCAGAAGAGCCGATCAATCAAAATAAGTGCCCACAATAATGGATTTAGACCAGAATTTCTGAGTTGTACAATAATTTATCAATCAGTGGAAGATAATGGATTCCATAGCAGAAGGGAAAACAACAACATGTTGGGAATTATAATTGGGATTAAGGGATGAACATCGCTACCCAGACGCTTTCTGCTGAGCCTCATTCTCACGTAGGTTCTCCTCTGTTCATCGCCCCACTGAGCGGGATCGACGCCTTTAGCGAGAATCAATGGCGGAGGGTGTTGAAAAGGGCATTTGGATCGCCAGGAGGTTTTAGGGAGGCCGAATCGGGAGAGTCTTTTGAGGAAGAGAGAGAAACCCCATTGAAGGTGAAGAGAGAGAAAGGGGAAAATTGAAGGTTTAGGGCAGAGGAGAGGGGGGTAATCCCAATTGAGGTAACAGGGGATTTTGGTAGCGACGAAATATTGAGAAGCGAGCGGCGGCGCAGTGGTGGGGCAGAGCAGAATGTGGGTCAGGACTTGAAGCTTTTGTGGCCATGGCGATTCTTCCATTTGAAAAGGATTAGAGATGGAGAAATCGTCGACAAAAGTGGAGACGGGAGAGATCGAACACAGAAGAATTGGGCGTTGGGCTAATGACTTAGCTTCGATCGATTGGGTTGGACTCTTCCCGTTTTGGATCCGGAAAAGAAAAGGACATGAGAATTAAATCGAGCAAGAACGCACAGGCCATAACACAAATGTTTCACTTTTCTGTTTTGAATTTAAACTTGCAGAAAGAAATTGTAAAGGAAAGATTGAATTTTAACTGCTTTGCTTCACAAGAGTGGCCAAATCAATCATCTAATTCCACCTGGAAGTTTCCAGTCTTCTTGTTCTTCCCGACCCATCCCTGTCTGCCACTTTTCTATGCCCCAGCGGCTCTCAGACCAACAGAGAAGGTTGAGAAACACATGGGTGAAGATTATTATAAGATTTTGCAGGTAAATAAGAGTGCCAAAGACGATGATTTGAAGAAGGCTTACAGGAAACTTGCCATGAAATGGCATACCGATAAGAATCCCAACAATAAAACAGAGAGAATACTTGTTAGTAATAAAACAGAGCCTTATAAAATTTCGACGATTTTACAATGTAAACAAGAGCTATATGGTTTTCCCCTTGTAGAACATCATGTATCAACAACTATAACTTTACAATTTTTTTTTTTATTATCAAATAGTTACTCTAAGAGGAATGATACAACGCTTGATTGCCACCAATAAATTAGAGTAGGGATCCTGTAGGTAATGCCAGTCATGGTGCCCGCCCCTCGAGGGGGTTCTAACACTATAATATATTTGGGGATACTGCTCTATTTTGTTTCCCCTGTACAAACTCAGCCGCTAGTGAAGGGTATTCAAAACTACGCAGCTTTTCTCAAGTGTCTCTCAGTATTTAATCACTATAATCGTCGGAAACAGGGGATTCTCTTCCACCGTTATTGCCTATCCTATTTGGTGAACAATCCGACTCCACGCTCGTATCATCATCTAACTCTTCCTCCCCAAAATCATTTCCCCCCTCTTCAGTGCCATTGTAGTCCTCAGATAGCTCCACATCCTCCTCATCACTAGCCACCCCTAAATCACCATTCCATCTGTTGGAGGTGCCATTGTCAATACCATACTCCCAACTCCCTTGCTCATATCCAACTTCCTGCGCATCCTCGTCTGAGTCCATTGGTTCTACGTTGTTTACATTCTCTTCATCCTCTTCGTTCTCTTCATCTTCCATCACATTCTCATCATCTTCCATATCCACGAACCTATCCATTTTTTCATCCTCCCATTTCCCAATATAGTCTTTTGGAGATTCATCTATATTCCGAGTACTACTACTAGGCACGAGCCCCAACAATCCTTCATCTGGAATGCTATTCTCAGCCCTTCGCTTCCTTACAGTACGGGGACCCCGTACCCCCAAAACCTGCATTCCTTGTCCCAGTTCCCTCTGTTCTTCATTCATCTTCTCATTACTCTTCACATTTGGACGGACACGGCTAGATTTGGAACCATTAACTTTTTTCTGCCACCTTTTACGACGTCCATGATCTCGACTCCTTCGATCACGTTTGTAGCTGTTCCTTAAATTTTTTGGATCAGCCAAGTTTTCTTGCTTCATTAGACCATCATAGTCCAGTTCGTTTTCATTCTTAATCTGGACAAATCTACTGGGAAAGTTCTGCAGAGAGACAAGTCATCATTTTCGAAGGATGATAATACACTTTCCGCAACAAGGCACACAAAAAGAACATGTATCAACTTATTTCATGATAGATACTATAACGTCTGCAATAAGGAAGCAAAAAGGAAGCAATAAGAGAAGAGATAACTTACTACATGTTCTCCGATTTCCTTATACTGGTCAGGCTCTGGTTTCTCACACCCGATATAATAAATTGATACATCTATCTCACAAAGCCTTAAAGCAACAGCTGCGCTAGTCCGTGGAATCCATGGTAATGTAAGAACAGACCCAACATCTGCTGCGTCATGTATAACATTCCTAGAGATGGAACATGAGCTCAGGTGTTCGTCTGTTGTAGTAAAGTCTGATTTTAGGAAGTCTCGCTTAATTACACTTTCAAACAGGGTCAAAATCTGTAAAAATTCATCAAAATAAATGGTTAAAGCTTCATCCATTCGAAGAATAGTGAGAACAAAAAATCTAGAAACAATTAGCAGATTTGATATGAACTGATTCTGGATTCAAATACAGATACAAGATGAACAAATATTAGAACACAGCAGGGATGCATACCGCAATATACATATTAACTATGTAACTAGAAATTAAATATTAACTCCCAAGTTCACTGGCTAGGTATTACATGAGCATTCACATTCTTATGCCAAACAGCACCAAATAATAAGAAGGCATGTGTAGTAATGAAGATCAATCAACTACCGATTTCAAGCATCTAATTGATATCAAAAGGAAAACTTGGCAACGATAAAACAAGTTCCTGCTTGTTCAAGCAAGTGTTATAACAAATAACTGTTGAGAGAAGTAGGCGAGGAAGATGGTCAGTAACCCAGATTTATGAGGACGAGGGTTTATGGATAAAACAGATAGCCAACAGTTTAAAAGATTCAGGGTTGGAGGTTTATAACAACTTTATATAAGCTCAGCACTTGAAAACGTAGAAATACCTGTAGTAGCTCCTCAATAGTTGAAGATAATTTCATCCTGACACCCCAATCTTTCCTATGTTCTGTCCAAAACAATTGAAAAGCTTCTGAAGGAACATGTACCTGTGAAAAAGAAACTCCTAATGTAGAGGTCAAGGCAGCTTAAAGTGCAGGCATGAGCCTCCAAATCTAAAAATGAAATAGGAATTCTGTTGAAAATGGCCTTAATGGTTATTTCTTACCTCAATGAAAGCTAAGAGGGCCTTGAGCAATCTACTTTTGAGGGGAAGAGATGCATCTAATGCATGTGTATCCCAATTGTAAGACTTCCTTTCCCTCGTACAGTGACATTCGTGTTCCAGAAAATTAGTATCGTTCTCACTAGTGCCATAAGTTTGATGGCACGAAGAGCAGTGAGAATGTTGAGAATCAAACAAGCACAGACAAGAATCGCAAATATCCAACAGCGGCATGCACCTTTTTTCTCCAAACTCCATGGCACATAATGTTGATGTGCTAAAGCACTCTCTTAACATCCACCTGTGCAAGTCTTGATACCTTTTAAATGCAGCCTTCTTTTCATTTTCATTTCTCCCGAGCTCAATTCTAAATGAAGATGATGTTATCGTTGTATCCAAATTTAAACCGCAAACAGTGCTGCTAGGACTGTTAAAACTGGCATTGCAATCAGGACTAGAGCTTGATTCATCGTTTTCATTTTTAGGAGTAATTCGACTTTGAACCATCACATTGACACACTGAAGATTCCTCCTAACATTTTCCTTAAATGATGTCTCTATCATTTGCAACATTATGCGTAGGTGTGATTCTCTAACCCCACGTGTGTCCAAAGCCATTGAAAGAGCATCAAAGCCCTACAAATAAGAGAGGTCAATTAATTGCAAAGGTAAAAAAATGCAAGTCGGAATCTAGACACAAAGGGTTGACCACCAAATTCAGCTGTTTGAGAGATGCAATAGGTTACATATAGCTATATGGATAAAAAGAATCTTATAAGAAAAAGTTCTAAAGCATATGCCTAACTACTACATAAAAATACAAAGAACCTTCTCTCAAAACCTGGTATATGGTACATCTACTGAAAAATTTTAGAGTACCCCGACAATCAAAACTAGATGGCAAGTTACTTTTTTTTTTTTTTTTTTTTTTTTTTTTTTTTTTTTTTTTTTTTTTTTTTTTTTTTTTTTTTTTTTTTTTTTTTTTTTTTTTTTTTGGCATTGATTAATCTGATCAAATGGCAAAGAAAAGATAAAAGCACGTATGAAACAACTAATTGCTTTGAATACACAGTGGGTATGCAATGTATGTCCCCCTCTAAATAAAAATGGGAAAAAGATGCTTTAAAAACAGGACCTCATATAAGATAAACTAAGCACCACAAAAAACAAAATGTCTACCTCTTCAGAATCAATAAGCATCCATTTTCCATCATACATTTCTACAAAGATTCTCCCAGAACCAGGATCATTGCTTGAAGAAGATGCAACAAATTGCCAATATCGATTACGCCTACGATCTCGACCTAGAGGCAAGGACCTGTAAGTGTACATTTCTTCTGCTCTCTGGGCAATATAAGATTTCAACTGTGAACGTGACCTCTTTGAAGCATGTCCACATTGTTGAGCCAAAAAGTTATCAGGGACTGGGAAAAAATCTGGCACTAAAGTAGCCCTCTCATTAGGCACACTACCGAGGTTTTCTGCATTGCAAAGGGTTGTTTCATTGTTCTGACTGTCAGCAACAGGAAAAGGGCTTTGGCCATCCTCCATAGCGGAACCATTGAGTTCAGTTTCCACCTTGCTCACAATGTGAATTGGAAAATCTGATTTAGTAATGATTTCTTCTTTCAGGCGAGATTTATCAATCTGAGCCTCAGCCAACATTTGCTTCTTAACAGCATTCGCGGCTTCCAAGCGATCCTATATAACCATTATTATTAAAATCAAAATTCTCCAATAAATATCATGAATAAATTCCATACACAACACTAGATGTGACACTACCTCAAGAACAAGGCGAATTGAGTTTCCTTCATTTGCGATGCTGGTTAAGGCGATAAGGGCATTCAACCGCTCCTCAACACTAAGATCATGATATTCACCTTCTGTAAGTCCTTGAATCCATGATTCACCTTCCTTGCTCTCATCAATCTCCATATTTTCTTGATCAAGATCAGTAACAGTAGTCCCATCAACAGCAGCTTGTTGCTCTGTAGGTATATTTAAATATTTTGTGTCCTTGGAGCCACTTAGGGGAGACGATGGTATATTTTTGGCAATCTCATTTTGTGGATTTCCATCAATATCATGACATGAGTTTTCATTCTCAACTCCCAGGTTAGCATCTCCTTTGCTAACATCTTCATTCACCAAAGATGTCATCGCTACATCATCAACTTCAGGATCTTCATCAACATCATCACATTCAGATTCTTCGTCTCTTTCAACATCATCAGCATCTTCTCCAGCCAAAAACCCATTCTGGAATACCTGAATCTTCTTTCTGGCTACTGAAAGTAAGTCCTCAGCATCATCTGGATCCTTCCTATAGGGAGATCGTACACGATATGTAGAAGGAGCTATTCTTTCAAAAAGCTTAGTATCCCTCGTCAAAGCAACAGAAATAGAAGCCTCTGGTGTTCTGCTTGTAGACAGATCTCTAAGTCCAGATCTCTATGCAATTGACTTATGCGTAAGTTTCTTATTAAAATTAGCAAGCTAAAAGCAGTATCAAAATTCTCAGTCAACAAAAATATTATGCTCACCTGTATCTTCTCTGCAAGTTCTAGTACTGTTAACCCCTCACTGCCTTCTAGTGAAAGGACATGGAAAGCAGCAAATTTGACAGTTCCAGGAGTGAGCCGATGCCTAGATCTTCGAGGAGCTAACAAACCCTTCTCTTGCATGATAGAAAATGCATTTTCAGCTGCTGAACCATTGCGAAGAGTAGAAACTACATCCTCACCACATTTAGCCTACAAATCAAGACAAATTCAATAAGAACATCGACAGTTTAAAAGTTACTAAAGGAAGGTCCAAATTATTCAATAGAGACTGATTCAATACATAAGAAAATTCATGCATGTACTAAAGGAAGCTCCAAATTATTAATAATGTGGGAGGAGGGATATTTATGAACAGGTGTGGCCTTGGAATCCAGAACTTGTAGCATACGCAACAGATCTATCAAGATTTTTTAGTGCTAACAGTATAATTGAAAAGAAAAGCCCCTCCAATATTTACAGTAGCATCCCCCTACATGCTTGCTTGACATTGCCACTTAAGGGCAATGAATTTCTGGCAATGAAGTACAAAAATTAGAGAGTTCTGTTACATAGAGAAATTGCTCATTGAAAAAGAATTAAAAAAATAGACCTCATCATTGCTACGCATTTCAGACCATGCCAAACTCCTCTTTAACTGAGGTCCAAATCCAGCTGATAATGCTAGTTGTCGAAATATTTCAGGCCATGTTAATGGGTTTAAATGTTTCTGCCAGTTGCAAATGTCAAACCCCCACGCATATGCCTGACAAAAAAAAAAAAAATGTCAGACGGTTCTGATAAAACACAAAAGGAACCATCGTAAATATGCATATTATTTGTATTATTCAAAGTGAATACCCCTTCAACAATTTGTGGATGTCCACCTCCAGTGTTGGCAACACCATTCTGATTCATTCCCAATCCTGCAGAAGGTGTTCTTGCAACATCTTCAATATCTTTTACAATCAGTCTCAGAAGACAAATGTGAATCTCACCCAGTAATCTTGAATCCTAGGATTGAATTTAAGAAGCGCGTCAAAAAGAAGCAAACTTCAATTATTTTGTTGGGTAGAAAATGTCCTAATGAGAACTTACATAGTCATGAAGAGCTTGAACAAACTCATCAAGAGTAAAGGGCCATAGCTCTAGAACATCAGAAAATGTAATAAAAAATCTCCAGACCTGGAAAAAGAAATGCAATATATTTAGGTGTCCAATTTTCCTTTCAAAAAGATGTTACAGCATCCAGACTGGAAAAGTTTTTCCAATTTCCACTTTCCAGAACAAATGCTAATAAGATAAAGTAAAATGGATGCAAAATGAACTACAAGTTATATGAAGCACAGAACCAAAAAAACTTAAAGTGGTATCAGGGAATTGACAACATCATGGAAATAACTGATATGTCAATGCACAATGTGTAATCAAATTACATCCTTGATCCATGACAAATTAATTAGGAATCAAATGAAGATATAAAACTCCAAAACTTTCTAAAGAACAAATTGTGACAACTTTACAATTATATATTTTAAGAGAATATGGTAAGAGCATTTAACAGTGATCATGTTACTCTTAAATTTAAGGCATGCATACAAGTGAATGACTCAGAAAATTCATATTCTAAAAAAATTGGAAGTGCATTTACAAAAGCAAAGATGTAGAAGTAACCTTCAAAAGCTCAAAAATAAAAGTCATCATGAGGCAACAGAACTACCATAACTCTTAAAATGCTCGTTGAACTATACAAAGAAGGAGGCTCTACCATGAGAAGGTTACCAATATTCTCCTCTGAATTGATCCAAGGCTGAATGCTGAAAGGTTTTTTCAATTGCACAGACTTGGGTGGAAATGCACCTAGATAATCTGAAAATAATATGTGCTGACTGTAAGATTCAGAAAACTACAAAATAGTAATATCAATAATGATAATGATGATAATAACAACACTAATAAGATGACCAAAGCAAACAAGAACAGGAGTCCTAAAAGCATCTAATCATCAGAATAAAAACTGTTTGGTACAAAGGTAACAGGAGTAACCTGATTTGTCATTTTGATGAACTAATAGGTAGCCTAGTTTTAAAAATAAAAATAAATTGGGATTTGAATATATACTTTACTCATTTGGACATACAAAGAAATAGAGGGAATGGAATTGACATGAAGGATCTGTTCTTATTTTTTTACTTAATGAGTACTAAGTACTTGAACTAGCAAACAAGCATCGGCATTGAGCTCACAGGACTGACTACCAAGTACCACCTAATCTTACAATACTTGAAGTTAAAAAGCTCAAAGGATAGTAATATCTAAAATAGGTTGCAACTCAAAAACAATGCAAACCTCGGAAAGACTCGAGATTCTGCAAAGTGTCATGATCAAGACTTAATATGGAGGATAATCCTTTGTTTGCAGCTGCTATTTCCATCAGTTCAAGCTGTTCATCCTCAATAAGTTCCATAGACTCACGAGCAATTCTACGTGCAGTAGCCTTCTCAATAGCAGCTTTGCGTCTCACTGCTTCCTTTTCCTTGCGAATAGCTTCTTTTTGCCTCCTCTTCTCAGCCTAAAGTTGAAGTAAATGATGGTGAGCAAGGATAACCTATTACCTATTATAGTAGTTTCCTTAAGAACCTAGAAGCTGAGGAGAACCCTTTTAACCTACCTTCAAATACTCCCTCTGCAGAAACTTTTCCCTCCGTTCAAGTTCACGTCTTTCCTCACGCTTCAACCTTTCTACTTCTCGCTGTTTTTCTCGCTGTAACCTCTCCTCTTCTTTCCTTCTTTCACGATCTTGCTTTTCCATTTCTTTCCTTATTCGCTCTTCACTCTGCCAGAAATAAAATTCATTGTTTTTCGAAGAGAAGTTTCTTTCGGTTTTTCTTAGTAAAGAAGCATACATATTGTAAACATAGTTTCTTTTATTATAAAAGAAAACTAATAATTATTTAAAATAAATTAAACAACAAATTAAACCTTTTTCCTCAAATTGTCTTGTTTCTCAAGCTCTTTTCGCATTCTTATCTCATGGGCTTCAGCTTCTTTGTTCAGACGAGCTTCTTCACTCTACAGAAAGAAACAGTAAGAAATAAGATAATTCAAACTCTACAATCCCTCCACCCCCCGCCCCCCCAAAAACCATACTTTGATTGAGCCTCAACTATATCAACTGTACTCGAACTGTTAGATAATCATAGTCGGTAATAACATCACTGTTCTCATCGCTATNCACCCCCCTCCAAAAAAAGAAAAAAGGAAGTATCCCAGCATCTTTTGAATGCTTGGGGAATACCTTGCGTTTTCTTTCCATCCTAATGATGACATCATTTGGGAAAACTTGCCCATCAGGTAACATATACGAATCTTCTTGTACAACAATCGGATTCCTGATACTTGCAGGAACAAATGTGTTATCATCGGCAGGAGATGGAACTGCAATTCCTTGCTGCTCCTGTTGAGACAGAAGACGAACCCTTGAGACCTGACCATGATAATTATGGCTCCTATTCAACTGTTCACGACCAAGCAAAAATGATGGATTCCTGGCTGCTGAAACCTCGACTAATGAATCTGGATAATGTGATTGGGCAACTGGTCCATAAGCATCAGCTCTAATTCTAGACTGGTCTGGCATAAATGGATATTCCGGGAATGCCCTTGCAGTTGCCTGCACAAGAATTCAGTCCATTTCAACATGATAAACCAGAAGTAGATACACAAGTAAAATCATTTCCAATTGTAACTATGTTAACTCAAGTTGTATAATATTCAATGATTATATTAACTCAATAAAACATCTGTATTTGATAATGATCAGGCTGGCATATAATCTTCATTAAGGAATTCTCTCTGCACCTTCTATAGTGATTTTTTGCACTAGTTGTTTGGAGGTGGTGTCTTACCTGCTGTTTATAAGGAAGAACCGACCCCACTGTTGGAAGAGCCTGATGGAGGACAACCTCTCTTGCTATCACATTGTGGATTGTTTAGCTTGATAATATTTAAGGGGTTGAGTTTTTCTTTTTCAGGGATGTGTTGCCTACAACACTACCCCCTTTGGATGTACGTTACCATGGAGTTTTGTAATAATCCCAGGTCAAATTAGAGCCCTTTCTTATCACTATTATCTTTGGTTTCCGTTGCCTGTATTTAAGCTCCTTTTGAGGTGGACTAATTGTATTTGCATGTGTAATTTTTTTCATTTTTCTTAACAAATATTATATATAAAGATATAGATAGTTAGAGATATAGATGTATGTACATATACATACATGATAAAATTTTATTTCAATGGCGTCTCTATTCGATTAAGGGCTCACTGCGGTAGCAATTAGGGGCAACATAGTACAACTTCAAAATGTGTTATAAAGCACAAAGACATGCTGAAGCAACTCTCTAGGGCATAAATGCGAGGGGAAAAAAAGTGAGGACCTTTGGTGAAGTGCCCAACATAAATTTTATAAATAAAAAAACTTCATGAATAATCGAGACAGAGAGAAGAGAAAAATTATAAGGAAAGGTTTAGATCAGGATGAATCAATATGTCACCATTGGGTAGAAATGCTAGAGTACAGTGAAACACCATATTCAATTAACAAAATAGACTAACTTTATTTGATTTTGCATCCCTCTGATCATATTTGTCCCCATACAAATGTCCAGATCGCTTCTGCTGTTCAGCCACTGCTTAATCACAAGTGACACAATGTTCAGCACAATACTATTATCATCAAGAATACTGTTGTAATCTAGCATCAAGTCATAGTGTCATACTCAAGAAGATAACAACATACTAGGAGAAAACCTGATCATAGTAGAGTACGACTAATGCAAACAAAAGAGGTTTTTAAGACATATTTGAATAAATACAATAATCCAAGTAATTCTTTTCAAGCAGTTTTTATCCATTAAATAAACAATTTTATGGAAAAAAATTTATCTTCAAATAAATCAAAACCACAAATCAACTTTACAGCATCAGATGGTAGGCAAAATTTATGCGAGTAAAAAACAAAATACTAAGCTCAATAATAATGTCACTTGCATCACATTTGGACTAGAGAGAAGTGCTTTTAACTAGCTCAAAACACTTCTTAATTTTTTCTTATATTTTTTGATAGGGACTAAGCAAACACCAAAAGCTTTCCTGTAGCGCCCCTCACACAAGAACAAAAAAGGGATGAAGCCACAACAAATGATTCCTATCTTAAAGAAAAAAAAGAGGAGAAAAACGACCTATCTAACATAGAGAGACCGTTTGGGATACTACTTTTTCCAAGAGTTCCACTACGCACCACCTAAGAAGTCCCACCAGCAAGTCAATAACCATATGAACAAGTCACAATTACCTCATACCACAAGAACCAGGTTCTAAAGGAAAACACTGAAACCATTAAGCCAAGAAAGCACTGTTCATTTTTACTGGGTTCCCAACAACAGACCTCTTAAGCTCACCCCTTTCGATACATCACTCCAATTGACCATATTATAAGGCTCTGCATCCTCGAACACTCCTATCCAATTAATAGTTTTCTTCAGGTAGCGATACTTTTTCCCTCAGGATACTATTGACAAGGAATGAAACTAAATCAATTTCAAGCAATCACCTACCCAAAAATGCCATTGTGCCCAAGACATCTTTCCAGAAGGACCTTGTTAAGAAATTCCTATTCCACATAATCATAGATCTTTCAAATATAAATTATGGAAGTAGCCCTCAATATCTTGGCCACCTCGATAGAAACAAGCTCATAAAGGCCAGTAACTAAACTAGTCAGCCTAGAATCCTTCCCCAATAAGATGTCTCAGACTTTCATAAAATGCTTGGAGAACTTGAAGCAAATCCTCGATCAAGACCTCCTAATTACAACTCGAACTTCAAATTCTGGTGCTTCATCGCCATTGCTTATCAACCTGATACTTGACTAACAAAAACATCGGAGGGGCTACGTTAATGGAAGATCAGCTAAACGTACTGCAATATCATAGCTAATACTTAAATACATCCTAAGTAGGATTAAAAACAATTAAACCAATACTAAAAATCTAGACTGAAACAAGAAAATTAAACGTCTGCTTCTTCTCTTGGTCCTCATTGTGCACTCCGATCCATGATTAATGCAAATTGAAGTTCTGTAAGTAACTCCTCTTTATGCATATGAATGATTTAGCGTCCATCTACACGCAGTCGGAAAAGAAGAATGGTTTAATAAGAATAAAATAATAATATCAGCAATACCTAGAGGTGCTCCGAAAGCATCAGGTGGTAGCGAATCAAATTCAATCCCAATAATAGGTCCGTCCTCCCTCAATGGCTCGCCTAACTGCGACTCCACACAAGCAATGGCTCTAAGTTCCATAATGGACCTTGAAGGTTCGTAATACCTTCTCGTCATCAGCATATCGTCTCCACCACTTCCAGACGCCACATTACGCAGCCCAACATCACCGAATGGACTTGAACCCGAGCCCGACCCTGAAGCGTAATCACTACCCGGCTCGGCTACCACTCTCAATTCGTCAATGGGAGAATCAGGAAACGCCGGTACCACATTTCGTGGTTTCTTCGCCGGTTCCTTCTTGTCTTTCAACCTCCTGTGACAAAACCACATCTGCAATTGCCGATCGGTGAGCCCCAATTTCTCCGACAGCTCAGCCCTCGTCGACTCTGATGGATATGTCTCCACTGATCAAATCAACGAAACACAACAAAATCAAAACGCGAGAAGGCAAAATAATAATAATTATAAAAAAATAGAAAAAAACAAGAGGAAAGGTTGGTGAACGAACAAGCAAAGGCCTTCTCGAGGGTTTCCAGCTGAAATGGAGTCTTCATCTGGCGCTTGGGCCTGCTAAGACCCTCACTTGAGTTACTAATTTTGTTAATATTATCATTATTCAGGTTGTGATTTCCGCCGTCGGAAGCAGCAGCTTCCATCGAATTAGAAGGTGAAGATCGGAGAAAAGAACAGAAGAAAACACAGAAGAACACCCAAACCCTAGAATCAAAACCCAAAAACCAAAAACACTCTTCCAATACAAAATTGAAAAGCCCACAGCAACGGAACTTCGAATTTGCGTTTCCCCCACCTAACCTGAATGCCGTAATAGTCAAGGAACAGAAAAGCAGTATAGAAGAATTATCATCATGGAATAACAACAACAATAACAATACCAATAAAAGAATAATAAACGATTAGAAAAGAAGAAGAAGTTATAGGAAAAGGCGAACTCAGGATCAATTAACCAACACTCTTCTCTCACTCTAATCCAACCTTCCATAATTCTCCTTAATTTCTTTAATTCCTTAATTTAAAAAAACGCTTTTTAATGAATCAGAATCGAGCAACACCTTTCTTTTTTCTTTTTTAATTTACCACCACCCCCATCTCCCTTCCCCCTCCCATGTGATTCTTCTCAATTTTCATGAACTTTTAGCTCCAGTTCTTCCCTGTATGTATATTTTTATTAAAATTCGTGTCTGAGTTTCTAATTTCTACGCCATTTCATTCTCTCATCCGTGAACTCTGGATTGCAAATATGGGCTCCAAGTTTATGAATTACGTCGCTGATTGGCCATTGGTGGGTTTATAATCCCTAAAACCTCATCAATCGACCAACTAAAATAATATTTTGAACCATTTTTGGGATGTTATTGGAAAGCAAAGGTTTTTGCATTGCGGCAATAAAAATGCCTCGAAATGAGAAAGCATTCATAATTACAAATTCAGTAAACGTCTGAGCTCAGAATCAATAACAATTGATCGGTCAAAGGGAAAATTAAATAACAGATACATGGCAATAGGATTTTCTTTTTTCTTTTTTCTTTTCTTGGTGATGGAATTATTTAAAAATTTACAACACCAGATCCTCCCCTCATTTCCATGCTTCCCATCACCTCCAATGCTGCTTCTTCAAGCCACCTTTGTTTGCTGTAAAAACAATTAAAGACTTCGTTTAAGGAGAAGGGAAAATAACTAAACGAATTAACCAAACACAACTCAACTTGTTATAACATGTACTCTCGATCAAGAGATTAGAGATTCCAATGTGAAATCACTCTAATTCAACTATAAACTCTTTATCATCTTCATTTATCTTCATTTATACATGATCAAATTACAAAAACACTGTAAGAATCAATGAAATAAGGCTAGAACTCACTCGTTTCTCTTCTTCCATCTTAGCCTTGATGAAAGAGTAAAGTGCAACTCCTGCTATTGCAATGCAGGTTCCAATACCAGTCTGTGTTGAAATTTTGTTACCTGCAAGCCACCCCATTTTATTACATCATCTCATGAAGAACTATTGACATTTTCACCTCCTTGCAACAATTAAAACCAGAAAAAAACGCACAAAAGAAATCATTACCAAAGACAATGATGGAGAATCCAATCACAAATACACGTTTCAGCACATTTCCAACTGCATGGGTAAGTGGTGCCACCCTCTCCAGTGTGTTGGTTGCTAACTGTCAGAACCATCCAAACCAAAATTCTTTACTTCATACCATTAAACTACACCCTCTCTTAGATACAAATAATTAGTGGCGGTACACACGAGTCAATTCAAAGACATATTCTTGAATGCATATTATAGGGGTCTGTTGTTAACAAATATGACAGAAAATCAAATGGACCAAGTATCTTTAAGAAAAGAAAATTTAGGCAATGTACCTGATTGTAAAGGTGATAAAACATTCCCACCCAGAAGAGATCTGAGACGAATTTGGTTAGACCAACTTTAGCTATGGCATCATTGAAACCGAACTTCAGCAGTTGAGGCCCCTCCACCTGTGAATAATGAAATCTCTGAGTTAAATAAAGATTCTTTTAACTTTTACGCTTTGTCGTCTCATAGCAAATTGAAACTTACAATTACAGCTGGTGGAATGCAGAAAAGGAGAGCGATGATAGAAATATAGGCATAGACGTTGGTGCTGTCCATGTCAGTCTATAAACAAAGCATAGATCAGTTCCAATTACAGATGCCATAGTCTAAAAGAGTCAAAGGTAAGTTGAGTTGAACATAACCATGGCTTTCTTTGAATAAATACTTCTGTAGGTAAATGAGATATTAGAAATCATAGCACTAATGAAGCCAGTCCAGTTGAATGAAAGCTCAGTCAAAGATGCAATTGACACACCTGCATTGATCAATCCAAACAGAACACTATAAAAACAAAGCACCACATGCCACCGAATCCATATAAGTAATATATCAAAATGCATTAAAGAACTGGAAAAATGAGGTAAAAGAAGAAGAATTTACCAATGACAACGGGAGCCAATGAAAGCCACAAGGTAATGGGAATGGATTGCCCCAAAATGAATTGAGAAGCGGCGGCGTTAAAGAACGGTTCCAAAGCTGAAAATGAACAAGATTTTTAGGCAAACGATAAAATTCAACATGTTGTAAACTGAAGCATTAGTAAATTTGGTGGTTTACCTTTGATTGTGTGTGTGAATGAGACAGCAACAGCTGCGAATGAGACATTGCTAGTGACGTGGCCGAGTGCATGACAGAAAGCTACAGGGATCAGCAGCTTCAGGAGTGTTGAGTCAATAGGCTGCACACCAAAACACATGTTAACCAACCCATGTGTTAAATTAAGAGAGAAATCGTACCCATATTCCAAGTTCCGATAAAATGAGGTAGTTTTAGACACTTTATGTGAGATCCCACATTGGTTGGAGAGGAGAACGAAGCATTCACTATAAATGTTTGAAAGTCTCTCCCTAGCAGACAGGTTTAAAAACTTTGAAGGGCAATCCACCATTGGTTAGAGAGGAGAACGAAGCATTCTCTATAAGTGTGTGAAAGTCTCTCCCTATAAAAACTTTGAAGGGAAGACCGAAAGGAAAAGCCTAAAGGAGATTTACCATATTTGCAATACTTTCATTAAAACACATATTTCTAAAACTCTAAAACAATGCTATACATAACATTTCCCGTAAAAATATGTGGATCGGCAATTGATTTCTTAATGGACGGTACATGTTCTATATCAATTTAACTACGTTGATGTGGGTAATTTATAAAATTACACTTCCATATACGTGAGTATTAAATTCTTTTTTTCTTTTTTTCTACATAAGTTATTCAACTTCAAAAGTTTTTATCTAAATTTATAGTATTCACTATATATAAAATTTAATTGAATCTGAAACATTAAATTTTAATTTCTATATTATAACAACTTAATTTGTTTATTAACGATAAATAGGTTGATAATCTAATAAATACAAAATGTAAAGTTGATATTTAATTTAATAAAAAAAATTAAATACAACTTATTAGATATAAAATTAATAGTTTAAAAGTGGTAAGAAAGATTTGTGGAGCCATGACTCACCGCTCGCTTGGGGAGACCCACAACCCAGCTTATCAAGCAGTACACCACCCCAACCAACAAATGGATCACGGATACAAAACTGCCACGTAGACAAAAACTCGAAACATTAATAACGAAAAAAACAGAATAAATTAAAATACAATTGAAAAGGAAAAGAAAGTTTTTCACTTTCCGGTAAATAATACACGTACTAAGGATAGGGGAAGTAATTATAGATCTTCTTGTTGAGGATATTGAAAATCACGTTCAAAAAGTACCTGCAATTACAACACAAAAAGGGCAGCACAGTAATTTCGCAAACACCCAGCTCAAAGCAACCACAATTATAACTACGATTTACAGCCGGCATCCACCGTGCAAAACACGTGACCTACACTATCCCTACCCCCAAAACCTACCACATGAAGAAGAAGAATCCGGTGACCAACGCCGGATACTTCTCGAAGAAACCAGCCGGGGTAACTTTCGCCTCCCTGCAACATTAAAGTAGAATGAGTTGAAAGCTGAATCTCGGATCCGATCCGGTCCAAAACGGAGGAAACGAACCTCACCCGGCAGAATCGCTACCTCCCGCGGGAGAAGAGGAGGCTGCGGCATAGGTAGGCCGAACTGTCTCCCGTTTGGCCGAGAGGTTATCAAGAAGCAGAGACGGTCGCAATTGGCGTCCCCAAATCAAGTTGGCTCCCTCGGCGATGGGCCTGGTGTGGACGAAGGCGACGTGGTTGTTGGTGGTGGTGGAATCTCTGTGCAACTTGCGGAGACTGGGAATGCCGCCAGCGAAGTAAGTGGCGCGTGAGAGCAACTGCGACGCCATAAGTAGAAGAGAGAAACAAAGACAGAGAGGAAGGGAAAGAGAGAGGCAAATGTGGTTTCGTCGGCTACGGCGAGGATATATTGTGGAGGGCTTATCGCGAACAAATTTCTGGCGGTAATTCCTTGTGATTGGGTGCGTGAAGGAGTAGAGTAGGGATAGTGCAACCGCTTGTTGGGACGGTTGGTATAGTGGGAGGGTGAGGTGGCGGAAGATGGGATAATGGAGGAGAGAGGGTATTGGATAGTATGTGGATTGGAGTGGGGTCCAGTTATCGGGAGAGAGGGCGAATGAGAGATGGGGAAGGAGCTGAGGTGTCGAATTCTGAAGCCGTTGGTGTGTGTTCAGATATCTCCTTATCGTTACCGAAAAAGAAGTCGGGTCCTTTTGGAGCTCCGATCCAGTATAGAAATCACGGATTCACTTCGGATCTCGCTGCCTGACCCGAACCCGAACCCAACCCAACCCAATAATTTTATTTTATTTTTTATATTTTTAGTAACATATTACATATGTGTTCAAAATCTTTTACTATGCATCAGTTTTTAGTTTAATTTAATTTTTCTTTTTATAATTTTATAACTCCATTTACAAATTTGAATATCGAATGTATGTATAAAAATCACATTAAAATAATAAAAAATAGAGAATTTGATGAATGATCCAATCCACACCTTGTTGTTTACGACCGAACCTCAATAGATGTTTACCATCTTTTTCATTATATTTAACATGTGGCGAGAATTAGGGCGAGATTACAACATTTTATTATAACAATAGTTCTTAGACTACTCTGCAGCATGATAGGTACACAAATGTCTAAAATACTCGAACATTACTCTCTAAGATCACCGGTGATCAAATTAAAGCATCATAGTGTATGTGGCTTAGTACCACACTGATAAAGAATAGAAACGAAAGAAAAGAAAACGTTGAGGAGGAGGCTTTTATGAATTGATAGACCACACGGCATTTAATCAATAGACGGTTGAAAACTCACCGAATCTAGGTTTCGTGTGAAATTAATTAAATTGAAAGTGGTGCATGGTTAGGGTTGAACACATGGCCAAAATTGGGACATTTACAAAAATGAAAGGTATAAAGTTTTGTAACCAACAACTAATTGTCTATTACTTAGCTTAAACGTATGTGTCTTTTCAAACAATAAAGAAGGGAAGGAGTAGAACGCATCTGCCAGCATCTTTAATTTTTTGACCAACGCATTAAAGTTGGGATCAATATTTTTCTTGGTCAGTTAACTATTGAAGTAATTATTTTATTTGATTGATTATGAAACCATGCATCTGTCCATTGTCAGTTTCCAAGGAACCCTTTATCTGAATTGATGAAATCGAGAGATATCGAAATGATTACAAAAGAAAGAAAAGAAAATAATTATGGTACCACAAGAAGTATTGGCGAAACGGAATAACAGCGAATCACAGAGCAACTCCGACACTAATCAGCAGAGATTGGGAAGCCAATTCCATGGCGTCTGGTTGGAAAAAGAACAAACAACATGCTACAAACCACGCCAATCCCAACTGGCAAAGACGTCAAAATCTCCTTAGCCGCATTGGACGGCGATGGGTAAAAACAGTTCACCACATTCTCATCAAACAGAGCAACCGCGCAAAAAACCAGAATCGACATGAAAGCGTGCAAGAAATCAATAAATCTCAGCCGATATTTAGCCGCCGCCACGGCCGGAAGCTCCACCGAGCCGTCGATGACCCAGAGCCCTCTGGAAGTGGCGAATCCATAGCAAACATTCCCCTGACTGTCTCTGAAACTATCGGTAAAACTCATAAGAAAACAGGACAATCCACAGAAACCCACGAGGGTAGAGGCGAGGTAGCGAGAAACGGAGTCGCAGTTGCCTTCATTGGTGAAAATGGGGGAAAGTAGTTGAAATGCGAGGACGGTTCCAGTGGGTAAGAGATTGGCCAAATGGGCAGTGCCCTGAAACGTCTGGGAGATGGCTTTTTGAATGGGAGTTTTTTTATCTCTGGAAGGGATGGATGTTGTTTCTCGCAAAAGGGGGCGTTTCTGTTCGTTTCTGATCTGGGTATCTTCGTCGACTGCTTTGATCTCCATGGGTGGGGTTGAAATGACTTCGGAAGGTTGGAGTGTATTAATAATACGAAGTGGTGGGAGATGAGTGGAAGCAAAGGGAGGGTAGTGATGCCTTGAAAGCAATTGCGTAAGACTTGGGGGAAGGAATTTCGTTGCTTGACTCGAGTGTTCATGTTGAGACACATAGATGAGGGAGGGATGGGAGAATTATAATATTTTTTGTATTTGCAAATGAACTCGAGTGTTCATGTTGAATCGCTTTGTTAGGTATTGGGATCGTTAAAACTTGGAAGAAATGAGAACTAAAAAGGAGGACATTATTCAATTTGGTTTTGTTACATTACGGAAGGTATTGGATCAACAAATTTGTTCTTTAAATGATGAGTTTGTCAATGATGCCTCTCCCAAAGTCAAATCATTTTGTCCTCCCTCAGCTTTCTTTAATTAGATATTCCTCCAATCCTTTTTTTTTTTTTTTAATCATGTGTTTATAAACCAATAATGTTCTCTGAATCAAACACATGAGAGCTTATACTCAAATTGGACAATATCATACCATTGTGTAGAGGCGTGTTCGTCTAACATCATTTCATTCTTTAATAAAGTTACTATTCCTCCACGTGGGAGTCTTTTTTTTTATATATAAATAGATATTTTGTAACTTTTCATTAAAAAGAGGACTTTCAAACTTTTAATAAAGGGGTTTTATCTTCCCTTCCATAAATAACTAAAATTGCACTAGAAATTCCAATAAATAAAAAAATAATTCATTAAATTTTCAATTTATGGAACTAACTTTTCATTGACTTGCGATGTCATTTTCTTGTTCCCGAATGGTCTTCTTCAATTCTTTTAGGTTTATGCTCTACTCCGAGTAAAGATCTTGCACATACAGATCGTTTATCTGGGACTTTCATCATCCAACACCTCCCCTCGAACAACAAAGCACGCCTCCCCTTAATCGAGGCTCGACTCCTTTGGGCTAAGTTTAGGGCATGGCTCTGATACCAACAAAGCACGCCTCCCCTTAATCGAGGCTCGACTCCTTTGGGCTAAGTTTAGGGCATGGCTCTGATACCATGTTAGACGAACACGACTCTCCACAATGGTATGATATTGTCCACTTTGAGCATAAGCTCTCATGGCTTTGCTTTGGGCTTCTAAAAGGCCTCATACCAATGGAGAGTGTATTCTTAGATTATAAACCCATTACCATTTCCTAAATTAACCGATGTGGGACTTTCATCATCCAACAGGAATATTCAAATGTTTATAATTAATTCTCATAAATCAAATTGTGTTTCAGTTGGTTTCTTGGTCTTTCTAAATCAAAATTGTTTCAGAGGGCAATTGGGAATTGATATTTGCATTTAACTTTACCATTAAAAAAATGATTTTACAAGAATAATATCACATATTTTATGGTGTCTACCCAGCCTAACATCATTGACTTAGTCAGCTCCACATCAAAATCATGTCTTTTAGCTAAGCTAGGACAGGAAGGGTTAATTATGTCATCGTCAACCTTTAAAAATGAGTGGGGTTCAGTTAAGAAACTTACTTACTCTTTAATCTTTAATTAATTATCAAATTTGATTAAATTATAAGAATAAAACGTTTAATTTAATTTAACTTTAGAAAAAAAGAGGCATGGGTGAGGTGACGTAGGAGCTTTGTTTTGTCCGCCGACATTGTGAGCCTTAGCGCAGAAGTTTGTTGAAGAGCATTTGGATATAGAAAGTCAAAGTCAAACCGGAATTTGATGTTGGGAAAATGCTTAGAAGGCGAATTTTAACTTGTTGGGCAAGGAAGGGTTTTGGTGATAATGCATTCGTGTTCATTGAAGTGTGTCGGTTTAATTCCTTGTATATAAAGATATATAGAAAGGGTGGAACGGAAACTGGATAGTAGAATCGGAATTGACACTCGAGTCTGGAGATAAAATGAATTGGTTAAACCCTAATGAGGGAGGATTGCGCGATGCATTTCCGTCTATAATTTGCCCATCCTGTGCCCATCCCATTCGATTCCAACGTCAGGTACGGCTACTGAATTGGCTTCTTCTTCCAAATTACAAACCAAATGGAACTCGGAGATTTGAGATGCGTTGTGGTGTGTGTGTGTGTGTGTGTGTGTGTGTCAGGGTGGATTCGAAGGCTGGGGGAGGCTTCCGGCGGGAGTGAAGTTCGATCCAAGCGACCAACAGATTCTGGAGCATTTGGACGCCAAAGTTAAACACGATAAGCGAAAGCTTCATCCACTTCTCGATGAATTCATCCTCACTTTAGACGGTGAAGATGGCATTTGTTACACCCACCCTCAAAATCTCCCTGGTAATTTCTTCTTTAAAAATCTTTTCAACAAATTCAAAATTTCTACTAAATAATTTATTATTCCTCCTATTTTCAAACAATAGTTCTTATTTTCACTATATTTTCGTTTTTCAAAAAATTCAACTCAACCCAAATCGAAAAAAAGAGAGAATCTTATCCAACTTTTATCACTTGAGTTAGATAATCTAAGTTGATTGGATTATTGGGTCATGTGTACGTTCTTTCTTTGTTCATCCTCATAAGTTGGAAGTTGTTGGTTTCAATATGATTAAAAAAAATGTTTGGAAGAAATGGTTTTAAATATATTTTTCATGAACCTAAAAAAAATACAAAATACAAAAACGGAAGTTTGGGACAAAATCAAATTGGGTAGACTTTCAAGTTAATTTATAAGGTTTTTGGCGTCCAAAAGAATGCCTTTTTCGTAATGCAATATGATGCATAAAATAAAATAAAAACGTGAGCCCCACCTTTAAGGAATATATGTTTGAAGGAATGCGTCATCCTGAATATTGAATATATAAGAATGATATTAAGATTTGATGTCATAGCAACCGTCAATTGTTATAGAATAGTGCAGTGGGCAGAAAATAAATTTTAAAATGCATTTTTAGATGAAAATTGAAATCCTTGGTGTCGTGAAGTGCAGGTATGAGAAAAGACGGGGAAATCCGGCACTTTTTTCATCGCCCGTCCAAAGCGTACACTGCCGGCTCCAGGAAACGCAGGAAGGTTCAAACAGACAAAGAAGGCACTGACACAAGATGGCACAAAACCGGCAAGACAAGGCCAATCATTGGCGCCGACGGTGGCGTTGTGATGGGTTTCAAGAAGATTTTAGTTTTGTATTCAAATTATGGGAGTGAAAGGAAGCCGCAAAAGACGAACTGGATAATGCATCAGTATCATCTGGGTGTTACCGAGCACGAGAAAGACGGCCAATTGGTAGCTTCTAAGGTCTTCTTTCAGAAACAGCCTCGCCAGAGCTCCTTAACCCACCAGAACAGTATTGTTAAACAATGGAGCGGCGGAGACGGCGGCTATTCGCCTGACACCAGTGCAGTTTTTGTTGATTACGGCAACCCGATGATGAGTTCTTTGTTTGAGATTGGAGGAGGGGAGAAAGTACATAGAGAATTCGTTTTAGGAGAAGGAGAAGCGTCTTCTTCTGTTGTTGTGAGTGGGTGCACATTCAACCCACTCTAATACTCGACAGACAACTTTCAATTGAGTGGTTTCTTCCAACTTCAAATGTTGGCTACTTTGGTGTGGAATGGATGTGTCACAATATTGAGATTATTTAACCATTTGTAATAATATTTAAACCATTCAAAATATATTGTTTTGGTTTGGAATAAGAATTGATATGTAATTGATATCTTATTATTCAATACAGAAAGCGATATACTATATTCAAGTATATACAAGATGAACGGTTCAACCACTTCGAAAAAGCAAACAGGTGAATCACATTATTCAAAAAAATAAAAAAAAAAAACCTAGTGAAATACACAATATTCCCAATAAGCATGGATTCGAAGGGTTTAGGAAGCTAAAGCAGCGGAAAAGCCTACAGAAGAGAGGCACTGGAAACAAATCAAGCGAACCCAAAGCTCCATCTGAGTTAGATAAATTTTCTGTTCCCTACTGGCAAATGCGAATATGACCCACAATAATTCACAATAAATCTCAACAATTCAAACAACATACGTTCTAGAAACCTGAAGAATGGCAATCTAGAGCGACGAAAACATGGAGGAGACCACACCCCTTTCATGACAAAATCCATTAAACAAACCCCTAGAAAATTTGAAAACGCTCTCTAGTCCTAAATGGATCAACAACTTCCATCTCCTTGTAGATTACATTCATCCACCTATACAAATCCTAAAAGACAAATCTACAATATCATAGTTTGAGTACACATTTCTCGTACAGCGCAATAATGTCCTTTTTATTGGGATTCTTCAACTTAAGCAGTTCGGCGCCAAAGTTATGTTTTGTGAGTTCTTGCTTAAGCTTCTGGATAGTGAACTTGGTATAATCTTCCTGGTTTGTTTGTTGGCTATGATTATCTTCCTCCCCCTTGAAAATTGATCCGCCGTCCTCTGGCTGAGTATACCTCATGGGGCTATTTGTGCTTCTAGCTCTTTTGTTTACTCTCAAAATTCTGTCACTTGTGTCCATGTCTTGGACAGATTCCATGCCCATCTCACCATCATCCACCCTTAAACGTTTCCCATGAGAAGCACTCTTCAGCTTACTATCCAATGCTGTCTCATTTAGACGAACTCTAGTCAACTCTTGCTGGAGTAGATCAATTTTTGAATGAGCAGATTGCAGCTGAAGTGAGAGAGCCTCTGCCCTGTTGTTGGCCTCTGCATGTGCAGAACGTTCTGAATCCAGAAGGCCCTGAAGAACTTGAACAGTGCTAGTACGCTGCTCATTGTTCGATTTCAATAGAGACTCTATTTCTTTTTCCCTTTCTTCAACTCTTGCTTCCAATGATGCAACTCTTGACATGGCTTCCATTTCTGACCCCCGAATTCGTTGCAAATCTTCCACCAAATCTTTCTTCTGCCTTTCCAGACTTTCAATTTGCCTCTCGGCCCTCTCTATTCGAGCCAACCGCTCTATTGCCAACCTCTGCATCTCATTCTTTTCCTCTTGAGCAGCACTAGCTTCATTTCTTGCTTTATCAGCAATTTCAGTAGCCTTTTTCACATCGTGTTCAGCAAGTCTACACCTTTCCTGAACTTCATCAAATCTTTGAAATTCAGAGAGGTACTTCTGATCCAAATGAATCTTTTCTTGTTGCAAAATCCTTGATTCTTTCTCAAATGATTGAGCCCTAGCATTTGCCGTTTCCAACCTCTCTTTTAGCTCTTTTATTTCATGCCTCAAAGAAATTACTTCCACATCATAACTCCCAATTTTCGACTCAGCAGCCTGCAGATGAAACATTTTATAATATAAAAATCATATGTTCTTTTCATCATCGAGATGCAAACTGATACCCACAAATTGTGGTATGGCACCATGTAAAAGATAAGAATCACGGAAAAAACCTTGAAACATATGTTGGATGGAACTGAAATTGTAGTAATAAATAACATGACGGTTTTATTTATTTAATTTTTTTTTTTTTTTGTTTTGCTAAAAATTAAATTTTGAATTCCAAACCATCTACTCTGTAGCCATGTCACAACTGACTTCAGTAAACAATAACCCTCCCCCTGACAGATCTAAGAAGTTTACCTTCAGCTCAAGCCTTAAAGTTGTCAAATGCTGCTCAGCTTGCTCAATTTTCGCTGCCTTGTCCTTCAATTCATCTTCCTGCGTCATAAAATCAATTTTCATAACTTTCCGTTATAGCACTCCATGTATTCACGTGTAGAGGTAGAATATGCTTGCAAGTGTTTGTTTGTTGTGTAAGTTGGGTGGGTGATGAAGATTTACCTTTTCAGCCAAAGTATTGGAGAAGTCTTTCCTCAAAGCATCTTCCCTAAGCCTTGTTTGCTTATTTGTGCGTTCTTCTGCAAGTGCAGCCTTCTCAAGAGCAGCTTTAGCATCTCTTAAAGCAATGTCAAATTTCCTCTTCCACTCTTCTGCCTCTTCTTGTGCAGACTGAGCTTGTTCCCGAGCAGCCGCTAGCCTCGCTTCAGCAGCACTAGTCCTCGACTTCAGAACAGAAATTTCTGAATTAGCTTGATCTTCCTCGGCTTTCAACTTAGACAAGACAGTTTCATATTTTCTTTTCCAATCCAATGATTCTTGCTTTGCTTGCTCCAATGTTTTCTTCAGGCTAGAACATCTCTCATCAAGAGAACTGCAACTGCCCTGTAGATTAATTATGCGGTTCATATAGTCATCAGCAAGCTTTTTCTTATCATTGATGGCATCCTCATATCGCTTCAGATATTCAGACTTGTACTTCTCACTGGCTTCCAGCTGCTTCTTAAGCAAATTCAGCTGGTCTTCAATTGAGCGACACTTCAAAGCGAGGGAATTCTTCTCTGATCCAACTTGATCTATAAGTCTCTTTATAAGGTCATGTACTGGACCATCCAAACTGCAAAGTTCCATGGTTTCAGTCACATTAACTCAAAAAGTCCAAAAGAGATATGAGGAACAAACTCTAATATAAACCTCTGGTGTAAAAATGTCGCCAACTTCTGCCACTTTCCCGGGCCGTGTGATGATGCTTCATATTCAGACAAAAGAGCACCAAGAACCTGCACAGACATGTTTCACAACCAAAAGTAAATGGGGAACTCAATTATTAGACAATAATTACACGAGAGAAGAGACCTTGACAAAGAAGAATGAAGGTTCAATAAAGGCAGTAGATGGGAATGTATTCAGCCGATTCAGTCACAGAAAAGAAACAGAGGGCAATAACTTATCAACTGCTATCAAGAATAATATAGCGAAACTAAGATTTCAATGTGCAAATCACAGTATATTTTCTAGAAAGAAAACCCAATTAATTTAATGCCCAGCATTGCTTCCAGACCACCAGAATCATCAACATAGTTATTCTTTACTTTATATTTTTCAATTAACCAGACTGCCCTTGTCAGAAACTGATGACAAAATAGTCCTTCAATCAAAATAGTGAAATAAAACCTAAATTACCTTCACAACATTATTTATATTTGCATCAGAAGCATGGCAAGCTGCTCTCAGCCTCTTCTCCATGCTTCGTATGGCATTTGTGCATTGCAAGTCTGCTTCTGTGTATGCAGTCCTCTTGTAATCCTGCATTAGACACGTCCAACTCGTGTAAATAAAACAAGAAGCAGAAAATAATCAATCACAAGCAACTTAAAGATAAAATGGAAATGTTGGGCCTTAAAGACACAAGTCATTGAATTAATCAGTCAGCAGTTTCTCCCAAAATTCCCTTACATCCTGTGTAAATCTCCAGACTCTCAAAAAAATTTCCATATAATAATGAAAAATCCAACTTCCTAAAGAGCCTTTCCTTTAACAAAAAGGCATACGCAAGACTGCCATCTCAAGTATCGAGTTGCCATTCCAACTTGAGCCACCTCAAACCAAATGTTAGAGGCATCACTTGATGCTTTTTCATCTAAGTTCGATTTCTACAAAGTCACATTTCCAATTGCCCCCCCCACAGTTAGTAAAAACATAGAATTAAAAGATTCACAATACTTATTACCTCAAATGCTTTTCTATAAAATTTTTCCAGTAGTCCCTCGTATTTTTTCCTCACTGGACCAGCACCTACAGCACCCGAATTAAATGCAACAAGTGATTTTTGAACGGCTGTTTCATGTGCTTCCCTCAATTCTGCCTGCAGGGAAAAAAATGTTATCTAGCAACATAAACATCTCTAATGGGAATGCAAGTTAGAATTTACACTTACTTCTTCTGGTGGCTTTGTCCGGTCAAAAGTAGACATATACACTTCAGCAGCATGATCATATGCCCTTCGACACTCAGCTTCTTCAACACTCTGCAAATTAATGATATGGATGAAAATTATCTTCTAATTCGATGCTATCCTCTTTCACTAAAAGAGGCAACAATTTCTCACATGGTCGCAGTCCACATAACAGATTGAATAAATCTCAATGAAAGGATAGAAAAGTGTGCATATATATAAAATTTCCCTCCAATTTTAGTTGTGCGCCCAAGTCAGCTGATAATAAGATATTAATACAAGACAACGCAGATACCCAAACATTCCTATTCAGAAATGAGAAAAAAAAAATACTTCTTACACATTTCCAGGAAGTGCTTTACACAAGAGTTCATAAGATATACTAGCCTGCCACGAGGAAGTTATTGTAGGCACTGCACCATGGTTTAGAGCATCAAGGTAAGACTCTGTAATGCCCACCAAAACTGGACCTGTCATAACAGTTGCTCCGACTTGCTTAGGCCTTGTCCTCTCAAAGACAAATTTAGTAAATGCATCAAGTCCAGACCTAAATTCAGGCCTTAGTTTATTTAACTGCATCAACACAGAATGTTTAGGATGTTCGGTTAAAGTTGGCTCCAAAAGAAAAATTATGCAAAACAATCCACAAGCTTAAGTTACTTACAGAAATTTGATCAAGTCTTTGGAGATCATTTTCATTATTTAGAGGACGCACAAGGGTAAAGCAGTCTCTATCTGGAAACAAAGCTCGAATGGAATCACGAATCTGTTGGTAAATGGATGAAAATACAAATTAGATTGTCAGCCCAAACAAACATATTAATTAATATACACTCAAATGGAACATCTAGGAACCAAGAAAGAAGTGTGTTTCCTAAACTTTATAAAACATGTGACGTCCATCTAGAACAGAAGAAACATATTCTCTCTCTAACATCAATATCTCCTACTAATCTGTAGTTGTTATAAGCATAAAAATGTATAAAAAAACAAGAAATGAAATTAAAGGAATAAACAGAGGTTATAAATTTGATGTGGATTTCCAGAGAGGGAGTGCTAGAATTAACAAAAAATATGAGCTTCGTAAGCAACTCCTAAAAGAATTTGTGTGACTTAAACAAAAGTAACCTTTTCCATCTTTTCTAGACCTAGAACATGTCAGAGTCAAAATAACAGCACAAACAAGCTCATCAAACCACACAGGTGATAATGGCCATCTAATACCTCATTCTTAGCAGCTATGTCTTTTCCACTACCTTGAACCGGCCTCAATGCAAGCTCAAGATAATCACGAGGTGTAATCCTCCTATTATCCTCTACTAGATCCAAATAGAAGTCCTGCAAGTAATTCTCGTTTTAGAGAAGACCACACAATATAATAGAAAATAGATTTTAAAAAATTATTACAAATACAGGATCTAACATAATGAGGTATGAAAGAACTTTTAGGTAGACCACAAAATATATAAAACAAGCACCAAAAAGAAGATTTAACGTAATAAGGAGGATATGGTCTTACATTAAGAAGCCATTCAAACAGGAAAAAAAAAAAATTGTCATAATAATAAAATGCACATTGCAGAGATAAATTAAAGAGCATGTCATAATGTTTGAATGCACTTGGGACAAAGTTTTCAACTTATGAATATTAATGGTATAGAAGTGCACTGTACCCTTAGAAGCCAAACAAAGATTGGAGAGAATTGACCAAGTTCAGCAGATGTAGTTCTGCCCCCAGCAGCCCTAACACGAATATGTTTAGCCATTTGAGTGACAAGAGATAAACGGTCAAGTGCAGCTTCATCTATTCCACCCATCTGAACAGATAGATAAATATGAGTTCCATACAGAAATTGTGAAAATGGTACAAATTATACAGCAACAACGAGAGGAGCATTAAGAAAATTACTTGAGTATCGTGTTCCAATTAAAGAGAGGAAATGTGCAATTCACAGGTTCAGAAAAGATGGGTTTCTAAAAGATAAGGATCAACATTAGTTCCCCTACCTGATTATAGACAAACATGCTAGACAAGAGAACAGCTAGAGAAAAAATCTGGGTGCTGTATGTTCCCTGTAAAAAGAGTAAGGAAGAAATAAGAAAGGTAGGTGAAATAAATTGGATACCAAATGAGATTTGTAATATTACACCTTAAAATGAGGAAAATGTGTGATGAAGGTAGAACTTAATCACTATAAATTTTTATATGAAGCATAATTGAAGCTCAATACACAAAGAACTTCAAATCCAGTAGTGTCATCATTCGTATCAATGTCACGTCAAATAGACAATTGACAACCTGAATCAACATTGAATAATGAATTGAAGTCATACCGTTTGATCATAAGCATCAATTCCTTCACTATCTAAAAGTAAGAGATTGTACTCAGTTCCATCAAGGGCAGTTCTTTTCAAGGGTGTACTCCATAACCAGAGACCTTTAGTACAAGGCCGATGGGTAGATGCTACTTGAAATCCACTACTCCTCCCAAGAAGCTTCAAAAGAAAAGAGTTGTTTGTAAGTCCACGAAATTACATTACTTGCGCATGAAGAACAGCTAAGTGCTCCGACAAATACCATGTATGTTTTACAGATACCTCCCTCTTCATACAAACTAAAGTGATACTAAGAGTACAAGAAATTGCATCAGTGTGTCGTGAGAGACAAAACCAACTGTTATGAATAGAGAATAACCTACAAAAATCGAAATGTATGTTCATACAGGGTCCACATAAATATCACAAGCAAGAGATGAGAATGTTGAGGGGCGTTCGGTTCAAAAATTGAGTTTGTATAGCTTGGAGTTGAAAAGAATATGTTTGGTATGTAGATTTGCGAACTCTATGCTATGACTTTGCCAATACCCTGAGCTACATAAATCTAAGCTATATAAACTCTTACTTTGTACTACAAGCCTACCATTGCAAATCACAAAATTTTAAAAAATAATAATAATAATAATAAATAAATAAAAACAACATAAACTCGAGCATCTGAATCCATTTCCTTACATGATCCACACGTAAGTTTCAAATCCTAGACTTTCCAACCCCGATAAGTGCCCTCTCACAATTTCGCAGCTGAACAATCTAGCATTAGAGTATCCAATTTTGTAGCAGAGATCTATAAAGTACACACATCCGTTCAGTAAGATAAAGACCCACACCACCCACTCGAGTAAGGCAGTTCAAAAAGAAGATTAAACTCCTTCCTCCATGAAGAACACAATTCGTCTTCCTCTTTTAAAAGTTAAAAGGCAACCTTCAACTCTTGCACGTACACATGTATCACTTCCTCGCACTTACACAGTAATAATCTTGAATTCTAGCTCACACGTTGCTCTGCAGAGCTACCTAATTAAAGGCAGCAACTACAGAAACAAACTAAACAAGTGCAAGTCCTCACAAAACTTTGACCTTGCCAAATTCAGAAAACCCTAGATTTCGAAAGAACCCATAAAATAATGAAAACTAGTTTGCAGAATCTATCCCCCACATAATAAAGAGCAAATGAGGCTAACTTGATTTAAAATGAAGCTCTTGCCCTGACGAGCACGACCACAAACGGAGACGACACCGATAGGTTCTTTTACGAGCTGTAAAGTGGCGACAGCTTCAGGATCCATCCGAAACTTTCCTTTCTCATCACAGTAAACAAGGCGAATAGGCCTGGCCGGACCAGTCACCGACGATGACAAGGAAGACGCCGAGGGCGTAAGAGAGGGCAAAGGAGACTGCGGAGAGGAAACATCGGCGGAATTGTCTTTCCCTCTGAAAAACTTTATCATCTTCTTCCTTTCCGCCTCTTTCAATCAAATTTCGCGCCCTTCTCCCAACACAATCTTGAAAGAACAAAAATCTCCGCCTTCCCCACAAATTTGTTTCAAGTACGGAGAGAAAAATGAATGAGAATTAGCTCTCTATGCGTTCTATATTATGGTATTGTGAGTGTAAGAGTGGGAATCGGAGGCGTTTTGAAATCGCGGAGGGAAAAGCCGAAGCAGTCGCCCGAGACTTTCTTCTTCCAGTGCCCCCAAGTGTAAAGAAGTACGAAATTACCATTTAGCATAGGAACATTGAACAGTACGGAAGGGGCTTTTCAGTCATTTACTTCAAACTTCCTTCGGGCCGATGAGACAGCGTGGTTATAAAAAGGCTAGGCTGGCAGCTGGCCATAAATGCTTCTCACATTCTCTTATTTTTTATTGCAATTTTCCTCCAATTTCCTTTATGTCGAACAGAAGTTCCGGCTCCGGAATATTTTCCTTATTTAAAGGCCCAGCAGCCCATGTATTGCCCAATCTTAGATTAACCCATTTATGTAATCGGCCCAGAACCAAAGGCCCAATTTAACGTTACTGAATCGTGAAGGTCAGCTAATGGGCCTAGGCCTTCATCCACAACAAAATTCTAATGCTGGAGTATTTTGATTAATGTAGATTTTATTATATTCTATTATCTTTAACTATATAAATAATTTATATCTAACAAAACAATACAAATAGTTTTAAATTTTTAATAAATTATAACCAGTTTAAAATGAAAATTAGGGAAATTGTAACGAAGTTTCAGCTCTGCGTCCACTTGGAGGATTCGAAATCAGAAATTTAATGCACTTAATACAGAATTCAGTAATGAAGCAACTTAATTTAAAGCCACAAAGCACCCGCATCTTTTAAAGCTGGCTCAAATTCGCCGGAAATATGAGCTGCCATCACTTTTTCCAACCCACCAAACATCTTCCCGCCGACAAACACCACCGGAAAGTGCACACTCCCGTCGTTCCCATCTTCACCACTGGCGGCTGCTAATTTCCCAATCTCGCCGGCAATATCGGGTTCCTCCTCCTCGCCAACGGCGAAGACGGCCGGGTTCACGCCGTGGCCCAACAACAGCAATTTCAAAACATGGCTCATACAACACCCACGCCTGGCCAAAACCACCACGGCGTTCTTCGACACTATCTTTTCGACATTCGCATCCGCCCCAGCAGTGGAGGTATCGACGGCGGCTGGAACCCACGTCCTGTACGGAATTGCTTGGTGCATAATGCAAATTTGGTAAAGAAGAAAGATCCAATTGAGAGAGAGAGACAATGGTAAATTGGTATTATTGGGCATTTATTTATATTGGGGTGTGGAAAAACTTAAGCGTCAACACAGGTAACACGATCTAGTACGCAACGAAAAACTGTAGGTGACGATCAATTACGTCACAGCTTACTGGGTCTGTCTCTGTTCTGTAAAAGCTCTTGATTAGGTGCTAATTAACGAAGATTAGTATCTAAAGCAACCCATAAAATCTCTACCTTTTGGATGGGGACATTTTACAGATTTAGAGATGATGGTGACGTGGTTGGATTATGTGTAATTGTGGAAATTAGGGTATCAATTAATGTGAGGGCTTCTTTTGGTATGGTATAGTATGGTTTGGTTTGGTTTGGTTTGGTTTGATTTGATGAGATATGGGTGACACGGCAAATAGTGGTTGGATGACGAGTGGCAGAATGTTCTTTCGTGATTAAAGGGCTAATTGGTTTTAAGCACAAGTTAAAGAGTATACATGTGGTTTTGAAAGGATCGTGGCTTACGCAGCTCAGCTATCTTTTCTGCCGCTTTTACTTTCGGCTGGCGAATGCAAAATTTTCCACTAGGAATAGGAATAGGAATGAATTCGTCTTTGTCCAATCAAGTGTACGATCCAAAATTTAAGAACTTAAGTTCACCGGTAACATATATTATCTGCTTTGATTTGTTATGTATTGTATAGGTTTCATGATTTTAAAATACATCTACGAGGACTCGTAGTTGATGGCTATTGTGAAGTACTGGGGATATGGGATATGGATAGGACACGTACATATCCATTATCCGAAAATAGTCAAATTCAATACGCATTTTTTTGCGTTAAGAGAAGTGCTTATGACATCATTGATGACATCCTACAGCCAAAGCCAACAGTATTAATCATTTTCCATCAAATTGCGTTTCTGTTTTTGTTTTTGTTTTGAGAATCCAGTGAAGCGGGGCAGGTGGTGAGGTTCACGTGGAAAAGGAGAGGCGGAGGATGGGCCGTTTTATCCACTAAGTTGGTCCGAAAAAGACATCAAACAACTCCATCTAACCATTTTTCTGCAATGCCACACGTCACTCCCCAGGTTGCCCTTTCTCCTTCATCCTGTTCCTCTTAATCATGTTCCTGGTTTATGTACTTATTACTCGAGATTTGAAGGCTTTAATAAACAAAAACATTGAGCTAATAATGTGATTATTCAAGCATCTCTATGAACTATATAATCTGAGATACAACATAAACACCAACTGTTCGATTCGTTTGATAAACGATAGCACGAACAGAATCATCGTCTCAAGAACTTTTTTTTTCAAATTCAAAACAACAAAACTAGGCAGCATTCTTCTTTTGTTTCCCCAAAATAAGTCAGACCCATTCAGTAGTAGGTACTGCAATTTGCAAAACGATACTGGACAGCCCCCTGCATCACAATGCAGATCAAATTTATCAGGCTGGTGAATACTCTTCCTTTTTACACCAACATTCTTTCCCTCTTAGAGTTCGGGTAAAAAAACGTCGATGTCATGTAGCGATCCAGAAGAATCGATCATGTTTACTTAAAATATATCGTCTATACAGCGCGAGCAGATAAGTTACTTACTTTGGTACAGTTGCTTCCAACCACCTTGCTCATCAGTGGAGACTTCAAAGGACAACGTAGTCCACTATTGGAGGACAACACAGAGGTAGTTCCTGCATTAATTGGAGTTGTTGCTGGCGAAGCCTTGTCTGTATTCCCAACATTCTTTCCTTCTGTTAATGAAAAACCAAACAATCTACATCCAGCTTTATTGCCAGTAAACGCTGGTTCTGTTGTAGAAGGATGTGATAGGCCGAGCTGCTTCTGCACGCCCAATGAAGCGGGGCGCATGCCTTGTGGGACTTCAGTGCTTGTGCTGTGGTCAGTCATAAAAGCTGTCCCAGAATTATGGGAGGTACTCTTGTTCATAGTCCTCTGTTCTGTGAAATTGCCACGGTTATATGAATTAAAGCTTTGAACAGGAACCATTGACTGCTGAAACATGAACACAGATGATGGTGATGAGACTTGTACAGAAGGAATGGAAGAGCGTGTGAGGAAATTTTCACTCTGCATAGTCATGGGCCATCCATCTTTAGATCTAGACAGTGGAACACTGTCCACAGGACCATAACCATCACTTGCCTTGACTTCATTGGTGGCAGTGGCTATTCCAAAAAATGGACTCGGATATATTTCTTGACCTTGCAAGACCTTATGGAATTGGAAGGATTCATTAAACATGAAACCCCGGGAGGGAGTTTCAGAGTTAGTAACTGGGATTCTTGGACCATTTCTCATTAGAGCTATCCCCGAACCGTGTACACCAGGAAATGATCTCCTTTTCTCCGGTGGATGACGAACGTTGTCATCGCCATTAATGGGAGTACTGTAACCTAAAATTTCTTGACCTTGCAAGACCTTCTGGAATCTTAATGATTCCCCAAAGTCTGATGCTCCAATTCCATCTGCAAGGAATAGCAGAAGAACAATGAATGATAGCTGAGACCTGAAAGAAACATATCTCTAGTGCAAGTGCCTGACTCACTTGGAGCTGGAAACTCTAGTTCTGTGGGAGAGAGCCCAATCCTGGTCCTTTTTAAACCCGGTGGAACCAAGTTGCTAGCCACAGAAACAGAACCTGAGGGCTCGATCTCCCACGGGGAAACCCTGCCATGTCTTTTAGTTTCGACATCGTCCCACCTCACCTGGAAGGCAACCAGATTTTACCATGTGAAGCAATGATATCAAAGTTTTACAGAAAAACAAGAAGAGAGACCATGCAGCACTGTAATGAGAAATGTAGGAATGCAACATTTGTTACTGAAAAAAACTTTCAAACAAACGAAATGAAGATACATAGAAATAGTCACACTAATGAAGAAGTGATTTCCAGGTATATAGAGCTAAAAGTAAAGGCTGTCAATCCAGAAGAAGCTTCGAAACTCCTCCTAAGAGAGCATAAATTTCGTTCGGGAGATGCGAAAATAAGCTAAAGCAGACCAACACTCTTAAAAAACATTTGCAGGGTAAGAACAATCATTTGAATCTTAAAAGCTCCAAAAGAATGTTTCATACCACAAGGGACCTCCACCTTGACCCAGGCCATCTGATAGGATCCACATCTCCAACTCCAGTTATACGTCCAGTGCATCTGCGATACGAGTGTGAAAGAAATGTTATTGAAAATTCCAACACCCTATTTTATCTACAAAGCAGCAAACCATAAATAGCACACCTTCGATCTGCAGCATCGTCGGTTTCAAAACTCAAGCTGAACCTCATTCCAGCAGAGAAGGAATGATTAATGCTCTTCAAGAACTTGTGGAAAGGCAAGACAAACTGTGAAGAGGTAGCCCTGAATACAAAAAGGCAAAGACACAAAATCCATTAGAATATTTATATTGGTGAGAACTAAAAAGGCATGATCCTTGTAATAAGATACCTGGGATTATAGTATACGCTAAAGGAAGTTTTTGAAGATATAGCATTAACCACATCCATGATACTACTAGAGTTGAGTTGCTGACTGCAAATGTTAGAAAAGGCATAACTGCCTTTAAGCTGCGCAGCTCGTCGAATCCCCAGTCGTAATTCCCCATCGTTGCCCCTAGAAGTTAAGTCATATGTTAATCCTATAAGGCATATGCTTCTCTCAAATTCATTTTACCAGACACCCAACTACTAAATACCTAAGAAACAGCACTGCATCACCAGAAACAAGCCTTTTCTTGTTCACGAATGCACTCCATCCAGTGGTTAGCAAATGCCTTCTAGGCTGCCCTGCTCAAACCAGAAAGGGAACTCAGTAGCACGTAATAGGGGAAACAAACAGCCATTGTGAGTAATGCACCAAATATCTGAGATTTGCATTTCATACCGCGATATATGTGCCTAAACTTCCATTTTATCCCAAGGAGATCCTTTGCAACTAGCTCTTGTGAAGGCCTCTGTTGGCTATAATCCTGCAGAATTAATAAAGTTTGAGATCATTATTGATTGAAAGAGATAACCATAGAAGCATATTGAAATGTCAAATACCAATGGCGGGAAGCAATCCTCAGCTGCACGTCTGGGGACGGAGAAGCCTCCATGAGTGCTAGTGTCTGAAGCAGTAAGTGTCTTGCAGAACATGTGGGGGGTTGTGGTCTTCTCACTTCCTTCAAAATCCTCCCCCTCACTGTCATTGGTCATCTCTTCCTGCATTTTGTGTTCAATGGGCTGTAATACAAGAATGTCATTCAGAAACAGAATCTTCTCATCTGATTCACAGGCATCAAAATCAACCTCTTCGAACTTTTCGGTTTATCTTTTTTAATTTTATGGACAGCCACATAAAAGTTTGAGCAAAAAGAAACTCACCTCGTTTTCAGGAAACAATGAGACTTGAGCATAGACCTCGTCACTCCCAGCCTCAGCCTGCTTCAAAAGAACATTTCTCATACGGTTTGTGATTTACCAAAAACCCATTCAAAAGTGAGGAAGTAAAACCCCATATATTGAAACTCGTCCCAATTCAATAGCAAGTAATCGAACAGAATATATTATGAAAGAACTAATAAAATACCCGTACGTGAAGCTGAACATCAATGACGCGACAGAGGATGTGGGGAGGGAGATCATAGGCCGCCGTGGCAGGGAACTCTTGCATCTGCTCCAAGTGGCCCTGTGGAAAATACACAACCAAACTCCCTTTCTTGGGCAAGGACGTCAGAGGTCCAGCGCAGGCATGCCACAGCTCCAAGCAAATTGAGGAGGTGAGAGAAGGCGAAGGGGAGGAGGTTAAAGCAGAAGCAGAGGAAGAGGAAGCAGAGGAAGCAGCAGAGGAGGGAGCATCGTCTTCTTCAGTGGTATTGAGATCGATAAGAGCAGCCATTTGAATGGTACGCGTAGAAGAAAGAAGAGGCGTGCAATAATAAAAGTAGAAGGAGAAGAAAGAGGGAGGTTAAATAGGAGGGTGAAAAGATGAGGGGTTTCAGAAAGTTTCAGGAACGGAAGGAGAAAGAGTGCGAGGTAAGAGGAGGAAGTGCTCATGCCTGCATTTTTAGAAATGGGTGCACCTTCGCTAATGCTAAAAGAGGGTCTCGCTCAGAAAACAACACAGACCTCGCTCCCTCGCTCTCTCTCACACCCACACAAACAACTCTGTCTCGCTCCACCCTTTTTCTCTCTCACCCAAATTTCGTATTTCCCTTTTCTTTTTTCTCGTGGAAGACAGAGAAGAGACCTGGTGGTGGTGGGTGAATGAAAATTAGAGAGAAATGGGTTTGGGGGATATCAAATCAGGATTTGATGTTTGAATTAAAACAAAAGCAAGAAAGAAACAGAAAAGAGAAATGGGTTTTCATCTCTCTCTCTCTCTCTCTCTCTGGGGTTCTGCAGAGACTGAACTGAAGCAGTACTGCAGCTGCTGCAATACTGCGACTGCAAGGTGTGATGTATAGCAGAAAGACGAAGAAGAAGAAGAGAGAGAGAGAGAGAAAGAAAAGTAAGGAAGAGTGTGCGTAGTGCATTGGTTAGTTAAATTCCACCATTATTATAATATCACAAACTGAATAAACAGCGATTTGTGTACGGCTCGCCCGTATTTCCGGTGGGATGTCTATCCTGTCCCTTTCTACCCCCACAAATCTCTCTCATATCCCTCATCCCTTTACATTGCTTTCCCCTGTTTCCCTTCTCTCTCTCTTTCCCTGTCCTCCTCTGTTCCAAATTTCAAATCTTCATTCCATTTCTTAATCATTACTAATCATCTTCAACAATTTCCCCCCCCCCCCCCCACCCCCCACCCCTCTCTTAATCATTATTTTACAGACATTTCTGTGCTCCCCTGCTTTTCTATTCCTTAACTTGTCTCTTTGCCTATAAAAATTCGAACTTTTAACTTTTTAATTAAAAAAAATTATGAATGTAACTTTGAAAGTAAGAATTAATGAGTTGAATTTAATAAGTCATTGACAGAGAGCAATGGAGTAGGACTATATAGAAATAGAGCAATCATTTCTATCCATTTAGGGGACAGTATAATTAATTAGTGGTTGGGACAATATTGGCGTTTCTTAGTTATGAACGACTTAATTCCACTTCTTTTTAAGATTCTTTCGTCATTTTGCATACACCAAGTGCTCATTATTATAGTCAGGCCTTTCAATGACTGTACTTAATTAAACTCCATCAAAGGTTAATTAGCCTTTTTAATCAACTAATTAACATTTATTCATCACTTTTCTATATACAATATAATTAATAGTAGGTATAAAACTAATGCAAAGTTCCCACTTTTGTTTTATTTTGTTTAAATTCTTTTTTAATTAAGGAAAATGTCAGTTCCCCTCTACTACTTGGGGTCAGCGTCCTCGCTGACACATTGTTTGGTATATAACTCAAATATCATTTACAACAGTCAAACATCACCGTAATTATTCGTTTTGGCCCGTTACATATCGTCGTTAAATACATGTTTGTTCGGGAGAAGTTTCCACCGTCTTGTAAAGAATGTTTCTTTCTTCTTCACCAACTGATGTAGGATACTACAATCCACTTCTTTGGGTTCAGCATCCTCGCTGGCACACTACCCGACACTCTAATATTATCTGTAACAACTCAAGTCTATCACTAGTAGATATTGTCCACAGCATGGGAAGGCATGAAGTGGGGGGAGAGATGTAAAATAAAGAAGAAATGGGGAAAGTTAAATAAATAAAGGGGTTTTAGTTGTAGACAGTATAATTAGCAAAATTCATGTTCATTATCATGGGGGGGAATCTTTTCTCCGGGGCAAATTTGTAAAATGGAAGAAGGTGTGGACAAATGTGTCAAATAGTAATATGAGAATGGCAGGTCCCTTTCAGAGCCATCAATTGCAATAAACCCAAACCACAGGGCTTACCCAGACCCCCCATTTTTTTTTTTTTTTTTTGTTTTTTATATTTATATTACAAATAAAATTAATTTAAATAAAATTAATTTAAATAAAATTAATTTAAATAAAATTAAAAGATAAAATACATGGGATTAGAAGGGGGCTCCATCCATAACCCGGACAAAACGGGTTACAACTCAATACCCAATTGGCTCTCTCTCAGTCTCTGCTTTTAGCCTTTGCTGGAAACGCTTTTATTAACCCCACGCGCTCTCCTCCTCTCGTGACACTCAAACAATCCTATCATGAATTCATTTTAATACTGACCTACTTACCTCATTCAATCCCTTTATTCATCTAAATAACATTATTTTTAATTAATACAAGTATCATATTATATTATTTATACAGAAAATTTTGATATGATATTGGTAGAGGCAACTCGTTATTAATGAAATGTACTTTTAAACTCTTATTTATACATGTATTTATTTTAGTTCTATTGTATAATTAATATCTATACTATTTCAGCTACTAATCACATGGCTCGAGTATGATATAAGTTTTTAAAAAACATTAATTCATTTTTATTATGGGTACGATATTTTTAATCATATATTATTCGTTTTTAATCCTTACATATCCGTATTCCATATCGTTACATAATTTCTAGAGACATGAAACAAATATGGAGGTAATTTTTGTTTGTACCAAAAATGAATGGCATTGCCTATTGGGAACCTACATTAGTTAATACAGATACTGTTTTAATTGTAAGGTTTTTTAAAATTGTAGGCCTCCCTAGCCCTACGGCCTACCCACTAGCTTTGTATAATAATATTAATTATTATGATTCATAGGGTATCTCTTTTTAATCAATACCATCATCATTCAGTATAATAAACCCACAATCAATGAACGTTGCTATCGAGATAAACATTATTTTATAATTTCTTTTAAAAATAACTTAAAATGGTGGGTTTATGTCATCCAATTTTATTTCGACCACAAATGCTTCACTATTTATGGAAACAAATAAATTAAGAGGGTAGCTGAAAGTAATTTTGAAAATTTATTGTTATTCTTTTAATTTCCACGGTGACGGATACATATTTTGTTTACCTTATTCTATATTCCATAAAATGTTTTGTTAATAATATAGAATTAAATTATATTTTAAATCAAGTGGTATGAATAATTTTAGAACTCGTACCTTTATGTCAATTATTGTGGGAGCATCACGTGCATGCCATAGGGGCAAAGGATAAGGAAGGGAAAAGATAAATCAAATCTTAGTCCCTTCCTCTGGACACGTCAATTTGTTGTTTTAATGATAATCATTAAAATAAAAAACCATAATTTTTTGACTCAGGGTCATTTTGGTTATTTTGGTCAATATTTTTCGAGTCAAAACTATAGGTTATAATGAATAATTATTATAATTTGCATGAAGTGGATTTTTACACTCCAAAATTGGAACAACATAAAAAGTACAATTCACATGTAATTTTTGTTTGACCAAAATAAAAGTACTTATAGTTATACTTTGGTGAAGATCATTATAGAGATGTGAGGGGCCATTATAGCGACCCAACGAATTACGGTATAAACTTGCTGAGATACATATATATTTTTTTTTTACCTGATATTAAATAATTTAAACACAATATTCAATCATAATATATAGTTGGGTAGATAATGTATTAATTTTAATATTAAAAATGCATTGTTGAAATAATAATAAAAAAATTTGATGAAAATTTGCATTAAAGAATAGGGTAAATAATAATTTTATCTTTTGTTTTATTTTTTGTTAATTAATGTATTTGATAGCTTTGTTGAACAATAATTTAACTCGAAAGCTTGGTTGAAATTTTACCGAAAAGAAGGGTGAAATAAGGGTTGGATTATTTTAAGATTTAAAATAAAAATATTAATTTAAAGAAAGAATAATTTAAGATTTAATATAAAATTATTAATTTAATGGAGAATGAGGAATTTGGGAGAGGGAAGAATTATTAAATATTAAACTGGAAGGAACAAATTAGATAATTTTAAAATTGAATCGGTGGCACTCGCATATTGTTCATCTGCGAAGAAAACGATGAAAATAAGTTATAGGTATAGCGCGTGTAGCATAAAGCAAGAGAACATGCGGGGGTGTAACAAACACGCGCGTGGAGAAGCGTGAGAAGGAAGGGGAAGGGGAAGGCGAAGGGAAAAACGAAAAGAAAAAAAGGGGGCAATGCAAGGATCAGAAAAAGCAATTGTCTTTGTTGGCAGGGAGAACCCTCGACTTTTACGCGGGTGCTGCTGCTCCTTGTCGTCTCAGCCTTTCATCGTACTTTACACCCGCCCGCCCGCCTGCTTCCATTCGCTCATCTCACCTTTTACTCACGCGCCACTGTCCACATGTTCGATATCCAGAGCGCTACCGTGGCAACAACCTCGAAAGCTCCAACGAGGATTCGTATTTGGATGTGGTTGGTACACGTGGCATGCGGTTTGTGGAGAGGTGGACCCACGCACGACTTGCCAAAAGGAACTAGACCGGTCTTTGTCGAACAGAAGTTGTCGGCTTGGCTACTTGTGAAGCTCTCTCAGCTTTCACTGTCATTTCATGCGTCGGATCGGACCGGATGGACGGACCGGTGACTAGCGAAAAGCATGACACCAGATATTTAAGAGCAATAAAGAAGATAATTGAGTAAAGATTTGGGCTTCGTGTTGCCTATTAGTGAGTATTTGGGCCGGCCCAATGGAAACCCATTTAGCCGTTTCACGTTGAGCCTATGACAACCTGCTTTAACAATATATTCTTTCATTTAATTAATTTTCTATATGTTTTCCGCTTCAAATCACGTCCCACATTGACTTTTCGGAATTCCCCTCGTCAAATATTGCTCGCGGGAAACCTAAACCATTTGCCCATTTGGCGACTTCGGTCCAACGGTTCCTCGATCGCAAATGGCTTGTCTTCGTCTTCTCTGACTACTCAATTCATTGGCTCTGACCGTGTGTTATTAATTCCCGAATAACAGCAAAAGTGAAGCCTTCGAATCAGATTACCGAATTTATTCGTTGTAGTCATGGTACTCCCGGTACTGAAGCTTGGAACGCTCGTGTTGAAAACTCTGAGCAAGCCACTCGGTAATAGGCTCAAGAAGCAAGCTGCGTTGCACCCCAGATTTAGGCAGTCTATCATCAATGTCGCCCAGGTATTTATAATTTCGTTCTGGATTTCTGCTTATGGGTTCTTGATTTTTTGGTTGTGCTTCATTATTTTGTACTGATTTATACAAGATCACGTTTCGTTGAGTTGAGCTGTTGTTATTGCAGCAAATAATTCGGCGTCCCTTTCATGGTCTTCTTTCAAACGTTTCTTCTGATTGGTTGGTTTTGATCATTGTTTTCTGCGTTACCTTCTTCTCAAGTAGTTGTGCTTGTTGGGTTAAGAAGTTCTTCGAACTTGCCCCATTCCAAACGAAATTGCTTCGTACGACAATGAACCCTCATCATACATGAAATTAAGAAGCTCTTCAACTTAACCCCATTTAATTGTAACCGGTAAAGTTTAGAGAACGATGTTATATTATAACCAAAATCCAGCTAAAAGCAATTGCCATGTATTAAAATTTCTGAGCATTATCTGGAGATGGTCACTAGTTATCATTCTATTGACTAGAACACTCGGACAATTTTACACAAATAGTCATAGATCCAAGGATGAGATCATGTATGATTTTCATCAATACCAAAGTTAATATTGCTTATCTAAGAACATCATGGAACAAGTACGAGGGGCTAGCTTTAGCAGTCTTTCATCTCTTATAGAATGATCAACTGTATACTTGTCACGACTAGCCGTCTCATTAGTATCTTTTTTTTTTTTTTTTTGGTTAGTGTTTGGGCTAGCTAGCTAAGCTTATGAGATACCTTCTTGACCATATAATAGTTTTTTTTTGCAAGTAAACTCGATTCTAATGATACTCATTAGAATTTAGTTGAAAGATTGCCTTCCTATTCTCTTCTTCATCAAGCAATCTCTTGAGCCCGTATCTGTTATAGAGATGAGCCTCAAATCCAATCTATCAGCTAAAAGTCTTTCCTCAAGAAAGGGCCTTAAAATAAGCAAGGAACTTGTAACAATTCATTCTCCACCTATGTTGGAATTCCTGGAAAGGATGCTAGAGGAAAGTTTTTTTTCTTTAATTCGAACTAATTTTGGTGGTCCTGCTTCAACAAGTGTAGCTGACTCTCGTGGTGCCAAAATACCCCTCTTCTAAACTTGATTTTCTTTCTTTCTCCATTTTTTTGTTTAAAATTTTTCCAAGAGTAGTGATATTCACTTAAGCCCCAGAGGTATAAGGGGATGAAATTTGTGAAGTATTATCCACTTTAGTTGATTGGATACTTCCAAATACTTTTCTGTCGCAGGGAATGCCAGCCATGCTATGACAATGGAGTCTTACCTTCATTCATACATAAGCGATGAGATTTAGTTTTTCCAATTATAGATGCTTTAGAAAGTATGATCTTCAATGGGTTAGTTTGCATTGATTGTTTAGGGAAACCCTTAGGTATCAGAATTAAAGTGGGTGCTTCATGTTTGAATGCACGTTTGTATACTGCTAGCTTTACTTTATGAATAATTCTCAAGACCTCATTTCTTCGATGCTAAACTGACAGATTAACCATCGGATGTCAACACAAATGCAAAGACGCATATATGGTCATGCAACTGATGTAGAAATTCGCCCTCTGGATGAGGAGAAAGCAGTTCAGGCTGCTGTTGACCTGATTGGCGAGGTTTTTGTTTTCTCGGTAATATTTATTTTCAAGTAGAATCGCATCCTTTTCTTTTGGTTAAGACCATTCCTAAACTGAAACATACTATATACCATGTTACAGAAAATATTGATCAACTATATATTTCACGGATATTTAGCATTGTATTTTGGAAACTAAGGAACTCATTTGTGAACCATTGTGCATACTTCTGACTATAAGAAAATATTAACTAAGCGTTGGTTTTATTTTGGGGTTCATTTTACCTTCGATGAAATTATGCCTTGATAATCTGCTCAGGTATTTGGGGTCTGGAAACCCCCAGTTGGGAATCTGAGACCTATCACGAATACAACTCTTTGGACAAAGATGCGAGAGAAAATGTGTATATATGTAACAACCTAAATCCTTCGCTAGTAGATATTATCCTTTTTGGGCTTTTCTATTCAGGCTTCCTGATAAGATAAGGAACCACTACAAGGGGAGTAAGATTCGGATTACCTTGTTGATCGAATATCTCAAGACAAGAACATTGTTTGAGATTCGAATCACTCCACAAGCAAGATCGATCATGTCTAGCTTGAATGATTCTTGTTGATCAAATATCTCAAGACAAGAACGCTTGATTGAGATTCGAATCACTCCACAAGCAAGATTGATCACGTCGAGCTTGAATGATTCTACATGCAACCTAAACTACATAGAATTGCAAAGAAACTTAGTCATTGGCTAAAGAAGAGCACAAATGCTTTTTTTACTACATTTTCCAAGTCTCTTACACATACAACATACATGGCTTTATATAGCCTCAAAATGAAACTACTAGGCATTCCAAGAATTGTAACATTCATATTTAATGGTCATAATTAACCATTATGTAATTGTAACCTAAAGTAAATAAAAAGTCCTAAAAACTCTAAATTGTAACCCACCCAAAATTTATAGCAATCAAACTTCACTCTTCTTCAATGTGGCATGCATTGAAACATCTTTTGATAATTTTGACAACTTTTTCTTCACACCGTCATTGAAGTATATTGTATGATTGATGTTTTTTGGTTCATATCACTTCCCCTCAAGGTTTTTAAAATGCATCTATTAGGGAGATGTTTCCATACCCTTAAAAAAATGCTATGTCCCCCTCTCCCACCGATGGGGGATCTCAAAATCCACTCCACTTTGGGGCCCAACGTCCTCGTTGGCAATTGTTCCCCTCTTCAATCAATGTGGGATCTCACAATCCACCCCCCTACGGGACCCGACGTTCTCGCTGGCACATCACCTGGTGTAGGCCTTTGATACTCTTTTTGACGGCCCAAACCCACCGCTATCAGATATTGTCCTCTTTGGGTTTTCCCCTCAAGATTTTAAAACGCGTTTGTTAGGAAGATGTTTCCACACCCTTATAAGGAATGTTTCGTTCTTCTCTCCATCCGATGTGAGATCTCACAATATAACTGTTAAAATGAATAGCTCTTTGAATCGCTGAAGAATGAATGATCTTATAATGCCTTTTATTTAAATTTGGGAGTTTGACTTATTGTGCTTGGCTGCTTGAAAACATTTTTGACCTCTTCATTTTATTGATTATTTCTTTTACGTTTTAGTTTCTGGAAATTTATAGGTTGCAGGAGCAATCGTGATATTTGAGGTTCAGAGAAGTGCTAGATCAGAAGCCAGAAAAGAAGAAGTACGCAGACAAGAAATGGAGGTAATGGTATAGTTATTTTCTCCGGGGGCATAAGAGCACAAAACTTCACAGATCACATTTTGCTCTAAGTAGTATGGTTGTTTGAATTCACATACTTGGTAACCTACTTGAATGGAGCTGAACTGAGGTAAGGTTATGATTTATGGATACAGAAATGAATCCTTCGACCATAAGAAATATTACTGTTGGAATAACGGATCAGGGGTCTGCAACAAAGTGAACTTATTCCCATAGCGAATCAACTCCTATATTCCTCGCCACTTCTTGCTTCTCACATCCAATTGTGTAATTTCTTGGCCAATCCAACCCCACGTCCCCAAACCCATCTTCATTAACTTAAACATATTAGTTTAACTGGTTAAGATATATACTTAGACTAAGTTCTCTGACGTGGTTTATTACATTTAGGCACTGAGGCAGAGAGACGAAAGCTTATCAACAGAATTGGAACTTCTGCAGCAAAAACTAGTAGAACTGGAACAACATGCCAGAGGACGAGGTCTCAGTGGTATTTTGAACTTCAAACACACTCCCTCTGAAAGTGGAAATTTAGCAAAGCCTGCTTGATTAAGTTGCTAGTTTGTCCAGCGAGAAATGAGGTGATGATTTAATCAACGTGGTCTTGAAAAACGGAGGTGCATTTTCCTAATTCTTTTGACACTTATGGTATTAGTATTTTGCACACTGTAAATGATCATTATTCCAATTAAATTCTCTCTCACCCCGCATTAATGGGGTGTAAACTGTGCAAGAGTATGTACTAAATGAAGAATTTTAGCTATGATGGCCCTAATCATCTGATGACATGATTTATGACTATACTACTCTTCCCTTCCCTCACAAGCTAACCCAACTTTCCATGAAAGTGTTCATCATCTTCCCTTTAATCTCTGTCAACTCTCTCTTGCTAGAAGTGCTTCAATATTACTACTCTTCTTTACAGAAAAGTGGTTTCTTTTTGGTCTTGGAAAGGGGATTTGTGGCTAATTATCGAATGATCAGCATCAATCCCTTTTCAATTACTTTTGTGAGACAATTCTTTTAGCGTCCACTCTTTGTTGACTATTGTGACATGTAGTGAGGTAGATGAATTCATGAAATTGTTCTTGTCCATTAGCAAATATTCCTTGAGAAAGTGGTGATTATGTTTGTTTGTAACAGCAAGAAAAGCATGTGGTACCCAATCTCAGTTAGCTCCACTCTGGATTAGGGCCCGTTGAATTCAACTTCAAGACTCGTGCGTCCCACCACTCGTTTGGTTTAGTATATTTTGATTAACATGTTAGAGTTCATCCAAAATGGGTATGGATGATAAATAAACTGGGAAGGGCCAACTATCTTGAAGAGATAACATGGGAATCTTCGAGATGGCTAGTGGAAATACCCTTTATTCCTTCTATTTATCTCAACCCATCATATTTTTCTTTTCTTGAAAAAAATGTTAGCTTTTTTTATAATAATGTTTTGAGGGAGAAAATAACATGATATAGAAATGTTTTGTTGTTAAAAACATGAACACTAAATTATTTCTTAAAACATTTTAGAAAATTTAGTTGGTAATAAATTAGATTTCACGTGAAAAGCTTGGCTTGCAATATTTCCAAGAGCCAATAAACGCATGCTCATCAGTTTTATTTGAGAAATTAATTTTAATATTTTTTTTGGTAAATAAATAATATTAAAAATTAAATTTTATGGAAAGTAAAAATAGTCAAAAAGTGTCATTAATATACATTTAGGAGAATTTTTATTTATTTATTTTGATGAGGCGGTGGGAAAGAAGACGAAATGCTTACAGAGCTCTCAAAAGCCAAATTCATGTGTAACTGCAACTCTGCCTCTGTCTCTCTCTACTTTCTCGCTCCTACTAAATCAGAAATAAAAGGGAATAAAGAGAAGAAAACTGAATTGAAATTGGGGCATCCAAGCCATTGAACTGTTGAAGTGAAGAAGAGCATCTGCTTTTCGATCACCCACTTCATCGCGAATATTTCACTTTACATTTCTCCTGTTTTTTTTCCCTCTTCTTCGATCAGGTGTCCTTGCACTTTCTTGCTCCTTATTGTGGGAGGTTCAAGCCCTGTTCAGAGCTAGGGCTTTCGATTCGGCTGCGAGTTCCTCGGTAATTTTACCTGACCTCTATTGGTTTTGATCTGATATGGGATTTTTCTCTTTTTTTCTTTCCCGCTTATTTGAGTTCTTTTTATCTCCTTTGCGCATTAGTTTAGTTTAGTCCTGCGGAGGATTGAAATTTAGTTCCTTGATGCTCGTGCTCATGTGGGATCTGATTGATTTCCATAATTTATGAAACTGATCTCTGCTTGTACAAGTTGAATCGAATTTGCTTCAAAAGGATTCTGTCTGTGTTACATAATTTTTTTTTTTTTTTTTTTTTTTTTTTTTTTTTTTTTTTTTTTTTTTTTNGCTTCAAAAGGATTCTGTCTGTGTTACATATTTTTTTTTTTTTTTTTTTTTTTTTCTCAATGGGTTCGTCTAAAATCGATTTATTTATAGTTATTACTTCACCTTGAATGAATTTCTGTTGGTTTGTTTTGCTGTCTCTATGCTGAAATTTAGTGGATAATTTTCCACACCTGTTATCTAACATGCACTTCTTTGGTTGGGCTCATAGGGACTAAGAGAAACTTAGAGTTCTGCAATGGGGAAGCATTCGAAGACCAGTTGCAAGTCGGCTTCCCACAAGCTCTTTAAGGATAAGGCAAAGAACCGGGTCGATGATCTGCAAAGCATATTTGTAGATTTGCAATATGCAAGGAAAGAGAGCCGCAATGTTGATGTGGCAGTGCTCGAGGAACAAGTCCATCAGATGCTTCGTGAGTGGAAAGCAGAGCTGAACGAGCCCTCTCCAGCATCCTCTTTGCAACAAGTTAGCACTGTATATTCAATTCATTTTAAGTGCATAAGATGAAGAGTGTCAATTGATATGATAATCTGCATAATTTATGCATGTGGCATTGAGGACGGCAGCTAGTATAACTGAATTAAGTGGATTATGATGTTTTTAGCGCATGTTTGACTTAGGGTGGAAGCCTTGGGTCATTTTCATCGGACATTTGTCGATTGCTACAACTTTGCGAGGAGGATGATGATGCATCTAGTCCATTAGCTGCTCCTAAACCAGAACCCAATGAACAAAATCTGCAGGGTGGAGATACTATGGCAGTTCAAGAGGTGGGAACTTTTTTACGTTTATTTACTGTTGATATTACATAGTTCATGTTTTGCCTCAGTTTATCTTTTCCTCTTTACTTTATAACTATGGCCCTTGATAATTATTGGAGGTGATGGGGTATATTCAAAAAAAAGAAGAGAGCACCGATTGGTTCAAATGTTTAATGCTATTTTTGTCTTGGTTCTGGCTTTTGCAAAAGATACTGAGAAAATTTTGAAAGTTTCTGTCCTTGCCCTTGTTGTGCGGTCGCCCCATGCATGTCAACTACGATAATTGGTGAAATTAGAAAATTTTCTTCCAGCACCATATTTGCCTGACCTAACATGGATAAACATTAGGATATACAAGCATGGAATTATTGATACATGCCCTTCATGGGATTTTTGATCTCTTTCCTCATCACCTGGACTATCATCTTGCAATGTGTTTAAACTCTAAGAGTTGTATGAATATGAATTTTGTTGGTGATGTTGGTTCCTTCGCTTTTACTCTAGTTCGTTGTGAGCTTATTGTGGAAGAAAATGTCTAATAAATTTGAAAATCTGTCTTGCCTTTCATTCCTGTTATTATAGGTTCTTAGTATCACTTCTTAACCTGCTTCAGGGATTTAACGTGAACCGTGTACACCAAGAACCAAGCTTCCCTCTAGTTGATCAGTGCAAGAACTCCCCTTCAGGAGTTCATGGTTTGGCTATGAATAACTTGGAAGGAGCCACATATTTGGAGTGTCATCAGCTTGATTTACATCAAGGCAGTGAACACAACTTTTACTCATTCCTTAATGGTAGAGGTTTGTGTGGGGCGAGTGAAATTCCTCATGTTTCCAGCTACTGTCCCAGCATATGTCCTCCTCCTGCTGCTTTCTTAGGCCCTAAATGTGCGCTTTGGGATTGCCCACGACCTGCCCAAGGGTTGGATTGGTGTGAGGATTACTGCAGCAGTTTTCATGCTGCCTTAGCATTGAATGAAGGCCCTCCTGGAATGGGTCCAGTTTTACGACCTGGTGGCATTGGTCTGAAGGATGGTTTGCTTTTTGCTGCTCTTAGTACGAAGGCACAAGGAAAAGATGTTGGTATCCCTGAATGTGAGGGAGCTGCCACGGCTAAATCCCCATGGAATGCTCCTGGTAAGTTTTTGCTGCTGGTATATTGCATTGACATGCAATGCATGTATAACTCTATTGAAATTGATTGTACTGAACTTTGATATATGCTTCATTGAATTATATTTAGTCAACATCTCTTTATTATATTGCAGAGCTATTTGATCTGTCAATATTGGAGGGTGAGATGATTAGGGAGTGGCTTTTCTTTGACAAGCCTCGTAGAGCATTTGAGAGTGGGAATAGGAAGCAGAGGTCATTGCCAGATTATAGTGGACGTGGTTGGCATGAGTCAAGAAAGCAAGTGATGAATGAGTTTGGAGGGCTGAAAAGATCTTATTACATGGATCCTCAGCCGTTGAACCACTTTGAGTGGCATCTTTATGAGTATGAAATCAATAAGTATGATGCCTGCGCTTTGTATAGATTGGAGTTGAAACTCGTTGATGGGAAAAAAAGTTCCAAGGCAAAGGTAACAAATGATTCGGTTGCCGATTTACAGAGACAAATGGGGAGACTGGCTGCTGAGTTTCCTGATAATAAACGCTTTATGAAGGGGAGGACCAAAATTAACACAAAAGTTGGTGTTGGAAATGTTTACTCATCAGCAAATAGAGTCATGCCACCCAATGGAACATATGACTATATGCTTCATGCACAATATGATTACCTTGTGGAGAATTTGAGCGAATATTACCCTACGTAGTTAAGAAGCTCAGTTGTTGAATGAGTTGCATGCCTGATGATATCCATCTAAACATGATGGGTTTGAGTTTACGATTCATTCTTCCAGAATTCGGTACTTCTTTTTGGCCTCAAATAACCTAAATAATTTTTTTCCTTTTCTTTCTTCTCTCATGGTATACTATCTGATGCTCATCTCATGGGAGCTGCAACGGATGCACCCTTCAGGATGGAGCTTCAAACCTCTGGATAACGGTAAAGCTGGTTGTTTCCCTAATATTTTGGGTTACAATTTGCAATTGATATATTCTAGAAGGACATTAGTGGCTGTAACCCAGCAGAGACTAACCAGTGATGTATATTATTTTTGCTGGTGTTATAAACTCCGTTGATGGTTTAGGTCGTCTGGATTTCGATAAAATGTAATCCGCCTACATTTTGTTTCGTTATGTACGTGGATAATCCTAGTTTTTATTCTACTTGATGTCAATGTCAACTTACACATCTTGAGTAATCTTTTCAGTCCTCTCTCAAGACATTGAAATGCAGATTGCTCGAAGGTTACCTTGTTAACCATTATCTGAAACGTAGATTTACCGAATTGTTTCCTGTTGAATCTCTCTATTGTCCCATTTTTTTGATATTTTGAATGCAAAGTGGGTTGAATATGTTGAAGAACAAGGGTAGGCAGTATCTTGTAACAGTTATGTGATACTCTTCCTGATCTTCACTCTGTTTTAGTTTCCATTAAGATGATGCTTTCATTAGATGCAAGCGTTCTTCCATTATTGTGGGTCAATGCGTTTGCTGCCATGAATTTAATTCTTGAGACGGTGACCTTTTGATGTTTATGGCGGCATATTCAGATGAATGTGACCTTTGTTCAACCATCCTTTTTAAAGAAACATTCACAAAACATTTTCGTTACCTTCATTTGCTGCTAAAACACGGTGTTCTTGGCTGCTGGATTAGATTTGTATGACTCGAGTATAAAAGGCATGTGAATGGGTTATTATTATCATCAAGTACAAGTGAAATTCTTACACCTTCGACATTATTATTATGCAAGAAAACCTCTTGCACTTACTGCATGCTTTAAGATCCTCGAAATGGAGCAGTGAAATAAAGGATATGTATGGGTCTCCTCAAAGCAATATGCATCAAGGCAAACAGACAAGCATGTTTTCATTTTTTTTTTTTTGATACAAAAGTTCCTCTGCTGTTCGGGTAGCTATTGATAGGACCACGGCATCAAGGAGGATGGCGATTCCTTTAGAGGGGGGATTCAAAGCTCGTAAAATTATACATAATATCATGTTTGATGCATATCGAATATTACTACCTATATACTCAAGGTAACGACTCATATACGGAGTTTGCCAAAGCACCGAAGTAAGCATTGGTGTTCATTGACATAAACAAACTCCATCACAATTACCTCATCTGGGTGCTTGGTCATTGCTAGAATCAAAGTGCTCAAACGCAAATTCACCGGCATCTGCCACAGACTGCCGAAAATCCATGTCTCCGACCAAAGTAAGCTAAATTAGGTCATTCTCATACATCCGAACACAAAGAAGAATCTTCTTGTCGGACACCAACACGAATTGAAGGACATCTTCCTTCGTCGGTGGGATTGGCCTCCCAGCCGAGCAAGGACATCTTCCATTTGGAACATATTTGGGAGTACAAATCGCTTGACTTTTTGTTAGACAAATTTTAATTATATTTTGGGAACAATTAAAAAAATACTTTAAAATATAGGAATATATTAATATGTTTATCTTTATTTTAAAAACAAATTAGTTGTACAAATCTATATTTTGTTTTATCTCAGGTTGGAGACACAGGTTCGAGTATCTTTATTTCCGTTATTAAACTAATAAAAAGAATATTTAAAAGAAAAACACACCTGAAAAAAAAAAAAGGGAATTTTAATAAAGTAAAATATGAAGTGCAAATTTTTAATGAAAAAAAAAAAAAGAAGAGATTCTTGGGTGGCGGGTCGGGTAGGGTTTGGGGAATCCGGTTGGTCGATTTACACCAAAGAGAGGTGTAAACGGGACGGGAGCGAATAAGCCAACACAACTAAAAATTTTCCTCTCTCGGCGGGGAGGCGGAGCGGGAACCAACTTCTTCTTCGACGAATAAACTCAGAGGGGGCTTCTACGTCCATTCTCACTCTCTTCTGATTCTTCCTCCAATTTCCACTTTCTGCCTTCTGCTTTTCGTCGACGATGGGAAGAGGAAAGTACAAGAGCAAGCCCACCGGCCGGCGCCAATTCTCCACCCCTGAAGACATGCGTAAGCAATAATTCTATATCATATTTCACTCCCTTCGTTTGATTATTGAGGAACTCAAGATCATGAGATATTTTCTTTCAGTGCGTGCGTCTTCCTCGGCCCCTAATTTGATTTTATAGAATTGAGTTGAGAAATTCGTTTGGAACCATTTATTCTTTTTCCAGGATGAGCTGGTGCGTGACTTAAAAAGTCAAGTATTTGGAATGATGCTGGATATATTAGTGATTTCAGCTGTTCTATATGCAATGCAACTTAGTTATTTTTAAATCATTTTCAGCGACTATGAGGAGGTGCTTGGTTTGGGGGTGAAATTTAGGCTTAGCTGATTGAGGAAATAGCCTTTTTTTTTTCTCTAAAAGAAGTTGAGTCTTAATCTATTGTAATCTAAATGAAGAGTCTTGCACGATTTTCTTCTACTGCAGAGTTGAACGCTTTTTGCTTTGTATTACTTCTTAAAACTAGTAAAATATGGGAGATATGGATGGCGTCAAGGAATTAACCTTTAAAGCAAAACCCATATTTTGTTTTCAACGCTTTGTGTAAACACGTTTGAGATTAGAATCTTCCGTTCTTAAGGTTTTCGTGTTGAAAGACTACATCAAAACTATAGAGTTCATTGTTGAGAAGGATTAAGATGCCTTAAATTTGCATTGCTAACTACAGTTTCTGCATTAATTGTAGTTGCTGGAACCTCCTCTCGTCCACGCACGTTTAGACAGGTTCTCTCTCTCTCTCTGTTTCTCAAGATTCAAGACACGCACACACGAAGTTCTCACTACCATTCTCATCTTCCAACAATATAATCTCCATAGAGGCTTTTAAGCCAATATATGATCTGCATGTGTCCTATAATACGGCAGTTGTTTCATCCAATTGAGGATGGATAATACACTGTTGTGTTACAATTTTTGCTTCAGTAACCCAGCTGCTTCCTCCACTGCATGGTCTTGTTCTTACTATTTTACTCATTTTTGTGCACATGAGGTATTCAATATAGTATTGTAGGTAGAAGCTGAACACAAGGAGGAAGAAAACGAGGAAGGATCTGAACAAGAATCTGGGGATGAATCTGATGATCAGGGAGATCAGCCTAGAGTTTGNATTCAGTCACTTTTTTTTTTTTTTTTTTTTTTTTTTTTTTTTTTTTTTTTTTTTTTTTTTTTTTTTTTTTTTTGTCTTAATCTCCAAGCCTAAATTTCTATATCTTTTGCTGTTTTTTATTTGAGCTTAGCGGGACTAAATCACTTTTATTTTGTTGTCAAATTCTGCCAGAGGAAAGGCACTCAAGGTATTATTGAGATTGAAAATCCTAACTTGGTAAAGCCAAAAACCTTGAAAGCTAGAGATATTGATGTAAGTTTAATAATCATCTTGGCATATGGTTTTGTATGAACATTATTATACAGTAGTTGTGTAATTTCACTTCATTTTGCAGATTGGGAAAACAACTGAACTTTCAAGGCGTGAAAGGTTGTTACATGTATATTTTCATTGTTGTAAAGAATATCTATACGTACTTAAATTTCTATGATTCTTATTCTGGAAACAAATCTGGCAATGTTATAGGTATGGACATCACTTATAAAATTTTGTTTTCTTTGCTTTCCCAGAGAGGAGATAGAAAAACAAAAGGCTCATGAGCGATACATGAGGCTTCAAGAACAAGGGAAAACTGAACAAGCTAAGAAGGATTTAGGTAAGTCTTCTTCAATGATCAGTTCTTTGGTTTAAGTATGTGTTCTATTTTCTGAGGATAGAATCCTTTTTATTTTCGATCTGTCATCCGAGATAATAATGTTCCTTTTCTTGTTATTCTTTCCCCGAGTTAAAAGGGAAAAATATATAGGAATGCTCAAAATGATCTCCTGCAGCTACACTTCGATTATATTCACTATTATGTGCCCTGCATCTCTAAAATTTTATAAATTTAGTTCAAAATGTACTTTGATAGTATCATGGGGAGCCAATGCCAAGTCCTGGAACAACTATTATCTGCCTAGTGTTCTGAACAAATTTGAAGGCAGGACATTGATTACACTGTCTGATATTGAAATTTTATTTCACTGTATGCTATGCAGAACGTTTGACTCTTATTCGTCAACAAAGGGCAGAAGCTGCTAAAAAGAGAGAAGAAGAAAAGGCTGGTAATATATTCAACAAAACACCGTAGTTTGTATAGTTATATTTCCCCGTAAGCCTGACTTATTGAAACTGACACTCTCCCTCACTTTCAGCCAAAGAACAGAAGAAAGCAGAAGCTCGCAAATGAGCTCCAGGAACCATTCGAGCTCTTCTCACTGGGAGGAGCAATATGTAATATCTACAACTTTACTTTCTAGTTTGCATAGACTGATATTGTTGTTCGATGTCTGTGACCGTGCAACCAAGTATTATTTTCCTCTTTGGCACAGAAGTGACCGTAATACTATGTCATTTTTCATTTATCCACGAATACTTCTGGTGATATCTTCCTCAGTATAAGAAGTTCCATTCGATGTGACTTCAATATTAGGTTCACCTTTATTCTCTATGCCTTTATACCCTTATCACTTTGGAACATTTTTCCGTCTTTAAATATTGGTCTTGAATGCTCTGCTGATATGATCTGGTCAAATATATCTGTGCATGTCAAGAATAAATGTGTTTTTGTCTATGTGTTTGTGGTTGGGATATCCATTGCTAGGCACCTTTTTAATACCTTCTGCTTCTTCACGCAACTAGGGGGAAACGGACGTTTTTGTGGCCTGAGAATTTCTTTACCTTCTCATTATTCTTCTTCCTATTAAAAAAAGTGATTGAATGGTGGAAAATTCAATCTCGAACCTATTGGTCAATGATCTATGAATTGATGACTATTTTTTTTTTTTTTTTTTTTTTACAAAGTTTAGTAACATATTGAATACAAACTTAACTATTTAATCATGCCGTTTTCAAAAATGATAAAAAAAAAGTATATATATATATATATTTTTTTTACCTAGAATTGGTTAAAGTCGTTAATTTTTATCCTGAAATTTTGAAATTTTAATATAGCTCTAAACTTAGACCTATATTGTTATTTTTATTTGGTTCAATTTTTCCTAAATTCCTCCTAAATTTTTTTAAAAGAAAAAAAAAAATCAGATCTCTCAAAAATCATTGATTTCAACAAAAGTTCGAGCATTTTAAAAAATTAAATTGGAATTATACACAAAATTAAGAATTGAATAAACAAATTTCATTGAAGCTCCATTCATTTTGAATTAAATATAGATTTTTTAAATGAAAGTATATTGTGACTTAGAAAATAAAAATTACAATAGCTATTTAAAGTCTTAAGATTGCGAAGCTAATTAAAATTTTAAATACATTTGGACGAAATCAAGAGTTCATTTGTCAAAAAATGAAAAAAAGTTCTAAGTTTAGGGTTAAATTCGGTATTTTGTCCGGTAAATTAAGCGCCACCCGGCCGTACATGGGAAAGCCGGAAAAAGGGGAGCGAGTTCGACGATTTTGTCGATGCTGAAGCTGAAGGATTGATAGCTGAGGATAGAGAAGTGTTTTTTTGCCGGGAAATTTCTGCGCGCCATCATGACGGACTCCAACCCTCCATCTGGGAATCCTTCTTCTTCTCAACCTAAAACTATGAATGAAATCAGTAGCGCTGGCCCCAAGGCCGAATCCACAGGCCAAAGAGTCCGGTTTCCGAACCCACCGGAGATCCACAATCCCGACCCTGCTACGCTTCGAGATCAATGGAGGTTTGCCATTAGACAGTACAGTAAATGGTACTCACACGCTTGGGGGACTGCTATACTTGCTGGGATCTCCTTCTTCGCTCTTGGTTGGGTTATTAAGGGTTCCAATCCTCTGCCCTCTCGCCAGGACGATTCGAATTCGCCTGCCTCCTCCGCTTCCAATACTGCACGTGAAGCTCGTCCTTGACCTTTTGCCTTTGGATTTAGGTGAGTGTTGTCTTTCATTCGCATTAACGCCTTTAACGAATTCTTGATGATGGGTTTTCTAATAATCCTTTATCGATGTCATTTGATTGCTAAGAACGACTTTTGGAGCTTGTGAGTGAGAACGGGTTTTCTCATTCATGCTCCGAGATCCTGGAAATGGTTTCTTTTGATATTAAACATTAGGCATCATGATCAGTTTAACAGTTTCACGTACTCTTGCAACGCCAATTGGTATAAGGTTTGATTGTGAAGGAGGTCTGGTGCTGAAGCATGATTGGTAACTAGTGGGTGCTTTCCTGTGAATGGAAATTTCTGTATGAGTAGTTTCCATCACTATATTTACAGAATCTTCTCAACTTATAGCCAAAGCCATGTTTCTTCATCGAGTTGAGGATACATTTATAAACAGTCATAACACGATATGAGGAATTCTTTCCTTTATAATTTCTCTGTCAGTTTATTTCCGGCAGATCAATACAAATGAGGTTGTTCAAATAAGTAACTATTCCCTTTATACCTTACCAACTGGAGTGTTTTGTGTAGGCAGAATGTGGAACGTGCCTGCCATTTATTCAGACACTAGATGTTGTGATGAGAATTTCTTTTTGACCTTTTGGACCTTTGCTATGTTCGGCCAAGTAACTTACCAAATAGATTTCTTTTCTCCCCAAATGTGGAATGGCAAGAAGTTTAAGGACAAGAGGAAGGTTCTCTGGATAAGTGGTCGTCGTTTCATTCAGTTGGGGAGTCTGAGTAGAAAGTAGCAAAAGAATTTCCAAAAGTGTGGTATGAAGTCTTCTAGGGGAGATGTTTGAGACTTTGATATTTTTGTGGCTTCCTATATCTTTGATCATAACTAATTAGAGAAACTTTTATAGCTTCATGGATTTTATAGGCTTTTTTGTGCTTTTGTATTTCTGTATATTTCTTTTGAAATTTATCAATGAAGCTGGTTTCTTATGAAAAAAAGACAGCTCGCAATAAGTCCTGTGAGATGAGATTTTTATTAGGTCTCTCTGAGAATGCATCTGACTTAATTTATTTGGTGATCAGTACAATCCATGAATTTAGAAAATCTCTAGAAGCTGTTTTGTTTAATGGTAGCTCCCGCCTTTAATTTCCTGTGAAATTAGCCACTTCTGGATATCGTGTTTCATGCACCGAAATTCATGGACTTTGATGAATATTGCTGCTTAATTGTCATCTGATTTTGATGCACATTCATTGAAGAACTCAAGGAATAACTTTGTTGATTGGAGTTGGAGCACTATGAATAATTGCTTTCATTGTGCCTTCCAGAAGAATAAACCATCTTCGCACACTGCCACTGCTGTGGTGGACCGTGCTGGGAGTCCAGACGTTGTTACTCTTCAGAAAGAGTTGGTACTGGATGGAGAAATCACCCTTTCTGCAAATATTGTTCATTCTGCTTCCGTTTCTCTTAGTTTTGATATTACCATTTTGTAAAGTTGACCTTTTTCATGCACGGTTTCATAGCGAGTGTAAAATTTATGCTATATTGTCACTTGTTGTCTGAGTTAACAACCTATTAGACGACGTATCAGAGGTTTATACTTCACGACATCCAAGTGAATCGTTTGTTTTCTTAGGCAAGGCTGCTGGGCATCATTTCAATCTCAAGTTTTTCTACTCAGGACTTGATACAACTGACTAAGAACTTAAAGACCTCAATAGCTAAGGTTTCTAAAATGGAGTTGTTCTCCTGTTCAGCAAAATCAGCAGCAACTTCGATTGTTGCACACGGAAGGTGACGAAGGCCTGCCTTGTTGTGAATGCGCATCATCACAGTAGTGCAATTACACAGTTGTTGGTAATCTTCATTAGCAAGCAACATAGGCTCACTCAGAGCGTAGCTACCTGGGATGCCAACCGGTGGCAAATGATAGATTTTTAGCCTTTGAAATTTAAAAGGTTTCAATTTACTGGTTTGAGATGGGATAATAGGGAAGTAAGTAGTCGGTTCATTCATTCACTCACTTGGTTATGTAGTTTTCTAGTTTCACCTCAACTTTAGCTACACTTGGTAGCATTAAGCGAACCTTGAGCCAGTAGAGGTAGAGGTTCAATCACTTGATTTTTTTCGTTTTCAAATCTCTCCTTGGTGCTGTCAGGGGCATAGGATATTAGCTGGATATTTCTTTAGTTATCACTTGTAACACCTGCTCATCAATGGCTCGAATCACTGGAGTTACTATTGACACGGATAATTTGCTTCGAAAACCAACCATAAAACATAACATTCTCGTACATGACAAGTAAACACAACATTTACTCGATAAGTAGCTAATTTGACATTTACCGGTTTTATTACGACTCTAAATTATGGTTACAGTTACAGTGTATTGATATAACTATGCATGCATCGTTCCACAGTGGTATCACTTGAGTGTAACATCACCACTTGAGTGTAACATCCCAAGAAAAGAAAGAAAGATTCTAAAAATATGGGATGATTATATTAGAAATGGAAGCAGAAAAGTTATGGGAGTGAGAGAAATAGTCAAAAAAACACTGTGGGTCCAACTAAAAGATCATAATTCACATCATATCTGTACAAAATTTGAAGTTATGAAGAAAGGCAGAAACAGAAACAGAATCGAAGAGATAAGAGGGAAGACGACAAAGCAAAGAGAAAGGAAAGGGGTCCAAAGTTGCAGCAAAATGTGGCAGAATATGGAAGAACAATCCAATCAACACGACTGTTCTACTGCCAAAATCCAAATCCCAAATCCAAATAATACTCATTTCATCTGGATGACCTCTCTCTCTACTCTTCCAACCCCTTTTTTCACACTCCTAAACCAAACCAAACCCAACCCACCAAAAAGTTCCCTTTTTTCTTTGTTTTTTTCTAGTCACACAAAGCCCAGAAGGTTGCAGACTCGCTGCAGCAGTATAGTATTGAGGTGCAGCTGGTGGAGAAGAGGGATATGGTACGGGGCATCATAATGATGATGCTCAAAGGCGATGGGTTCATTCCTAAAAGGTATAAAAAAGAAGAGAGGGAGAGAGAGAGAGGGGGTTTGCGTTATATCAAAATCAGTCAGTCAAATATCCAATCTCACTGTTGGAAGGTGTGTGCACGTAACAAATGTTCGAAATGAAACCCTGTGGGTAATATGTGTCGTCCAACTGTTGGTTCAAATCAGCACCAGACAAAAACACTGTTCTTTTTTCTTTTTATTCTTCTTCTTCTTCTCCTTCTCCTTCAAATCTTTTCTTCTTCTCCCATTTCTTCGAAACATCAATTCCTTTCCCTTTCAAGACACTTCGTCTGATTCTCTGCCCCTATCTTCATTCCCTCTCTTTTCTTTTCAACTCAATCCCTAAGCCCTCATATCCATTCTACATATTCCCTCATATCTCTTCTCTTTTCTCTTCTACCGCAATACATCTTTGGGTATCATGTGCAAATTCACACATGTTATTTGGACTTCCAACTTTCTTCAAAGCAATTCACCTTTATTTTAAAATACTATTTCATTTTTTATCTTCGGATTTGAAAAACCTAAAATATAATCTAAACTTGAAGATTTGTTAGTAGCTTATAAACATTCGTGTATAATAATTGAATGAGATGAACTTTTCTATTCCTCTGCATGCTTATAGTAAGTTTGATTTGAACTATGTTCGAGTGGATCATTATTTTAGTTTCAAGTTTATATCAATTTTAATAACACTTATCTAAGGGTAATGTATAAATGAATGAAATTGAAGATTGAAGATCAAAATAGGCAAGGGAAAAACTTGACCTTAGTAGATGCTTAAAGTGATCTGTATTTTATAGTGTTCGATCTCGTTACACTGTTTCATTAGCAAGAGAGAGCTTGTTAGAGACATCCATTTTGATCCAAGACATTGCCAACAAAGTAGCTCATACACTGGCTATTGATGGTAGGTGGATACAAGAATATCCTTTGGGGTAAACAAGCAAGAAAGCCTATGAATTTAAAACTGAGAACTGGAAAGAAAAAGAAAAAAAAGTTATGAATTTGATAGAAAAGGCTCAGTAATTACAGCAGTTACTAACAGAAGATAGTGGTTGAAAGTTTAAGAAGAGGTGAAGCAAAAAAGTAAGGGAAGTACAAAAGCCATTTGTTTTGACCACAATCAAAGTTGGCAATTTGAACAGAAATTGGGCAGGTTTATGTTTGATTTGAAACCCAAACTGCAAAGCTAAAAAGAAGCAAAACAACCCTAAAAAGCTGGCGGAGTTTAAGATTAATGATATCATCAAATTTGGCTCTCTTCATTTCTCATGAAACAACACATAGATATAATAAGAGGTCCGTTGAAACCAAATATTCAAATTACATTGCCTCATAGATATAGTAAGAGCTCTCACAAGCACTCAAATTCAAACCCTAAGCTAATCATAGACCACTGCTACGTTCTTCCATTCCCTGGTGGTTCCTCCTCCACTTTCAAATCTTCTTTATATCTGCAAATACGAACACAATATCAAAACAAGAAGGTAAAGAAGAAAGCCAAGAGAGGCATATGATGATGAACTAACAAGATAATAAGAGGCGCCATGTTGGAGTGAGTGGAGAGTGAGGCCCCATTCATTAGTGATAACAGGCTGACCAGAGGAGTGAATCAGAACAGCTTCATCACCAAAGGCCTCCCGAACATTGAACGCACCAGAACCCACCTCGAACGCCACACCATTGATGAACACTGTTGACATCCCTACACAGCTTTGACCTAATCCATAAACTTCGCCGACACCTGCAAACACACGATCACTCCTCTTCTTTTTTAAAAAAGAAATATTTTTTTAGTGTAGGTCAAGGGTGCCTCAAAGCCATGCACACGTCCATCCAACACTACACTCATCATAACCCTATTTGTTCATATATCATAAATTTCAATCAAGTTTTCATTTTTATTTACTTTTTGAAACCCCTTTTTGCTATACGTTTCAACCCACTTCACAAAATCCTTCCTTTTAAGAGATAAACCAAAAAGGAGAGTTACCCAAAAGTCATGCAACCTCAATTGGCTTAAAACTGGTTAATTTAATAACTTTACCTTGATGAATTGTATGGGAAGGAGATGGAAGAGTGGTGAGGGCGGTGGACATAGTGGTTGGTGGAAGAATATTATCAGTGGAGGGAGTGAAAACAGGATGATAATTCATGAACGGAGGCGGCAACTTCACCGTGATCTTGTCCTCATCCAAATCTTTTTTTGAAGCCTCAGTTGGGTTCATAATCTCACTCAGCAACAGGCTTGTGCAAGGCCCAACAACCCCATCTTCAGGCACTTGCTGCACTACACTACAAAGCTCCGACAAGCAAAACCCTTGACTCAAATTAGAGCTTCCACCGCCGCCGCCGCCGCCGGTCTGTGAAACCGGGAAGAAAAAGGGTTCAGGCAAGAGCTCCTTGGTGAGTTGTGGAAGGTAGTTCTGGGTCATTGAATTGGAGCTAAAAGTTTTGATGGGTGCTGATATTGGAGAAGACTTGTCGGAAGAAGAAGAGGAAGAACAAGTTGTGGCGGCGGCGGCGGCGGTGATGGTGGCAGTGGCGATGGGAGGAATAGGAGATGGTAAAGGAGTAGTGGTGGTTTGGGAATTGTGATTATTATTGGATTTGGAGTTTTGGATATGGCGGAGTTTGCTTTTGCTTCTTGACTTTCTGTTTTGAAACCAATAAAAAACATTAGCATCACCCACTTGTCCATATTCCTGCAATTGAGCTCTAATTTTTCTAATTTCATCTCTTGGTGGATTCACCATCCCGGAATTGAAAATTGCTTCAAGAATCCGAATTTGTTCTGGTTTTGGATTCCATCTTGGTTNTGGCTCTGGACTCCTCTCTTCACACCCACCAACTGAGGACAAAAAAACACACACAAATCAATCAAATTCTAAAACATATGAACAAATAGAACACTAAGGGAACAAGAAGAAGAACCTGTAGCATAAGGAGCAGATCTGAGGCAAGTGGCAGTTGAAGAAGAGAGATTTGGGTTGATGTCATGCTGCCATTGGTGGTGAGAATTGCAGGGTTTGGACTTGAACATGCTAGGCCAGTGTCTGTTTGAGGAAGCCATGAGGATAAAGGAATAATAACGCAAACACCAGAATCAATCAAACAAACAAACAAACAAAAAGAAAGGCTTTTTGGTTGCCTATGATACTCAACTCTGAACACCCTCGTCAACCTAGATGCACCATCTCAACTTTATAGCCTACTCAACTACCCCTTTTTTTTTTTTTTTTTTTTAATTAAAAAAGAAAAAAAAGAAGTCCCATCTCCCTAAGCCAACATTTAATTTGACAACAGAGATGAAAGATATAATTTTTTTAAAACCCCACAACAGGAATCGCCTGTTAGAGGGTTTAAAACACAAGTGGATGAATCAAAAGAAGGGTTTAGGTCAAAAGAGGAGCAAAAGTACTTGGAGCTTTTTTCATTATTACAAACTGAAACCCTTTTTTGCTGAATTTTTAATTATTAAAAAAAAAAAAAAAAAAAGTTGCTGAGGATAAGAAGCAAATGGAACAGGGGAAAAAATGGATGTTGGGGGCTAAATTAGAATCTTTCTCAGAGGGTGACAGAGAGAGAAGGGGTGTTAAAACCAAAGCTTCGTAACACACAGCTTTATAGAAGTGGGTTGTTCTGATGAGTTTCTATATTATCTATTTTTCAATTGAAGGGTATTAAATAGGGGAGAGGGTAAAGAAATTAAGTGCTGGGATTATTGTAATCCAAAAGGTTGTTGCAAAACATAAATAAGGGGTGAGAAGAACAAGAGAAGGGCTTTTTCAAAGTCAAGGAATATGAATTGAAGGTTTGCTTTTGATTGGAAGATGAGCATAATGGTGTTTGTGGGTAAGGCGAGTGTTGGATTGACTCGAGGGATTATTATTTATTCTTCTCTTTTTTATGTTTTTAATTAACTATCTCTTCACTTACCTTTTTTAGAAAAATAAACAAATAAATGAGATGTAGTTTGGTTTCATAAGATTGTTGGCATAGGATGATGAGGGAGTAGGCGTAGTGAAAATCGTACCATTAAGTGAAAGAGAGTTTTCACTACCAAAGCTTGCACGCAACACACACAGTGGCGGAGTGGCAGTTTGCAGAGGTAATACACACAGAGAAAGAAAGAGAAAGAAGGTTATGGGCTATGGGCATGCTTATTAGTATAACATACCCCTACTTCCATGCTACCATCCAATTTTATACATTATTCTTATTACTATTACATGAAACAATTTAATGCAACATCATGGGAGTTTATATATGACTTAAATTAGAAGGAAAAAAAGAAGAAAACAAATGATATATTATGATGTGAAAACAAAAACAAAGTTTCGAATTTGTGGGGGAAGATGACGAGATTAAAACCATTCGTGTCTCAAAACCCTAATCTCCACATGTGTTTGAATCCATTTCTGTTTCAACTTCCCATGCAAAAAGGAGGTGGAAATGAATTGGTGTCGCTGCAATTCCGACATGCTAACCTCATCATCCGGTGCCACCCATCTCCCTCCCATTGATCTTATCTGATGAACTATGACGACCAACACTCTCGTTTGATAATTATTTGATTTTTTTTTTTTCTTTTTGAATTTGAAAAAATGTCGATGTATTGTGGAGATAGATATGGTTTATTGAGAGTGAGAAGTAGTAGTAGTAGGGCAATGAGAGGAGCTGAGGGGGGCCCTGGGGGTGCCTATATTCTGTGTTCATAATACCAAATGTGGTGTCAAAACAAAGAATCTCTCCATTTGCTTAAGATCCCCTCCTCTCCGTTTAATTTATTTCATTATTAGAGGCCCCGTTTATCTGTTCGACTTCTAACGTTCGCGTTTTTTGGAATAAGCCCTCGTGACTTTTATGGCGTTGTTGTGATGAGTGTGTATGTTTGGGGGAGAGAGAGAGTAAAGTTAGCAGAAACTAAGGACAAAACAATTTTAGGAAGTGGAAGTGGACTTAAATTGGGTACTAATGGTTTGGGTTTTCCAGTTTTTCATTGAATGTCTCAATCGTACAAAGCCTCCCATTCCCTTTCCCTTCCCCTTCCCCTTCCCCTTCCTTTATTAGCCCCATTTCTACACGTTATGTTGTTTGCCTTTTTCCTTCCTTCTTTCATCCTCCCTTCTCAACTCTTCCCTTTCGTTTGCTTGCTTCTTATATGGAAACCCTTCAGCCCCACCATCAATTACTTCACCTCCAATTTCCTCTGGGTTTGCAACCAAATTTTTGATTATTAAGGAAAAGGGGAGTGTGGTGTGGTGTGGTGTGGTGTGGCTAAGCTGAATTTGCGGCAAACAGAAGGAAGCCAGTAAATGCTAACGTGCATGCACTAAATACACATAACATGCTTTGATTAATTGCTTTTTCTTCACTCCCCATGCTCTTCTTCTTGCTCTTCCTCATGCGCCCTCCCAAACCTCCATTACGTATATAAATATAATACCCTAATTAATCTTCTCCATCTTCTACTGGCACTGAAACTTTTGGGACCCAACCCAAACCACCATTACGTGAGAACACCTCTACACCCCCTAACACTTTTTTTTGTTTATAAGGAGATACCCACACACCCTTATAAATATTGTTTCGTTCTCCTCTTTAATCCATATGATATTTTATCATTCACACTCCTTAGAAACCTAGTATCCTCACGGGAATACCATTTGGTGACTGACACACTTTAGTGTATATTGTTCTCTTTACACTTTTCCTTAAAGGGCTTCCCCTCATATTTTAAAACGCTTCTATTAATGTTTTTCTAACCGATGTGAAATCTTACATACCCATTTCATTAATTCACATTTTTTTATCGTATAACCTAATAATTAAGACAACTATAAGCAAAATCTAGACGCTATTCGATGATTTTTTGGATATTCGTAGGTGCTTGACTAACTTGCACATACCTTAGTTATTTTCACGGAATTACTATCTAATCTTACTACATTTGAGTGTCAGTATATCGGGTAGGATATCAAAGTTTTTGGTAGGTAGTGATCGTTACTTAAATCTATTTGCAATATGGCATTTATTATTTACGTGACTTTTTCTTATCACTAGGCCATCTCGTAGACGTTATGGGACTATTAATGATTTTGTAAGTTCAATATAATCTATTTTCAAGCGTTGGAAGTTCGAATCTCGACCCTAATCTCCAATTTAAAGTAGAAGCCCATTAGAGTAGCTATGGTTAGTTCCACGACAAATTATACGATTTTCAACCCTCTCTAACTATATCCTAACTATATATCCATCAAACTTTTTTATTCTCTAAAATTAAAAACAAGCATGTTCTTAATGCATTACCAATTAGTACTAACAAAAAAAAAAAAAAAAAAAAAANATTACCAATTAGTACTAAAAAAAAAAAAAAAAAAAAAAAATGCTAAGAAATAAAAATATTTGTATTTTATTATATTGTATGAATTAGAAAAACATAATTATATTACAATAAACAAAAGTGTACGTTAATTAATTATCACCTACCTCCCGTAGACTTTTTATATTATAATATAATATTTATAAAAAAACTCAAAATTATATCCAATTGCTACCATATATATCCGCGCGAATCAAGGAGGCATCACCTTGGGAAATTAAAGGGTAACGATTTTCTATAAATACGTCTTAATTACATTTGCCTTTTTTTAAAAGAAAAAAAAACCCATTAAATTAATGATTAATTCCAAGAAGAAGAGGAAAAAAAAACAAGCTACATGCATGAAAGAATGCTTGTTGTTGTATTGGGATTATTAATGAAAATTTAAAATAAGAAATATAGTAAAGATGATAATATAATTATTTTTAAATACTATTGTGTAACTGGGCTACCGTTTGAGGCCCAACCCAATTTTATTATGGGCTTCTCTCTAACTAATAAGCCCAAATCCTATCCATTTCTTCTGGAATTTGTGGTTTTGAGTATTTTGAGATGGTCTTTGGTGATTCCGATTAGGGCCGCCATGAGCGTCGTGGCGTGACAGCGGTGGGTGACGGTTGCGGCGGTGTTTGCGGCAGTTGTGGTGTTAATTTACTGTGTTACTGGAGCAGTTCCGAGATTAGGTATTAATGTTAAACTTGACAGAAATTATGGAAGTGAACCAAAATAAAGTTTAGATTTTTGAGAGATTACATCCGAAATTCTTAGCATGGAAATATATAATATAAAGGGATGGAGCAAGAAAAAATTATTGAACAGGGTTACTACAAAGGGATTGAACCACATCCAATAATTTTTCCCGAGCCGTATTTGGTTGAGGCATACAGAGAAAGTGATCGAGCGGTGAGCTTATTTTTCAAAGCAAAGCACATGTGGTCCTCTGCTTGCGAGCCTTCTTCTTCGGTCTTGGAGGCCTCAACGCTACCTTGATAGCCGCATCAAACACATTCTTAACATTCTGCACACAAAAACCAAACCACTTTCAACAACCTCCACTCCATTTCTTCCATTTTTATGGATCAATTCTGTACCTTCTGGGTTTTGGAGCTGCATTCTATGTATGTTACGGCCCCGATCATCTTCCTCAATTCCTCGCCCTGAGGATCAATCCTTTAGAATAATCCAATCAAGTTTTTGTTTTTATGGTTTTGGTTCTTTACCTGAGCTGTGGTTATGGGAGATGCGCCTGGATGATCCATCAGGTATTGCCTGTCGTCTCGTAGATCTACAGTTTGTTTATCTCGTTATTTTAGTTCGTGTTAGATCATCGCCGAGTTCAAGTTCATACTCATCTTACCAAGCTTAGTTCCAACCAGAATGATGGGGACGTTTGGAGCGTAATGTTTAAGTTCAGGAATCCACTGCAACAAGACGAATTAGCTTCAGGTTATAATAAATGTGGTTTAAAACTTCATGGGAATCGAATCAGAAAGAATTAAATTACCTTCTTGAAGATGTTCTCATAACTGGCTTTGCTGATGAGAGAAAACGCCAGCAAGAAAACATCAGCTCCTCTGTAACTCAGAGGCCGGAGTCTGTTGTAATCTTCCTGTCCTGAATTTCCCAACAAAAATTCTAAAAACCAAACAAACAGAGAAGAACAATGTTGAGTTGATTGGAATTACCAGCGGTGTCCCACAAGCCAAGATTGACAGTGCTGCCATCGACCACCACATTGGCGCTGAAGTTATCAAAAACAGTCGGAACATAATCCTACACAAGACGAACCAAAACAAGAAAGAATTGAAAATCCCAAAAGAAAGAAACCCTTTATTGGAAATAGCGAAATTGGAAATGGGTACCGTTGGAAAAGTGTTGCTGGTGTAAGAAATGAGCATACAAGTCTTGCCCACGGCGCCGTCCCCAACAGTAACGCATTTGATGAACCTGGCTGTGCTCATAATTAAGGTGTTTGTTCTGTGAATAACAGACAGAAGTTGATTATGGAGTAGAATACTCTCGAGAGAGTGAGGGGGGGTTGGTTTTAAACGACATACAATTGTACAAAAAGGTAGGGGACAAATTAAACAGAGAGGAAAAGGTGGGCGGGTGAGAGGATGGGGCTTGAACAAACAAAACAAACAAACTCCACCCACTTGAAACTGAAAGGGAATTCATCCAAATCGAAATGATTTGGGTTTCTTTTTCTTGAAGTGGAAGATAGGTGGTGGAATTTGGAAGAGAAAGAAAGTTGTTAGGTCGGGTGGAGGTGGTTATGTGGGAAATGTAAGAGAGAAGGGTTAATTAGCCAAATGAAATGAAGAACATCAACATCAGAAAGCTCAAAGTAGATGGAGTAAAAGGGAACCAGCAGAGGAGCTGATGATAATAGATGGGAATGGGAAAATTGGGTGTTAGAAGTAGGTGGAGTTCATCTTTCTGGGCTTCAGCTTTAGCTTTAGCTTTAGCAGCTCGGACAAGGCCCATGTGTAGTGTTCTTCCTAACGCAACCATACACACACACACCCAATCAGCTTTGGATTCAGCCCAAAACCTGGTACAACTTTTGTGTTACCTCAATTATTCTTACAAATTTTGAAAATTGGAAGTTGTCGTATAATGGCTATTTATAGATTTGTTTCATTTAGTGGTTCTTTTTTCCTGAGTTATACCACCTAATTGACATATCTTTACTAAAATCACTCATTTAAGAGGCTTTTTGGTTATGATTGGCTACACAAAGTTTGCATAAACCCTAAACATGAAGGTTAATAAAAGACGGTGCAAGATACATTTTCGAGAGAGCTTGGATACTCTACTATTTTCTTCTCAATGTCAGTAGCTGACACGTCGAGTTCTCCTAGTATTATCCAAACTCTGTTTCGATACCTAATCGAAAGAAGAAGGGAGTACTTATTCTTCAATGATTTTAGTATAGAGGGTTCGTGCGCTTCAAGATTGATTCGAGTTTAGGAGGATGAGCCATGCCCGATCTTATATGTAGTGAAACAATTTGTATTATACCATCCTATAGTCACGAAGCCAATGACTTAAGTTTTTTTGATTTAAGCTACATAACAACTAAACAAACTTGTAACTCTCCATATCAATAATTCAATAATTAATATAATATGATAATCACTTTTTTTTTAAATGATAACCTCTTTTCATTAAAAACATCAAAATAATGAATTCTCACACTTGGACACTTTTGTTATTTTTGTAAAATATTTGTTTATATTGCCAATGTCTTCCAAGACAAATACCAACATTATGAAAAATCATGTTTTTTTTTTTTTTTTTTTTCATTTGAAGAGTCTATATTGAAACTTCTCGAGTCTGACAAAAAAAACTTTTCTACGACCACATTCATGGTCCAAATTTACAATTTTTTTTTTTTTTCATTTGAAGAGTCTATATTGAAACTTCTCGAGTCTGACAAAAAAAACTTTTCTACGACCACATTCATGGTCCAAATTTACAATTTTTTTTTTTTTTCATTTGAAGAGTCTATATTGAAACTTCTCGAGTCTGACAAAAAAAACTTTTCTACGACCACATTCATGGTCCAAATTTACAATTTTTTTTTTTTTCATTATCTCTTATACGAAGCTAGTTTATTTTACGAGGAACAAAATGAATGGTGAAGATTAGGAAATTGATGAGGTTTAATTTGGTCAAAGCACGTGAATGAATTACTGGTCTTGGGAGAGAATCCATATTTTCGTTGTTCAAAAGGGTTTAGGACTCTTCCTCGTGTGGTTGATTTAGTTTCTTTTAATTTTTAATTCTTGACACCAAAGAATTGATCTAATGGTTGAAAAGTCAAAGGTGGTGGGGGAAGATCAAATATTAATCCAATCATTAATTAAAATCTACAGCTAATTTCGAAATTTTTATATAAAATTTTACGGAAATAATTCAATATAATCCTTTTTAAATTTTTTTTAATTGGTTTTATATATTGGAAGATATATAAAAGAGACAGGTTACATAAATCGCAACAAAAGTATTAAATAATTAATAATAAATTTAAATTCAGACAGACGTAATCGCACAAGAGGCGTGTCCGCTTGCCTCTCTTCGCGTTTTGGTCGTCAAAGTCAATAAACATTCTCCATCTGTGACATGTTAATTTCCGAAATTGCCCCTTTCTTTTTCCCGAGGGAAAAGCATACATTTTATTTAATTTTATTGGACCCCGAAATAAAATTATTCACTTATGTGATAGTAGCATTTAATTTAGGGGAATTATTTTGATTTAGTGATCCTAATATTTAAAAAAAAGATTTAAGATTTTTGTTAGAGAAAGTAAGGGCAAAAAAGGAAGTGAGCCACCAACCCAAATGTACAAAAAGCAGTCAAGTTGGAAAGGCATTTTCGAGGGAGCTTCGAGTTATTGGCAAGAGAAATAAAATAGGGAACCGAACCAACTGGGTTTGGTCCTTAGCCACCGAAATCCCCTCTTTCAAATTCGCCTCCAAAACATCTACACCTTTTCACCTCAGCCATGGTTTTGGCTCCCCATTCCGATTTGCCTTTTAATGAGAACGATTCTCAAGATATGGTCATTTACCAAGTTCTGAACCAACCCATGTCTTCCCATAACTCTACTACCCTTCCCTCCGCCGACCAGCCCAACACCAACGCCGCCGCTCGCCATCACAATTCCGCTGCCGGAGGCATTGCCAAGAAGCACTACAGGGGGGTCCGCCGACGTCCCTGGGGAAAGTACGCAGCCGAGATACGTGACTCCACGCGGCAAGGCGTGCGCGTCTGGCTTGGCACCTTCGCTACCGCTGAGGAGGCTGCTTTGGCTTATGATAGAGCCGCTTTCAATATGAGAGGCCCCAAAGCGCTTCTCAATTTCCCGCCGGAGGTCGTTGCAGCGGCGGCAGCGGAGACGACGACGACGACGACACCTCCGCCCAGTGGTAGTAGCTCGAGCACCGTTTCAATTGCGACTTCAAGATCAGAATCATTTAGAAGAGCTGCTGAATAGAAATTGGCTAAAAGTTCGTTATTTTACTTGCTAATTACCGTCGATTGTTTGTTGTTGTTGTTGCTGCTGCTGCTTTTAATGTGTATATTTTAAGTTTTGATTGTTAATTACGGTTTGGAAAGTAGAACAAAAGAACACAAATTTGATTGGAACTTATGATGTTTTGGTTTAGGAAGATTAAAATTAATGATGGTAATCATAAACAATAATGGATCACAAATTGAAATATGTTCTTGGGATTTTTCCCCCTTTCTGCTGGTCTACTTAGTGACAAAAACCTTGCCGTTACCAATCAAACTAGATGGATCTTAGACAAGGCGATATCATAAAGAAGACATCAAGTTGTCCAAGTAATCACTCCCCAAGTCTTGAAACTCGAACACGTCGAAATCATTGTAGAACATGTTGGTCTTTCTCTTCACCCTTGGATGCTCGAATTCCATGTCGTTGAAATTGAGATTATCTTCCCGTTCCCTTGTCGTTCGTTTGCCGATGATCGACGAACTTCCGTTGCTGCCTAATTGCGAGTAAGAAGCAGAGTCATGTTCTTGAAAAGAAGGCATGAGATTATCCAAATGATCAATATTTGTTGACGAATGCATTCCCATAGCTTTAACAACAGTGTCAACCGGGAAATTGAGATGTGCCTTTGGACCTCTAATCCTCAGTGCAGCTTTGTCATAAGCCAATGCAGCTTCCTCAGCTGTATTGAAAGTCCCAAGCCAAACCCGAGCACCTTTTCGCGACGAATCTCGAATTTCCGCTGCATATTTCCCCCACGGTCGTCTCCTCACACCGCGGTAGTGTTTCGTCACGACCGCTGTCTCCACTCGTGTACTATCAACAACAAAACCAGAATGATGAACTGGGGAGCTCTCCAAATTGTCATGAAAAGATTGGTGTGTATTGGAAGCAGGGACAATCCCATGAAGAAGCTCCTCCCATGCGTCAGCTCCCATGGATATCCATCTTCCAAGACTTGGTAGCCTTTCAAGAACCTCCATGGATCCATCTCCACAACAAAGACTCGGTAGCTCTGTCCAAGATTTGTTTAATCCAGAACCACCTCTCGTTCCTCCTCCATGTCCATCCAATCCATTCTCACCAATAAAATTCGCCCAAACATTCTCCAAGATTGCTTCAGATTTATCCTGTTGGATGATAGCCATCAACACCAATTATAAAAACTCAAAAACACAGATCTCACACGAATTAATGAAGTAAGAGAAGAAGATAATAGTCATTGGGAACAGAGCTATATAAATAAACCCCCATGTGAAATTAGTACACGTCAACTTATGTGCAATCCCACTCCATTCCATCATAAACACAAGGAAACTTGCCCTTCAATCCACTAATCACCTAAATTAACGGCAAAGTAATTATAATTAGGGGGTTTTTGATTAATTTAAACCTCCTTCAATTGACTTGTGCAGTTTCCATCTAATCATTGAGTTAGGGTTTATCCTAATTGAAAAGCCCTTCTGGAACTCAAGATTCAGCACATCTTAAACAGAGAAGCAAACCAGAAAGAAAAAAGCTGGATACAACGTGTTTTGGTTTGTGGATCCTCATCATTGGACCTTATTTTCAATGCAAAAATCCCCAAGTTTTTACAAGAACCAGCGTTAGAGATTTCCCTTGACCCCTAATGACGGTGTAACGTAATTTAGAAGGGAATTAAATGCTTTATGTAGCTCTGAAAAAGAGGAGCGTTTGAAATTGGAAGGTGTTTCCTTTAAAATAATGCTATACATTTCTTAACAGAGCAATATGCGAGTTGACATTATCATTGGGTTTCCCAAACTCGAAGGTACAATTCAAGAACAACAACCCCTTTCAGACTCAGACATTCCTTTTACGGAGAATTTAAAATTTCGAAGACATGTTCTTTATAAATATTCAAAATTGTTGGAGATGCGAGCATGAACAGAGAGGAGCCAGGAGGAAGAAAACGGTGGAATATGATTATTACAGATATAATAAAGAAAAGGAATTTAGAGTTTTGAGTTCAATGTATAAATTAAGGAAGCAAAACAAGTTATGTAATTTGTTGAAGGAATTGAACATTTCCTGTGTACCAGGCAGACTGACTTTGACATTGTATTGGTGAACTGAACCCATACATTGGGCGCGTTGAATAAGCAGATGGGTATCAAGTTTCAAACTATGGATAGAAAACTAGGATAGAATGTCTTGTGCAACAGATTGAATGGCTTTGGCGGCTAAGATTTTGTACATGTTCTGGGAGGGATGAACAGCGTCCCAAAACACGTAGCTTTGTGGGTCACTGCACGTGGTTGAGCCTTTGCATGTCTCGCCAAATTCAACCAATCCCGTCCCGCAGCACCCCTTCGCCGTTTCCCTTAAACCTGTGCCCACATTTCCAAACACACACAACTTCTAGTTTGAGGCCATTCAAAAATTGGAAGGGAACACACAAATTGAGTATTGTTTGAGTACCGTAGGCGGTGGGGTTATCGACAGCGTCTTGAACGATGGCATAAGCATCGACAAAGCTAGTGAGCAACCCCAAGTTTGCTTCCATAGCTGCCAATTTCAGCTTGATCTTTGCATTGAATGCGTAGGCTGCTCTGTTGAAGGTTGTGGAACATGCCGTGATCTGGTTGGTTATGGTTCTCACAACTGGCATGCACCCCAATGGCGGTACTCCCACAACCACTAGCCGTCTAATTCCTAATCTATGCATCACCTGCAACTCACCATGGTTAAGAACATCAACAAAACATTAAATACTGCCAAGGACAGAGGAGAGAGACCTCGACGTTATGAGACATGGAAGACACCAAGAAATTCTGGTATTGATCCAAGCTGAATTGCTTGGGGCGTTGGGGCTCCAAGAAGTAGTTTTCGAGGAAGTCGTTTGTGCCCATGCTGAGGACAACAATGGCGTTTCTGATTATGTTCTCTGCTTTGTCGTGGCGGACCAGTCGGGATAACTGGATTTTGTAATGCATGAAGTACTCCAACTGCTTCGGAAGCGACAGCACTTTCTGAACAGAGCTTTATAAGTTAGTCGAAAACCGTATAAGGTTGTTAAACGAAATTAAGAACAGAGAAAAGATGGTGTTTTTGTTTTGTTTACTGATAAGTTGGCGGTGAGATCATCGTAGCCTGAAGAAGCAGAAGCAAAGCTAACGCCATGCAAGAGATCGATTGGCTTCAAAGTTCTGTCCAGAAATGCTGGCACTGTTTCTCCAAATCCCATCGCCTCAGCTGTAATGTCCATTAAAATCATCATTTCAAAAGTTGGGTTCAATAAAAATTGAAACTTGAACGTACGATTTTAACAAGAAAAAGTGGTTAATTACCAATGAAGTCGGTGGCGAGCCTTCCGTCGCAGAATCTCCCAGTTGGGCGAGCATTAAAGAAGTCCTTCCCATAAGGAGGGAAATTACTCTTCACGTTCGTGGAAAGAACATTGTTGTTACCAGGATCAACGCTAGAATCCCCAAACACCAACAAACTCGTTACATTATACTTGGACGCCAATTTTCTCAACTGCTGCACATTCACCTCTGCAATTTCCTTCCCCTCCATTAATGGCGGACAAAAACCAATCCCCATTATCAATAACAATAGCACAGCATTCTTAACCTTCGTCACCATAATTTCCATCTTCAGGAATCAAGAAAGCTCGCCGTTTTTTCGTATGGTTGTTTTCCTGGGAATTCCCCGCTCGACCCAATTGTTTAAATAGGGAAAAAGATCAGATCTTGGCTCCTAAACATTACCCGACAAATGGTTGAAGGGAATTTAAGAGCATGGAGAGGAATGGCCTGTAAGTTGGTCGGTCGAAAATGGATGAGCGAGCATGTGCCTGCGTTCTGATTGATTAGGCCAAAAAACTCCATTGATTTGTAGCAGAGAATTTAATTTTTAGGTGAGAGTGGATGTGGAAAGCAGTTGAGCTTAATTTATTGAGCCTGCCGTCAATTTCTTATCTTCATAGCATTGCCAATAATTTCAACACTAAATAGATGTAGTATATGCTTTTTATTTCCTCTCTCTAATCATATTAGTTGTTTGTATGATTCTATTCAAATCCCTGATTTGTACTTATGGTTTATGCATTTATTTTGTTGCCACTCTTGGTGTATCATAAATATATTTTGTTTGCTTAATTTTAGCGCCAATATTGGCCTCTGTATATCCTTTTCAGTGGGGAGGAGGAACTCAAGTAACTCCCATATATTAAATGAACATTATTCTCGATAATAATATGATATTGTCCAATTTGAGCATAAGCTCTCCGGTGGGACTTTCATTATCCAACACCCACTTCACCATGTCTTATTATGTGGGAGATCACCCAATCCTTCTATTTCGACCATGCCCATGTTATGATTTATGTTTTGATATTCATTTTTTTTATTTTTTTTATCAAATACTTAGGGAAGGAAGAAGTTGTTACAATTAATTTGAAGTGAACAGAGACGGAAATAATTCTCCTACTTTTTTTTAATTAAATTTTATTTATTTCTTCAGAGAGAATGAGAAATATTATTTTTAGTCTCTTAATTAATATCCAAATTGTTGAGGATAATGTTATAAAACTCCTCGACACCGCGTTTATAAAAATGGAAACTTTAGAGGTCAAAACGGTGTGTTTTAGAGGGAAGGAGACGCCGTCGTTTAAGTAAGCCGCTACTGAGTATGAGCAGATCAAAGATGTCTCGGACACGGACAGCCCTTTTCCCTGGCTTTTCTCTCAACCCTTCAAAACTCCGAGGCCAACTCTTTCACTTAACCCTTCGAAGCTCTCTGGTTCTTCTTCCCTAAGCTCCTTCTCACACTTTCACTGCCCCATTTCTGCAACTACAAGTTTCCTGCCATTTGTCATTCCGCAGTTTCAGTTTCCAGAGTTAGCGCCAATGAGTGAGCCCTCCGAAGATGTCCAACACATCGAGAATCTCTATGAGTTCAGCGAGCGTCTCAACAAAGCCGAGGACAAGTCCCAGGTCTTCTGCTCATTTTCACTTTCCTTCTCCTTCTTTAAGAAACTTGAATATGCGGGGCGGGTCTTGATTTTGGGAGTAACTCTCTTGGCCTTTGTTACAGCATGTGAAAGATTATCAAGGGATTATAGATGCGGCGAAAACGAGTACCAAAGCCAAGCAATTGGCCGCTCAACTCATTCCTAGGTTCTTCAAGTTTTTTCCCACCCTTTCTGGTCCTGCCATCGACGCCCATATTGATCTGATTGAAGAAGAGGAGCTGGCGGTTCGTATATTTTGGACTTCCCAATCCATTTTACTTATCCTTTCTAGCTGCTAAACTTTGTCGAAGAAAGAAGTCATAGAAACAAGGGAATTTAATAGCTTATAATTTCTAGACTTTGTCTGCTTGATTGGTTATTAGGCGTTTCTAGGGCAGTTCTCCGCTCTCGTCGTAATGAATTTTCTATACATTTCTTGAGCTGGTTTTGTTAGGTGCTTTATCGACGTTCTATTTATAAGGTTTCTTCTATTTACATGACTATGCAGATACGAGTTCAGGCAATTCGAGGACTTCCTCTTTTCTGCAAGGATACACCAGAAAATATAGGCAAAATTGTTGACATTCTTGTTCAAATTCTTGCATCGGGTAAATTATTGTTCAGTTCTAAAAGATGTAGTCTTATTTAATTTGTTCGAAAGAAAAAAAAAAAAAAAAAACTATAGTCTTATCCAATCGGAAATTTGATTTTAGCAATCTTTAATGCTTTAGAGGAATTTGTGGAGCGCGATGCTGTCCATAGAGCTCTAATGGCTCTCTTGAGGCAGGATGTTAAAGGTATGTTCTAAATACTAGGATCTGATTTTCATTCTTTTTAGAGTACATGAACATTCGTACACAGTTTAACCTTTGATCAACTATACTATAAGCTAGACCGATGATCTTAGTTTTCAGTAGCACTATTGTGAATTTTCTTCTTCTGTGTATAAAACGGTGGATTAATGAAGTCTCTGCCTTTTTTCCTTTTTGGATGGGAACTTATGTTCCCTCGTATTAAACTTTTCAAATTAATCGTGAATTAATTACCTAACTCTCTTTTGTTTCATCAATGCACTTATAATCTCATTGTATGTATGTGATGTTGCAGCTTCATTGTCAGCCTTGTTTAAGCATATTGGAAGTGTTGATGAACCAACTACAGATGAAGTTATTCGTGAGAAGGTCCTAAGCTTTATTAGAGATAAGGTTCGGTAGAGATATGAGCAGTGTCATTTGCAGCTATATTTGTTATTATTTCGTACTTGTTAGTGGATCCCAATCTTCCTTTTTATTTTTAGGTTTTTCCAGCTAAAACTGAACTCTTGAAGCCCCAAGAGGAAATGGAGAGACACATAACAGATTTGATAAAAAAGGTAAACTTGATAAAATGCTTAGTCTATTTAATGCTTTTTTATTCCTTTGGCTGTTAATCCATTCTGAGTTATAAAGCTCAGGTTTGATTTTATTACTGTACTAGAGGATGAGCAAGTAATGTAATTCCGCTTATTTCAGAGTTTAGAAGATGTGACTGGAGCCGAGTTTAGAATGTTTATGGACTTCTTAAAAAGTTTGGGGATATTTGGAGAAAAAGCCCCACCAGAGAGATTGAAGGAACTTATTGGAATCATTGAAGGGCAAGCTGATTTAGATTCTCAGTTCAATGTGAGTAGCTATTGCTTATACTAACATTTTCATAGTTGCGAATTATTAATTGCAAACTAAATATATAGTGATGCATTCCGATTTCTTTGCATTTTCATCCTGCGTCACTCTGTAATAAAATCTTTTCCAACTATCATGTGTGCCTAATGCATTGATTTGTTGCATTTATAGATTTTTTTTTTTTAATTTTTTTTTTTAATATTGATTCCTAAATTTAGTAGCAGTACAACTTGTGGAATATGTGACATTATTTATGTTTTCCATCCTATGCTTAAACATTCTGGTAGGAGTTTTCTTGTTGAGGATGTGTTTAGACAATGCCATACACCCTATGTATAAAGTGATGTTCAGTTTTAATTCGTTCAGATTGTAAAAACAGATGGTTTCGATAGCGAAGTAGAGGTGAAATAGTTTTAGTTTGATCAGTATCCTTCTTTTGGAAACTTGAAAAGGGTGTGACTTTTCAATTACCAGTTCTGTTTTAGGAAGCTTTATGAATCTTGAGTGTGAAGTTTCACAACCATGAGACTATTGCAATATTTATTAGATTAATTTCATTTTGGATGGGAAACAATTTCGTTGATGATAATTGTGTTTAGGACTGAAGTGCGAAGCATGTTTCTATTTAAAATATTAGAATAGGAACATGATCTTTTTCTTGCAAATGCTTTGGGTACGCTACAGTATTTAGTGATTTTGCTTTGTCTGAGTTAAAATATTATCTTGCTGGCCACTATCTTGTTACTGAGTTAGTATCAACATTATTCTTTTTGATATTGGGAATCAAAATTTTTCCTCGTCCTTTTCATTTTAATTATCCTTCCTATTTGTTACATTCCATCAAGTGGCGTTTTAATGCAGGTTTCAGATGCAGATCATATTGATAGGTTGATATCATGCCTTTTTATGGCTGTTCCTTTTGTTGTGGTATGTACATTTTTTACCTTTTATATAAGTGAGCGATGATTTCACCATGTTCCCAAATATTTTTGTGAGACCGCTTACCTCTCATGCAATACACAGAGGGGTGCGTCAAGTTGCAAGTTCCTCAGCTATTTGGACAAGCATGTTATTCCAGTTTTAGAGAAGGTAAATAATAATTTCGGTACTTCTCTCTCATTAAAATCTACTTTTTTATAGTAAAAAAAACAACCATCTAAAATCCAGGTCTGGTTTATTAGGCAATAATATTTTATTTTAAGTCCCCTTCCTTATGTTTCTAGTTTTGGCATATGGTCGTTTTTATTTGACTATGCACCATGATTGGCCTAGTGATTATTGCGACTAGTGAAAATGTGAATGAGATTAAAAGAAATTGGTTCAAACCATGGGGACCATCTTCTTAGGATTTAAGATCTTATGAGCTTCTATGTCAACCAAAGTAATACCTCTAGGAAGAAGGTGGTTGTCAAATTTTTTAAAAATATGTCAATGAATACTGTTTTAGAACTGTACGTACAAATTTAATTTTTTCATCACGACTCTATTGGCTGAGGTAAGAACACTTGCTGCTTTGTGGATTTGAAGATTGGACGAAATGAAATTTAACACTCTGCTCTATCAAAAAAAAGGTTTTTCTTTCTTGATATGTTTGCATTCGGGCATATTGCAAGGTTTTGGTGACCATGTGAAAAAAGTTATCAGGATGGGATGGCAATTATATTTTAGGTTTAAAATATATTTTTCCCCTAATGATATTTAGAAATACTTGCATACGTTTCATATTTCTTTGTGATTTTCATTTGCAGGCAAGAAAGAGTTTTTGAACCAACATGTTCTGTTACTTATTGGTTTTTTTGTCCATCTAACCATTCTTCTTTTTCAGAAAAACTAAACAAAATAAGAAACAGCGAGATGACGTAGCTTTTTTTTCAAAGATAAAAAAATAAACCTTTTTTCCCTGCACATTTACTAGTGTAAGTATGTAGTACTCTTTAATATTATTTTGCATTGGACCTTTTAACACAGTTGTCGGTTTATAAATAAAAAATACAAATACATGAAGAATAAAGAACTGAGAAAACAATCTTTAAAAGACATAACTGTTCCATCTTTCTTCTCAAGAATGCAGAATAATCGATGCTGGTATTCTATGGCACTGAGTTTATTTATATATTTGAGCAGGTGCACTGAGTAATTTATAAATATACATAAATTTATATTTTCCGAATAATTTTTTAACTATATACTCTTAAACAAAAAATAGAACATTTCTTTTCCTTCGAAAGGAAATGTCTTATTTCAATTCAATGGCTGCCTTCCTATTTATAAGAAATCTCCACCATGCAATCTTATTCCTTACTGAAGTTGGTGTCCTGTTAATTAACCCAATACCGGAAATTTGATCTTCTAATCTTTTGTGCTTTCTGCTTTTCAGCTGCCTGAGGAACGCAAGCTGGATTTGCTTAAAGCGCTTGCAGAATTTTCACCATACACCACACCTCAAGATTCACGTCAATTTCTTCCATCCATTGTTCAACTATTGAAGGTTGATCCGCACTCCCCTCTTTTTTAACAATGATTGTAGAGGACATGTGAGCATACGTTTGGAGTGGACTAGGGATCATTGTTTTCGTAAAGTGTGCCTCTATAGAAAGCCCAGTTAATGGTACTTTGCTTTAAATAGTCGGTTGCCCTCCTGAGGTATGCTCTGTCCCATGGTGCACCTCAGTATTCAATTTTTTTAACAAATAAATTAAATAAAATTTTCAAAAACCTTATTTCCGCTAACAATTTCCATACAAAAGGTATAATTTCTTAAATATTTCATTATCATACTATGAACAATATCATTTTGTTTTTCATATTTAAGCACTTAACGCTCAATCCTAGAAGAACTCTGCACTTCAGTACTCTCATGCTCTAAAAAGCTGTGTGAGATATAATGTCTCCTATGGTATTTTTTTTTTTTAAGAAACAAATTCACTGATGGTATGAAATTACAAATAGGGGCAAAGCCCCTATCCAAGTGAGTTACTTAAAACCTTTCATTTGAATAAGAGATTTAAAAAAAGAAAAAGAAAAAGAAAACAAAACTATAGAATGAAAAAAAATAAAAACAAAATAGAGCTATCTTGGAAGATTTTAATCCCTTCCAGTAGAAACCTCTTATGAAATTCATCTAGGGAACCTTTTTCTCCCTATGGATTGTCAATAACAAGTACTTTAATAAATTGTCCTTTCCTGCGTTGTGGGGCTACCTGGGATGTATTTTTGTGATCCTCAAGCCTTTCAAGTCATCCCTTTTAGTCCGCTATATCTTTCTTTTCAATGTAACATTGCACTGTATCCTTTATATATTTAAATGCATGGGATACGGCAGTCTGTATACAGGAATTCATATATGTTTTGTGGACGAAAAATTTGGACTGTCTTTATGTTCTTACCTAATATCAGTTTGTTTGAAAAAATATTTTGCTAAAGCTGTGGACTTTTTTATTTACAGAAGTATATGCCTGGGAGAAAGACAGGAGAAGAGATGAACTTTACTTATGTTGAGTGCTTGTTATACACGTTTCATCATTTGGCTCACAAGGTTAGATATGTGTGTGTGTTGTCGTAGAAAATAGTATTATTTTCCCCTGTACTAGTCAGCTAATTATTATGGCTAAATCTTAAGCAAATCATTGGTGTCGCATTCTTATGCTATCTTTGTACTTTTAGGTCCCCAATGCCACAAATAGCTTATGTGGTTACAAGATTGTTACCGGCCAGCCTTCAGATAGATTGGGGGAGGACTTCTCCGATAATTACAAGGATTTTACAGAAAGGTATTCTATTTTTTGAGAACTTTATAATTTTTGCTTAAATGCCGTTCTTTCTTAAAGGAAAAAAAAAAAAAAAAAAAAAAAAATTGACGATGAAATGAACTAAACTAATTTAGTTAGTGTGTATTTCCTTCAAAATTTTCTTTCTACCTCTTAATTCCCAACCACTCTCTTCATTATGTAACCATCTCGTGTCTCCATTTTGCAATTCTACTGAGATAAATTTTTAATATGAAGTTAATTGAAATTTTCTGATACCTTTGAACTTCTAAAAATATTAGTAATGGAAAGAAAAAATGGTGTTAACTTTAGGGACCAAATGATATATTTAGCCTCATTTTCTCAGTGACGATCATGAGATGCTTAATATTGAAAACACAATTCCATCGGTAAATTTATTACATAAGTTTGAGTTGTTTGATAGAAACAAGGCTGTACACACTGAGATGCATATAATTCATTCCTATGCATAAGTCAACCATAGATTACAAATTTACAGAATTCAGACGTACTAAGGAGATTCCTTGGGTCTCTGGAAATCAAGGCTAAAGTTTTCGGATTACTGTCCTGCTCTCCGAAGTTGATTGTGGGCATCTCATGCATGCCAATTCTCTTGAATAATGTTTTTTAAGTTGTACTGAAACTGGAAATAATCATTTAAATCCTTTCTTCCACTTTCGTTTCAGTTATTGATCTGATTGTTTTGTCATTGAGTAGTCAGCAGGGTGTTTGATTTACAGTCTTTTTCATCTTTGACGCCCTGGTTGAACCTCCCCCCTCCGCGTCCCACTATCTATGTTTCTCTTCGGCTTGATGGTTGATCAATTTTCTTCTTAATAATGTCCTATTTGACACTACAGGTTAACTAATATCGAGGAGTTGACTAGAGCTACCATAAAGAAATTAACTCAAGGGATGGATGAACACAACAAGGCAATGGCAGCAGCCAAGTCGGATGAAGCAAAAAGTAACGTTGTGAGTGCTCCTCTCACTCATTAGACCCGTGGTTTTTCAATTCTCTTTGCCACAAGCATGTGATCGTTCTACTTCTTCTTTTTCTGTAGAAAACCCAACAGCAAAATGCCAAAACTGGCCTGCGAACCTGCAATAATATTTTAGCAATGGCAAAGGTGAGAGAGGACAGTTGTGGTTCCCAACTTTGTTTGTGGTATATTTTATATTCGATCCATCTAAACGGATCTTTATTTTTAAACTTTTTCAGCCCTTGCACGCGAAGGCACCCTCGTTTATTGGGGATAACAGCATCAACCTATCTTGGAAGGAAGTAACAAAATCTCCCGTGTCCACTACCACTTCTGCTGCTGGGTAAGTTAGTCATGTCGCTTAGTCTTAGAGACTTTTGGAAGATGAGCTTTCTGTGTTTGATATAACGTTTCACTAAAATATGGGACTGTGTGTACAGAGGAAAACGGCCTGCTATTGCAGCTAATGGATCAAACAATATACCATCAAAGAAAGGTCGTGGATCTGGTGGTTTACAAAACCAGCTTGTTAATAGGGCACTGGAAGGGCTATCTTACGGGGGGCGCGGAGGGATGAGGGGTGGCCGAGGAAGAGGTTGGGGTGGACGGGGAAGAGGTAGAGGTTACCGTTAAAGTTTTGTGTGCAGCTAAATAGTCGGAAAACATGGGAGATTCACGCTGAGAAGAAGGTTCACTGACATCTGCTGAATAAGTTTTGATATGGAGTTCATATGCGGATGAGTTTGCAGATACATGGTGTAAAATGCTAACGATTGAAGTCTATAAAGATTGTAAAACAAGATTAGATTGGTTTCAGGCTTTCGGTCATTCCTTCACTATTTAGTGACAGAAACAGCGAGATGCTACCTACTATTATTTGCTCACTGTAATGTATTTTAATCACAACCGACTTTTACTTTAGGATGATTAATGCTTAAATTCAACATTTATTTTCATCTCTCTCCAAACTTAACGCGTTAGTTCAGAATTCAGTTTACTGCTTCTATAGATCAAGGCAGAGTGTCCTTAGCTGAGCGTTATAGCACATAAGCCTTGTGAACTTAAAGAATAAGGAAAATTTAGAAAAATATTTGATCGAAACACCCAGTTATTGCAACAATATTTCATTACCCAAAAAGCAAAGACAGCGGCAGTGATGATTTAATAAATTATCTGTACAGTGAGCTAAATCTTTATGCGCATACACAAAATTTAAAATCATTGCCTTTCTAAATCTGCAGATCGAACTGATCCTTCTCCACAACTGTGAACCCTTAACGATCTCTCCCTCTCTCTACTCATTATTCTTCTAAACGAGCTCAGCCGAGAACTTGATTGCTCCTCCGTCAGCGGCGGAGCTGTCGGCTGAACTCCCTGAGACCTCTGTCTGCTTATCGTCCTTCTAAAGGAGCTAATCATAGAGCTGGATTGCTCCTCTGCCAACGGCGGAGCCGTTGGAACCTCACCATTCTCGGCTGACGGAACTATCGGCTCCACCGCTGTTCGGCAGACAGGACAGGTTGTATTGGAAAAAAGCCACATATCGATGCACCCCACATGGAATACGTGCTTGCAATTGGGGAGAATCCTGACGCTGGCTTTCTCTTCGATGTTGCTCAAGCAAATCGAGCACTCTACAATTTCGCCGTGATGATCGGCTTGCTTGTGGATAGATTCCGGCAGAACTCTAGCTATAAAGACAGGGTCCAGGCCGGCCTTAGGCAGCGGCGCCGCCGTGTGATTCTCTCGATCGACTCGTGAAATCTGCTGGTCGAGACTAATTAATCCGGCTTCTCGTCGGCGCCGTCGGAGATATCTGAGGTAAAAGTGGAGGAAGAGGATGAACATAACCACGACGAATAGACTGAAGATTGCAGAGACCATGATCTTATGGCGGGCTCCGTACTTCCGGAAAGTACGATAGTCGTGGTCGGAACCCATGATTGAATCAACTGGGGAGCTGTAAGAACGGTTAGTGTTTTGGTTTTAATTGCACACACAAATATATATTTTAGAACTCGCAAGATCTTTGAAATTGAATTACAAAGAGGGAAAACTCATTATTATTATTATTATTATTATTATTTCTTTCGAAAAATATGACTTCTAGTCTTTCATAGTTGTTTTCAATATTTGACTTTATTAATTTTTAATAAAGATATTAAATTTCGTACAAAATTGTTTTGGTCCCTCCCTCGCTATTTATTCAAGAATTTAATTACTTTATTTATGTTTGTCACGCAACTATTAATAACGTGTATGCTGGTATAACCGTACACTTGTTGATTACCTAAATGAATTAAAATTAGATAAGGAAATAAATGAATTAATTCATTAAAATCTATTTCATAATTAAAATATCAAATTAAACTAAACCCATTAAACTTTATTTTTGCTAAAAGTGCAAAAACAATTTTAGAATTTTATAAATTACCATTAATGCCTTCAGTTCAAAACAAATTTAATTAATTATTTTAAAAAATCAGGAGACTATAAAGTTGAGTACCGTAAATTATAAGATGTTACAAATTTCCATTCGTGTCTCAAGTTCAAAATGTTATAACTTACTGTACTAAGCTTTAATAAACATAGGTGCATTTAAATAAGAGAAATAATTTTAAAATATATATATATATATATTCTTAGTTATAATAATAAAATTAATTCAAAATTGAGGGGCGGAAAATATGTTTGGTATTATTAGCGACAGGTCGGAAAATAAAATGGCCAACGCCAAGCAAAATGTTGACTTTTAAGCATAGTTGGAAATTGGGAACTTAATTAAGGGGGAGAGACAAGAAATTATTCTTATATAAAAAATAATAATGTAGGGATTTGTTAGTCATACGAATTGATTAAAATTTAGAAGTATTATATTTTTTCATTAATTTGGTGACAATATTAGAAAGCGGAATGGAAGAGAGATTTCAAACTTCGTGATGGAATCGGAAGAAAAAACAAAGAAATTGATGCCTTCGTTCATTAATTATTGGGTCAGATTTTTCAATTTTCAAAAAAAAAAAAAAAGAAGAAGATTTTCAAAACAGTAATTGATTGATCAGGAAGAGAAAAAGAGAAATAAAGATGGAGACGACGAGGGGCGACAAGATTTGCGTAATGTACAGATGTCGAAAAGGAGTGGCCAGGAAATACCAATTTTGTTACCATTCTGCTTAGCTCAATAATTCATTCTACGGTTGGTTCAATTTCGACAATTCCCATCTGAAATTTTCATTCATTCATCTCTTTCTTCACTCCCTTTTCTTTTTTCATTTCGATTTTCGATCAAAGCGTTCGTTCCCATGTCGCTGTAGGAGGAAGCCACCAACCAGTTAATGAGCACCGTATGATCTTCGTTCTTATGAGCTGTTGCGTTGGTTGAGCCTCTGATTGAGGGCAGGAAGATTTGTTTAAGGGTGTTCATTTTTTGTTGGGTTTTAAAAACTATTTTGGGAGAAAAAAAGGGTGGTGATGGGCCATGACTAATCCACATTGCAACAACCACTTTTATTCTCTCAGGGATTGCCTTCATCTTTACTACTACGACTTCAGAAAGCTGGACCAGTTGTCTACTTCCTTCTCTTTCAAAATTGGAGTGCCTATGCTTATGCATTAGACCAGGTTTAGAACGGTTTCTTCATTGGTTCCCTCTCCACCCTTTTCTCGGTATATCTATTCTTCACCTGCATTTCTTTCCGTTTACTATTACCCCCGTTTCTGTGTTGCTGTTTTGAGACATGGGATTTTGAAATCGGTAAGAAATAGTAGATCTGGAACACTTCGAAGCTTGTTCATGCTGAAGTTCCTTAGCTTAGAGAGCTTGTTATGTTCTGTGATTCTTTTTGGGATTTCCCCTCTCTTCCCTGGTGATGATGATGTCTGTGATTATGGAACATATAATCTTCTTTTCAATGAAATGGCGTGATCTTGAGCCACTGTTTTCATAAACTAGTTGCTATGATCTGAGATTGTTGATTTTGAAATGTGGTATAATTGATTGGCAGATGTTCATTGGGTACCATCTTATCTTGGTTTCTTTCCTGTGTTGTTAATTTCAAGTTCAATTCAATGTTTTCTGTGGATCTGTATTGGAAGTTTCTTTTGCGTAAACCCAGTAATTCTATGGTCAGATAAGAAAAACTTAAGGGGGAGACCTAATACTGAAATATTATTGAAGCAGACTAGGGTTAGCCAACGCTTGCTTATTAATGATATTAATGGCGTTTGACTAACGTGAAACTGTTTCTAGGTTGTATAGCGAGCATGGGTTCTGGAGACTGGTTTAAGACAGTAATTCGCTTAAGGAAAGTAAAAACCAGCAGTTCAAAACATCCTAAGGTATGCTCTTGCAATTTCTTTTGGTTAGATTGTGGCTATTTTTGTTTTTTTTTTTTGGTACAAACTATGATCCTTGGCTCCTCAGAAAGAAAAGGAGGGGAAATAAAATGGAGAAGTTTCAATCTTCTCTTCATCAGTTCTTGTTAGTTTTCTACTCTGATATGGAAATCATCATCTCAGGAGAAATCAAATGCTTTGAAATCGAATAATCTGGAAAAAGATTCCTCGAAGGTTAAAAAGAGTGGTACCAATGGGAGCAACAAGTCTCTTGGGATGCCAATTGAAGACGTAGCTGCAGTTCGGATTCAGACTGCATATCGAGCTTATCGTGTGAGTTCCTATTTCTATACGACCTTCTTCCCTCTGAAATATAGCTTCATGATGGGTTTATTGATGTCACATGCCCCTTTTGTTGCTTACCCATCTGCTCTTTACACATCATATTTATCATACCTATATTTCATAACCAGGATTGATGAGACATTCTAACTTTTAGGTACTCATATAGTGGCAGCATTTTGTTATTCTTATGTGCACATAGCTGTTAATGTTGCTATATTTTGACCTATTATAGGCCAGGAAAATTTTACGTCGCTTGAAAGGAGCTGTGAGACTGCAGAATCTGACTCAAGGCCACTCTGTTAGAAGGCATGCTACATCTACAATAAGTTATCTTCATTCATGGAGCAATATACAGGCTCAAATTAGGGCTCGTCGAATGTGTATGGTGACTGAAGGACGCCTCAAACAAAAGAGATTGGAGAATCAACGAAAACTTGAGACTAAACTTCATGATATTGAGGTCAGTCCATTGCTTCTCCTGTGTGCTAAGTTCTCCTCATGGTTATTAAAGTCTTACTAACCCAAACATCTGACTCTGTTTTGTGATTCTTGTTTCCTTCATGTTGTTTCTGCTGCTTAGTTGTAAGAGATTGAGGGTCTATTAAGTTCAATCGTTTATAAAGGAACTTTAGAACTATACCAATTATGAAGCTTGAATGTTACTTTTTTTTGGGCATATCAGTCCTGTTAATGCAGTAGTTTGAATGGATTGCAGGTAGAGTGGTGTGGCGGTGCAGACACCATGGAGGAGATTCTTTCAAGGGTACACGAGAGAGAAGAAGCAGCTGTTAAGCGTGAACGTGCTATGGCATATGCATTCTCACATCAGGTATGCCAATCACTCAAAACGTTAACTATTTTATACATCATGATGCCCCCTCATCTCCATTGGTCATTTCACAAATCCTCTAAAACTTTCAGTGGAGAGCAAACTCCAGTGAGATGTATGGACTGGGTAAAGATGAACTTGGTAAAGCTGATTGGGGTTGGAGCTGGAAAGAACGATGGATTGCTGCTCGTCCATGGGAGAGCCGCGTACCATCTAAGTTAGTTACTCCAAAGAAATCGACAATGAGACAATCAAGCAAAGTCGGTAAGAAAAGCTCTCCATCCCCAAAAGCAAGAGTTTTGGTTAAACCTCCTTCCCCTAATGGAAAATCAACTCCAAAGGCTCGAAGGTTGTCGTATCCAGCAACCGAAAAAACCGAGAAACTGGCTACAGAAGAGAAGGGCATCAAGAAAAGCGTTGAAGATGATGAAGCAAACACTAAGAGCGAAGAAACAACTTCCTAATCGATGCCATTTATAGAATACAAAAGGTGTTCATATTTTCATGGAAGAAAGTCAATAAAGATGTAGAAGCCATTTGTTTTCTGTATGTCATTTGATGATGTTCATTGATGGAGTGGTGTGAGGTAATGTATTATTGGCATGCAGACTGACCCCATGCCATTATTTTCTTACATTTTCTTTCCTGTTTCTTGTTATGTATATATTTGAAAGAAAAAGAAAACAGTGAGTATTACATAAGTTATAATGTATATGAACAGTGTTCATGATTTTGAAATTATGTAATCTAATCTCCAATGATATGTGGGTTTTACGAGTTACGATGATGCTTCAACTCAAAAGTTATGGTCTGTTCCTGACCATATTACAACACCTGTCGTCCTCCTTCGGGACTCATGTTCGTTGAGATGAAATATCTATCCATGGTAGGTACTTCAACGTGTCACGTTGACAGTGGCGAGTTTTAAAGTCATTTTAGTACACAATTATAATAAACTCCTCTCGAGCGAGAAGTAACGCTTGTGAGTTTCGTAGTTCCGTCTTCCAATCCCAGCGCCCAGAACCAAACTCCTTTTCGTTCCAACCAATGCCTAATGCTTGCTAAAAGCCCCACCAGCTATTGTTGGTAATGAAACGGGCTGCCTCATTTATTGATGAAGAAATCGGTGAGGCTTTAAATTCATGATTTCAATATTGAGAAGGCTATCGAAACCATCCCTCTACATTACACAGATCCCAAAACTCATGGAATCTTCGTCGGGCTCTTCTGGGTGCTCAAGAAGGCTAGACGCTTTGGCACAGCAACTCCGCCTTTACAAGCCGCCGCCATTGTGGGATGACATAGATGAGCCAAGCAGTGAGGAGAGCAATGGAAAGGTTGTTTCTCAAGTGGGCTTCCCCGAATCGGCCACCCCAATTTCCCGAGACCCAGAGAGATTCAGACCCAAGAAAGCGGCTGTGTTGATCTGCCTTTTTGAAGGGAAGGATGGCGATCTTCGGGTCATTCTCACCAAGCGATCCACGAGGTTGTCTACTCACTCAGGTCAGTGCAGTTCGATTGAATCGAAGAGATAAAATTAATCTGGGAAAGAGAACACAAAAACGAAAATTTGAATTTAACCTTTTCCTTTTCCGAAAATGGAAAAGGATTCGTACCTCTATTTGACTATATATATCAAATCAATCTGAACCCTGTTTCAATTTACCTTTATTAGCCGTTAAGTGATCAATTGGGGGCGAACTTGTGTGCAGGTGAAATTGCATTGCCTGGAGGAAAAGCAGAGGAAGGAGATGAAGACGATGGGGCGACTGCGACGAGAGAAGCGGAGGAGGAAATTGGTTTGGATCCTTCGCTTGTAAATGTTGTTTCTGTTCTTGAGCCATTCTTGTCTAAGGTTTGTGCTCTCGCTCCCCCCCTCAAAATTTCTGGACTTGCGATGATAAGTATTCGATCGATCATTGAAACTCCCTACTAGGGTGTAGAACGGACTCATTTCTGATCATAGGAAACAATAGGTTAATATTTTAAGATCAAATTAACGAAGAATACAGCGTCGAAATTTCAACTTTTGGCGCCTTAATGCACGAAACGATCCTGCTTCAAGGGTTCTTGTGAAAATTCTCTCTTTCAAAGTGCAGATTTTAAGGGAAACTCGTGCTAATCCTCAACGCCTTATCTTGGGGGCTTGATGGGTAGAAAAAGAAAGAGGATGTAGGGCATGGCCGAAGGTTTATGCTGGTAAATTAGGGTTTTCTGATTATCAGAGTTTGGTTTCATGGGAACTCCAAGATGTTTCCTTTTTCTTATTGAGGCAATAAGTCGTAGAGACTAAAATTTTGTTGCTTTCAGTTTCAAATGCTTTCTTCGAATAGGTACACCCTATATTTTGGACTATAAGAACACTCCTAGTTTTGAGTGCAGCAAGAAGCATTTGCTGATGATCTGTTCTGTTTTCTTTGCAGCATCTCCTAAGAGTGGTTCCTGTTATAGGCCTTATGACTGACAGAAATGCATTCATTCCCAGACCAAATCCTGCTGAAGTGGAAGAAGTATTTGACGCTCCACTTGATATGTTCATTAAGGTAACTCTTTTTGGTGGAGAATTTTAAAAAAAATATAACTATTTTCTGTTCTTGATCTTGAACCCTTCATTCGATTGCCAATGGCAATGTTGTCTTAAAACATTTGATGCAGGATGAAAATCGGAGATCAGAGGAAAGAGAGTGGATGGGATGCAAATACCTTGTTCATTTCTTTGACTATGAAACCGGGAATAAGAAGTATGTGATATGGGGTTTAACTGCCGGGATCTTGATAAGGGCTGCATCAATAGTACTCCAGAGTTCACCACCTTTTCTGGAGCAAAACCCTATCTTCAAGGTTCCAAGGGTTGCATCCAAAGATACAATTATGTCTTAAATTTGAGATTTTATTGTTCAACTGTGGTGTCGAAGTTGGACCTCAACTGAACTAAGATTTTGATGTTAATGTTTGATATGAATAAAAGGTAGAAGATTCCAAAGATTATTGCACTCATTTGGATGCTTTTCAATTAGGAACCAAAAATAAAATTTCAGAATAGAGGAAGCCAGCAGTATCATGTGCTGAGAAAGTTACCTTTGAGAGTGAATGCTCTCTGCTACCCTACATATGCTATCAATGGACATATATTCTTCAACTTGACCTTTTCTTGAGGCCAATACATAGACTGCCATTCGTTTTACTGCTGAATTGAAACGGAAACACTCAAATGATTGATAGGGTGCATGAAGTTCTAGATAATATAATTGGACCTCGTTTTACAGCAGTAGAGATCGTAGATTTCTCCAGATAATAAGAATTACCCTTGTATTGGATATCTTTAAAATTCTTCTCATATTTAATGGAGAAGGGAAACTCTTCAATAAGCACTTACAAAAAGAGTTGCAGAGACAAGGCCATTTGTATAACCTTTCTCAGCTAAATACCTCATAAAATTTCTCAATGACAAGTAAAACCAGAATCAATAGATTCCAATGGATCTTTTCTAAGACGATGTCTTAAGCAGTTGGGAATGACAGTAGCTACATCCTCTGCACCAACTTTATCCCTTCCCTTTAGAGCTGCAAGAGCCTTTGCATTTGCAGCTCTATTTGTCACTATGTCTCCTCTCAATCAATCCATCGACGTTCAACTCGGCACAAACCTTGGAGATTTTCACCTTCAGATCATGACCTATCTGCACAGAGGAAAGTGAAGTTCTAGCCGATGAAATTTGTTGCTGTAACTTCTCTTGCTCCGCGTTGAAAGATTCACGGAACTCTTTGGGATTCTGGTCAAACCGGGCCTTCTCCTCTACAATCTTCACTCTCAACTCTGCATCCCTTACAGTACCTACTTGTGCATGCATTCCAAACCGATCGAGAAGCTGTGGCCTAAGCTCCCCTTCTTCTGGATTTCCTGAACCAATTAAAATGAATCGGGCAGGATGGGAAATGGATATACCTTCTCTCTCAACTGTGTTCCAACCAGAAGCAGCAGAATCTAGTAGGACATCAACCAAATGATCATCCAAAAGATTTACCTCATCTACATAGAGAATACCTCTGTTCGCTTTGGCAAGAAGGCCAGGCTCAAATGCTTTCACACCTTCAGTAAGTGCCTTTTCAATGTCAATAGTCCCCACAGACCCTATCTTCAGTAGCACCCAATGGCAGATCAACCATATTGATTTTGGTCATCACCACTGAAAGTTCCTCTCCTTTCCCCAGACTTTCCCTCACTTCAATACCCATTGATTCAGGGTCCTCAGGATCAGAATTGTAGGGATCCCCAAATACAACTCTGATTTCAGGGAGCAAATCAACCATGGACCTAACAGTGGTGGATTTTCCTGTTCCTCTATCACCCATTATCATGACGCCTCCTATTTTCGGGTCAATAACGTTCAGAAGAAGGCATAGTTTCATCTCATCCTGCCCAACTATAGCAGCAAATGGATAAACAGGCCTCTGACTCTCTTTTGAGAGATTCGCAGCCTGAAAAATTACGAATAATATTATATACTCATCTAATCTTGAAACAACCCCAATGATTTCTACATTCATTTTCTCACCACTAAATTTTTTGCCTTCTTTATTCCTTCTAAAGAAACTATTAAAGAATTGTTTAAACTAACATCCTTCTAGTTCATTGACCAGTAAAGATGTTGTAGGAGTAAAGACCTTAACAAACATTTTCCCCGACTATAAGCAAAGTTCAAGAAACTGTAAAGCCAGTCGGAAAGGCTTAAAATGGCACATCATCAATTCTATTTGGTTTACAGTTAGTTTACCAGAGCCAGACGGCATCCCATATACATTGTGGAGTGCAACATACCTGCTCGACAGTGTTTATTTCAGCCGCAACATTACATTGAACCTGAGGCCCTTCCTTCTTCCCCTGAATCCTAATACTCCCAAAAGACTTCTTCCCATTGCCATGAGCTGCAAAATTACCATCTGCTTACACATAAACGGTTCGATGAAAATTGCTGAAATTCAAGATTTGCGTCACCAGAATTTCAAATATTAGGCTTCAAGAGACGAGTAAAAGAAACTAAAAATGAGTTCGGAGCCCTCAAAGACGCAGTGAGAAAGACGACAATCAGGAGAGAAGAAAAAATAAAGGGGAAATTGAAAAGAGTGCAGGTTGGTTAATTTCCATGGAAATGTACCTGGAGTTAGGGCTAGATGAGGGACGAAATGCGTGGGGGAGTAGAGAAGAGAGTGATCGAGAAGCCAAGATCGCGGTTGAGGAAGATATTCCGAGAGCGAACGCCATGGGCGAGTTCTAGTGTGGGTGCGGATCACCGGAGATTCGTTCCAAACTTTGATAATGGTTTGTTAGGTTGCGGATAAGAGAGGATAGATTGCAGTCCTAAGTTCTCTGCGTATTGCTTCTTCATCGTCTCCCTTCCAAGCCTACTCCAAAGTCACCACCTTCAGATTATTGTTCATTTTTCTTAAAAAAAAAAAAAAAAAAATTAAAATATGTTTACACTAAAATAATATTTTCAACAGAAAAACATTTTGAAATAATTTTTTAAATTAAGCTTCTGCTACAGTAATAAAAATATTTTTTAACGAAAACATGTACAAAATTTTAGAAGTTTGAATAATATCATTGAATTAAAAAAGAAAAATAAAATGAGATCACGCATCACCATGGTTGGAATGTATTACTTTTAATTTCATAAATTGTGTGAGAGTCAAATGGTCGATTTCACTCCAACATTTTGTGAAGATTAGAGGGGATCGGAATAAATTCTAGCCACAAACGTTTTTGTCGGAAGACTATAAATACCCACAATATGTAATGTAAAAATCATATTCGTGGACGAATATTCAGATCTCAAATTCAATTTTGCCAGTTTCAATGAATTGTGGGGTAGAATTGCATGCTAGCCATTTAATCAAGTCTTGATCGAATTCGACGGTGGAGTGACTTAATTTAGAACAATGTTTCCAAATTTTGCTTCTACACCTTTTCGATTGAGAGGTAATCTAATTCTAGCGTTATCTCTGTCGATTCGAATTTTGTAATTTTGTATAAACAGGTGTTAATTACTTTTATTCAAAGAACCAAGAGTTGGTTGAGAATTAGGGTTGTTTTTAGTGAGTCTCAAAAGGAAAACTAAAGAGACAATATTTGTTAGTGGTGGACTTGGACTCTTACAAGGCACGAGAGTGATAGTCTTGTCTGTTTTATTTTTCAAATGCTTCATATAAATGGAATGAGTGAGGTGTACGATTCTACCCAAGTGGAGATTGGAATGGAGAGTGGTCAAGTTAGGAGCAATGAGTTTGAGGCCCCTTCTTCTTTAAACCTCATCCAATATCTACATTTCCTTTTCCTCTTCAAAGCTTCCAGCCACGGCATTAGTTTTTGTTTTAAATGCAACTCATGATCGACAAACTCTCGACCTAAAAACATGTATAGAAAATTATAATCTCCCACTAAAATCTATAACACTACTGTGTGTAAGTTGGATAAAAGTTAGATTCTCCATTGACCAGTAGGACCCAAAAGAAATTAATTAATAAAAAATTAAGCCAACTATTTGTCGATCCAAAACAAAATAGGTTGTAGCTAGATACACGAATCAAATGATCGCTCAGTCCTTCGTCATTATCATCCAATTTGGAAATTGAAAAAAATATTTTAAAGTAAAAGAATTAGATTGGAAAGAGGTAGGGGCAGAGTCAATAAAGGTGGTATTAAATCCATGCAAGAGGACGAGCCGTAAATTCTTTAAGTTCAACCAATGAATTCATTAGGGAAATAAAAAGGCACATTATGATTAGATTAAGACAAGATGGGCTTGGCGACTATAAAAACCCGCCACATCTCGACCCTATACGTCGCTTCAAACTACTTCCTCAAATTCAAACAAACAAATGGCCAAGTTTATGTTTTGGGTCTGCCTCATCGTCTTGGCCGCACACTCTTTTGCGGGCTCCGAATCTCGTCCACTTTTTGGTTTACACTCAGAACCAAACTTTCCGGCTAACTCATACCGGCCAGCGCTGTTGGGTTCCAAGGACAACTTCCACATTGGGTTGGTTGCCGCCGAAGGCTCAGAAGGCATTCATCAACGTCAAGTGGCGCGTCGGTCGCCGGGAGGCCCTGATCCCCACCACCACTAATCTTCTCCCACGTATGTCAGAACGTGGCGCTTGAAGCCGGAGAAAGCTAAGAGTTACGGTTTAAGCATGTACTAAAAGAGTTTTGAGAAAGACAACAGCCACGATGAATAATTTGTACTGTTCTTGACAGTAATGGAAAGTTTTTTTCTTTTTTTTAACATGATACTGATACTCATACTTCGAGAACGCTTGTGGTTTTGTTATGGGCTTCTTTAAAGTGTCTTATTCCAATAAAAATGTATTTTTTACTTATAAATTCATGATCATCTTATGAATTAACAAGGTAGAATTTCCTCCCAATGGAATGTACATTTTCCCTTATTTTTAATATCATAAGAACAGCAAACGACAAAAGCAATTAATGATCCAATATGTATGGTCTATAAAAGAGTACGTTGAGATACTCTTTATGGTAGCACTTTAAAACAAGGCAGTCAAATATGATATCACACCCACCTCTAGGCTTTTGCTTCATTACAAAAAGGTGTTAAAGCAGCCGCCACTGAGTTAAAAATTAATACAGAAACGATGAATGCAAAGCACCATACAAGGAAGAAGACAAGCCAAGCCAAGCCGCCTTCTTGGCTTTGTGGTTAGTCAAGATTTTGAATCAATTTGTTCCAAATCAACTTTTTGTGTCTATTATGATCAAAATGATCAGATTTTGGAGAATCAAATAAGATAATGGAAGGGTGTCGTGTAGTTTAAAAGGGTTATGAGTCCAAAGATTTGCATGGAAAGTGTTCTTAGTTGAGTAGGTTTTCCACATTTAAAAATAGAAAAAAAAAAATCATTCTAATATTGCATGGAATTAGGTGACGTAGCAAATATGGAATGATTTGCCCTTAGTGCTATGACGTAGCAATTTAGGTGACTTAATAAAGTTGTTTCATTTTATATGGCAATTTAGGTAACGTGAGTTTGAGCTATTACAAATGATATCAGAGCAGACATCGAACAGTGTGCTAGCTAACTATTTGAGGTTCGAGTTTCTACATTTACCTCGTGTTCAGTTTCTATATTTCTACACAGCTCATAATTGGTTTCTATATTCACCTCATACTCGATGTCTCGTGCATTATGTACGTTCTCGTATATTGTATACAAGTTTTATGCATCATTTACACTTGAATGAAGTCGATTCATAGTGTCAGTGTTGTGCATTGATAATGATAGCAAGAGATTATAATCATTAGTTTGAGAAAAATAACGGCTGTACTTGGTCTCAGTCTTCAAATTTAGATCATCCAAAGAAAACAAAACAAAAACTCATAGATTGTATTTTCAACGTGCTCCACATTAGCCACAGATTTTTGTGTGTCGGAACCGTCGAAACCAGAGCCACAGCGCTGACAAACAAGTTGGGACTTCTAAAAGAATCCACCGTTTGCCAAGTGCCTGCCTTTTTTGTACACGATGACAAATGGAGTTCACTTAAGAAACTCACAATTGTTCCAACGCCCATAGTCTCAAGCTTTCCCCATTCTCTAACAATTCTATAATAAGATCCCCAAAACCCACAAAAACAGTAGCCTCAAAATCGAATCTTTTAACCTCTGATTTTCGTTACGCATGGAATCTGCTACTTCAATTGCCTCTGCACCTCATCCCACTTCAATTCTACTGCCAGTGGCTCCCAATGCACCAAGCGGCACGGCAGGTAGTCATCTCGCTCGGCGCCTAGTCGAGATCGGAGTCAAAGATGTGTTCTTTGTTCCTGGGGATTTCAATCTGACCCTTTTGGATCACTTGATCTCTGACCCTGAACTCAACTTGATCGGCTGCTGCAATGAACTCAACGCTGGCTACGCTGCCGATGGCTATGCTCGAGCCAAGGGCGTGGGTGCATGTGTGGTCACTTTTACCGTTGGTGGGCTTAGCGTGTTGAACGCTATTGCTGGTGCATACAGGGAAAATTTGCCTGTGATTTGCCTTGTGGGTGGCCCAAATTCCAACGATTATGGCACTAACAGGATCTTGCATCACACCATTGGGCTTCCTGATTTCACCCAAGAGCTTCAATGCTTTCAAACAGTCACCTGTTACCAGGTAACTTCCAGATTCAAGGGTGTTAATTGAAAATATGCTTAATGGGGTGTTTTTCAATTTGGTTTATGAAGTGGTAATGTGGCAGGCGATTGTGAATGATTTGAGTGATGCGCATGAGTTGATAGACACTGCGATTTCGACTGCTTTAAAGGAGAGCAAACCAGTTTACATCAACATAAGTTGCAATCTTCCTGGAGTCCCTCATCCTACTTTTACTGCAGATCCAGTTCACTTCTTTCTTGCTCCAAAGTATGATAAATTTTCTTCAATTATCGTCCCTTCCCTTTGAATGTGCCATATCAAACCTAATCATTTGTTATAGTTTGATGGTTAACGTTACTTGAGTTGAATGCCATATTTCTAGAGTAAGCAACCAATTGGGGTTGGAAGCAGCAGTTGAAGCAACTGCAAATTTTCTCAACAACGCAGTGAAGCCGGTGATTGTTGGCGGTCCCAAGTTAAGAGTGGCAAAGGCACAACGGGCGTTCGTCGAGCTGGCCGATGCAAGCGGATATCCGATCGCCCTTATGCCGTCGGGGAAAGGGTTGGTGCCGGAGCACCATCCACAGTTTATTGGGACATATTGGGGTGCTGTGAGCACCAGTTTTTGTGGGGAGATAGTTGAATCAGCCGATGCTTATGTGTTTGTTGGCCCTGTTTTCAATGATTACAGCTCTGTTGGGTACTCTCTACTTGTGAAAAAAGAGAAGGCTGTGATTGTGAATGTGAACCGTGTGACCATCGGTAATGGCCCATCCTTTGGCTGCGTTTTCATGGCTGATTTTCTAAATGCATTGGCCAAAATATTGAAGAAAAACCCCACTGCTCTTGAGAATCATCGCCGAATATATGTTCCTCCTTGTATCCCTCCCAACTATGCAAAGGACGAACCTTTACGAGTCAATGTTCTCTTCAAGCATATTCAGGTTTACCATATGAATCTTTAACAGTATAAAAGTTTCCAATTTCTTGACGATGGTGTTTTTCCTTTTTCTTTCTTACTTTCCAATAGAATATGTTGTCCGGTGACACTGCGGTAATTGCTGAAATTGGTGATTCATGGTTCAACTGTCAGAAGCTTCGTCTTCCTGAGAATTGCGGGTCAGCTTGGTTTTTTTTGTGTTTTTTAAAGCTTTTTTCAGTTGCAGAGTTGTAATTCTTTTGTGTGGCTCTGTTCAGCTATGAATTCCAAATGCAATATGGTTCTGTTGGATGGTCAGTAAGTGCCACTTTGGGATATGCTCAGGCCAATAAAGATAAGCGTATAATCGCCTGTATTGGTGATGGGAGTTTCCAGGTTTGCTATTAGCTCGATGGTTGAGTTTGATCTGATAACTCAAAATTAAGAACTCGAACTGCGTATAGACTCTTACAAATCATAAACTCATGAACTTTCAGGTGACGGCTCAAGATATTTCAACAATGATTAAATGTGGGCAAAGGACCATCATCTTCCTCATCAACAATGGAGGATATACCATAGAAGTAGAGATTCACGATGGTCCATACAATGTTATCAAGAACTGGAACTACACTGGAGTGGTGGATGCCATTCACAATGGTGAAGGAAAATGCTGGACGGCCAAGGTTAGCCCAAAGTTTTAAATCACTCCTAAACAACTCATCACGATTCATCCTTATTTAGTAATTCAACTTTTGCTCAAATCAATAGGTACAAACAGAGGAAGAACTAATAGAAGCAATTGCGACCGCGAATGACGAACACAAAGAATCATTGTGTTTCATCGAAGTTCTAGTGCACAAAGATGACACGAGCAAAGAGCTACTAGAATGGGGGTCTCGTGTGGCCTCTGCTAACAGTCGCCCTCCAAATCCTCAATAACCGACTGTTAGAGTGACATCAAAAAGAGAATAAAATAGCAGAGTTTTTCATTCATTTTATGTTGTATGCTAAAATGGAGAGCTGCTCTTCTCTTTTGGACATATTGTAAATGCTTGGGTTATGTGATTTTCCAGTCGGAAAATGCAGGTTTCATTGTCTAGAATAGCATATCATTCAATTTGCTCAAAAATGGTGAGAGACAAATAATTTAATTCGAACTTGGATGGGCTAAACCATATCTTTCACCAATAATCTAGACAAGAACAACTACCATTCTTAAAATGGTGAAATCTACTGCCATCTCTAACAATTATTTCTCTTTCAAATACTCGAGAAATGATCTTACTTACCTCATGGCAATCGCCACAAACTCTTAAATTCTTGATAATACGAATACAGTCACCAACTTGAGTCACCAGCAACCCAAAAGCAATTGCCAACCTTTCACTATGCTCTTTAATGGCAGTTTCTTTTTCTTCTTCCTCTATGTCATGCAGTACTGATGAAACGTTTGCTGAGTATCCCGCTGCTGCTATTCGTACTCCAATTGTCTCCAACATCTTGTAGATCTCTGTACATCGTTCATGTTCCTTATCTCCTGCCACAAATCGGTGAACTCTTCCTCCTGCTTCAATCAAGCTCCACCCTGCAATTTTGTTGGAGTTTCTGTCAGCCATTAGTCTCCTAATCTTGCTTACGTCTTCCCATTTTCTTAGTCTGGCATAGATACCCGCTAACTGGACATAATGCCCATTGTGAGTGGGATCCATTTGAATCAACTTGTTCCCAATCTCTTCACCCAGTTCTATAAATCCGTGAACCTTGCATGAACCAAGCACCGTTGTCCACAACACAGGGTCCGGAGGAGCAGGCATCCTGTTAATCATTTCAACAGCATCATAAACGAACCCAGCACGGCTGAAGAGATCAACCATGCAACCATAGTGTTCCATCTCTGGTATAATCTTATATGTGTCCGTCATTAGCTTAAAAAAACGTCTTCCCTCGCTGACTAAACCAGCTCTGCTACACGCGTTCAAGACTCCAATGAATGTCACGTTGACTGGGTAGAAACCCTGTGTTAGAAACTTTTCAAATAATGCAAGCGCTTCTTGGCCAAGGCCATGCGATGCTAAACCACAAATCATAACATTCCAAGTCCATTTATCTTTCTGGGGCATTCGGTCGAACAAGAATTTTGACTCATCAATACAACCGCACTTAGCATACATGTCAACTAGTGCTGTACCAAGAGAAGCAGTCATTGAGAATTTCAAGGAGTCCGCAATGGAATGGATCATTTTTCCATACTCAAGCATACCCAATTGGGATGCTGCTGCGAGCATGGACACCAATATTGCCTCATTCGGCCTCATTTTTTGCTCCCTCATTTCATTAAAGCAGTCTAACGCCTTCTCCAATTGCCCATTTTGAACACACCCAGATATCATCGCGCTCCATGAGATCACATCTTTCTCAGGCATTTCAACAAACAGCTTATCTGCAACATTGATCTGCCCAGCTCTAACACAACCAGCAATCATTGAATTCCAAGATACTATATCTCGACTACTAGGAACTTCATCAAATAGCTGCTTCGCACATTCAACTCTGCAATGAGTACAATACAAGTGAATCAACGCATTGCGAATGAATACGTCTTTAGCAAAACCAAGTTTTATGACATGGGTTTGAACTTGAATCCCTTCGCAGATAGCCAAAGCGTTACTGCAAGCTTGCAATACAAAGGTCAAAGTATGTTTATTAGGCGCCACAAGATTTCGGCGCATGTGTGAGTAAAGAGATATCGACTCGCAAGATAACTCCTCTTTTGCGCAGCACCGTATCATGTTATTGGTGGCAAAAACACTTGGATGAGAAATAGACTGATGAATTGAGAAGGCGTACTCATACGGCAGTGAAGAGGAAGAAACGGCAAGAAAAGCGAGGAGGTGACCCATGATGCGGCCATCATTAGCAAGGCCGAAGACGACACTACGAGCATGGGCTTGCTTAATTTGGCTAATCCCAGATATTGGGGGAAGAGAAGAAAGAGGAGGAGGTAAATGGGAAACGGTGGAGAAGACATGGAAATTCAATCTCTGTGTCGAAGTCCAGAAGATGAATTTAGGCTTACAGAGTAGCATAAAGGACGATGAGCCGTCACAAGTTCTCAAATTTAATTGGGTTCATCGATTGAATGGCATGGGTTTCCAAAAATTTGAACTTTTTCATTTCATTTCGGTTCCTCTTCTCTTTCTCTCTCCCATCTTTTTCCTCTTCAATACTTCTTTTTCCATCTTTATTTCTTCCTTCTTATTCTCTTTTCACTTTACAAAATTATTATTGAATTATAATAAATTAATAATAACTTATATATAATTTATTTCCACAAAAAAAAAATATAAAATAAATAAACTACTTATTTACTAAAATTATTAATTAATTAGTTAATTAGGAGTAGTTAGCTTATAAAATTTTGATTTTCCACTATAATTAACTAAATATTCTAGTGCATTATTTCATAAATAATTGATTTTGAATTTTATTATTATTTTATTAATAAATTATTACAATAATATAACATTTATAAGTATATCTCATTTAATATAATGTATTCCACCCTATTCAATATTTAATTTTTAAAATATAAATTATACAAAGTATTTATAATTAAAATAATTTATTTAATGATAATTATCCCGATTGATTACAAAATAAATTCAAAAACTTAAATTTTAACGCAAAAATACAAACATAAATTTGTATAAATTGTTTTAGTAATTTAACTTAGGAAAAATAAAATAATTAACAGTTAATTATCTAAAATTAAAGAATGAAATTATTAAAAATAATTTATTTATATAAAATGGGTGGTGAAATTATTAATGAAAAATAGTAGTGGTTTTATTTTTTATAAAAATAGAAAAATAAGTATGTGGTTTGAATTCATTTTATGAACGTGAGTCCCAAATGGATGGAGCAGTGGGTTGTGAAATTATTATTTTTAAATTTTTTGTGATTCCAATTTCCGCATGTGACTTAATATCCTCTTTCTTTTTGCCCCTCCCACAACCTTCACTAAACATCTCCGATCAACAAAAGGTTGATATAATACCGTAATTAGAGTAGTTTTCAAATTTCAATTTATTATACCCACCCTTTTTATTTAAACACGAGGAGGAGGAGGNGGAGGAGGAGGAGGAGGAGGATGATGATGATAAAATTAGGTGGAATAAATGGCTACACAATTCAGGGAAATACCAACTACCTTCATCTTCCTCCCTCCATGGCTCCCTCAATTCCTTCGCTTCATCTTGCTTTTGCCTTTGCCTTTGCCTTTGCCTTTGCCTTTTCCCTCCACTCTGTTTTTGGACGCTACACTTCCATCTTCAACTTCGGCGATTCCCTTTCCGATACCGGAAATCTCTATTACACCTGTTCTTCTCCTAATCCTGTCAATGTTTGCTTCCTTCCTTACGGGGAGACCTTCTTCCATCGCCCCACCGGCCGATTCTCCGACGGCCGTGTCGTCCTCGACTTCATTGGTCTCTTCTTAATTTCTATCCCAATTATATTATTATATAAAATCCTGATTCCAGATAACACCAACAACTCATCTCGATTAATTTTTGTGCAGCTACATGGTTGGGGCTTCCTCTGGTACGCCCATATCGGAGAGTGGGGCTGGGAGGAGAGGGGATTAGCGCTGAGGAATTTGGAAAGGGCTTGAATTTCGCGGTTGGGGGAGCAACTGCGCTCGATTTGTCGTTTTTTGAAGAAAGGGGAGTCCATAATGTGCCATCTCACGCCGTCTCCCTCGGGATTCAACTCCATTGGATCAACAAAACATACTCTTCCGTTTGTGCATCTTCTGCTTCCTCCGGTACGTTTTTCTTCATCGCTCTCTCTCTCTCCTTTAAAATTAAGCCAAGGGATCAACTTTTTATTTTTATTGGTTGTTTTTTTGAGTTCAAACCACCGACAGTTCAAATATTATGTTTACTTTTATATAATTTCTAGAAGTAAAAGGTAAAACAAATGAAAAATTGCCTAAATAATATCCGGAAACCATAAACAATGAAATTTAGATCTTAAGAGCCCTTCTATTTCCATGAATTTTGGTTTTTGAATCTTACCTTTTTTTGTTCACAGGGTGCAGGGATATATTTAAAAATTCGCTATTTATCCTGGGCGAAATAGGAGGCAACGATTACAACTACTTTTTGTTAGATAATCGAACCATTACAGAGGTCACATCTTTAGTACCATTGGTGGTTAAAGAAATTAGTTCCGCTATCACGGTAGGTCTAACTCTTTATGTTTCTACTTTATTCGCTACGACAAAAAAAAAAAAAAAAAAAAAAACCCTTTTTTTTTACGGACTCCTTTTCGTATAGGAGTTGATTGAGTTAGGTGTCGGCACTATAATGGTTCCTGGAAATCTTCCTCTTGGGTGTCTCCCAATATATCTCCAAGTGTATGCAACATCAAATCCAAGCCAATATGACCCCCAAAATGGTTGTTTGAAATGGTTGAACCAATTTTCTAAGTACCATAATGAGCAACTTCAACAAGAACTCGAGCGGATTAGAGCTCTCCACCCCCACGTTCATCTCATCTATGCAGATTATTTTAATGCAGTTATGCGCATTCTCAATGCTCCAAAAAAATTCGGTAAATCTATCCCTACTGACATTTTCCCATAAAGAAGAAGAGATGTGTAAGATTCATTATTAGTAAGGTGTTCTTGTTGTTTTGCAGGATTTACAAATCTCCACCAAGTTTGTTGTGTGGATGAGAATAGATCATACTACTTTCCAATGCCTTGTGGATTGCCATCGACAATTGTATGTGATGATCCTTCCAAATACGTTAGTTGGGATGGCCTTCATTTAACCGAAGCAGCATATAAATTGATAGCTACTAGTTTGATGCAAGCCTCATTCACGGCTCCTCAATTTAGTATTCTCCAACAAAATAGCTCCACCAAGTTACTACAATTACAATAATTTTTAATTTTCATCCTTATATTAGTATGCAATCATGACTTTCATTATCTATACTAATGCAAATGCAAAGTCATGTATAAATGTGATTGTCAACTCTATCATCTTATTAATACTAATATATAGTTTGTGTTCTTCTTAAGTTTGTGTTGAACCAATTTTCTGAGTACCATAATGCCTGAGCAGAAGCTTTTAATTTGCGAAAATCAAATTTTGTAATGAAATAATGGTGGATTAACTTTTAAAGCAGACGTTGGCTTCTTAAGATTTGGTCAAACTAAATATGTATGATGATGATGATGTGATAATAATAATAATAATAATAATAATAATAATAAATCTTTAAATATTTATTTCCAATGGGGCTATGAACAATAATTGCTTCACTTTGACAGAAATGATGCATTAATTATACATAAAGTAAAAGAAATCCAAATGAAAGAAATGAAGCAAAATGAATAGTTAATGACGAAGAACAAATAAAGGATCAAAATTCAGGTTCCTCCTCGTGATCCATCAACTTCCAAGACCCATCACTCTGTTGAACCATACCCTTATTCTGCAAACATCGCCAAGCCACTGGCACCAGATACTCCTCTTTCAACGCATCCAGGCTCTTATTCACCAACGCAATGTCCCTCTCAATCTCCAGCTTAAACCCTCCTTTACTCCCCTGCGTTCCTGCCACTCCATGCAGGTAACCCTCCAAATTATGCCAACTACTCAAGCTCCCTGGGCTCTTCAAGTACTTCGATTTTCGAGTGTCGATTTCCAGTTCCTCGCCCACGTCCGAGTAACCGATAATTGGGTAATTTGGGACAACGTCCATCGCGTTTTTCACTCGTAAAACGTGTACATCTTTGAGCTCCGAGAATACCCTTTTGAAATCTGAATCTCCCACTCTGGGGCTGGCGAAAACGAAGGACGTCACTGGAATTGGCGCTGCCTTTGGCTGCCTGCTGCCTGGAATGTTGAGTCCGCTTGCTACTATGTCTACGGCGTTTAGCGTGGCTATTGCTGCCCCAAGGCTGTGTCCCGTCGTGATTATGCTAATCTCTTCGTCCTTGTACTGCTCTACCAGCCTTTTCACCTCGCTGAGAACCTGTGTTAACAATGAGATAGAAAATAAAATTAGTAAGATATATATTATTATTCATATGTGAAATAGGATTCGAGAAGCAAATGAGAAAAAAATAAAATAATTAAATATGGAGAATAAAATAAAATATATTTTAGAAATCAAACCAAATTTGGATCTCATAGCTAAAATAAATATTTTTGAAATTAATCCCAATTTATTATTTATTTTTGTTAATGTAATTTACCAACCCATTAAATTGAAAGAATCCCACATGGGATAATAAGAGTAATATCATCTTCTTAATGTAAGGCCGACTTGCCTGGTTTCTGACGCTGGTCTTGGTAAAAGGAGAACGGCGATCATCGGAAGTGTAAATAGAATACCAACCCTGATGGACTCTGACATCGCTGGACTGCCCAAAGATTTGGGGAGCCGAAGTCAAAACAAACTCCATATCATCAATCCACTCCAAGCTTCTCACAGTGCCTCTCCAAGAAATCACAATATCTCTCCGCCCCAATTCCGCCGCCCCTTCGTCGGTCGCCACCGCCACGTACCCAATCCAATTCGATTCTTTGCTCCAAGCCTCCCTCGACAACGGCCTCACAATGAAAGCGTCCGGCACCTTCACTTGCGAAGTTGCGTACAAAAATTTGGTCACACTGTACTTGAATGGGTTCCCCTTTTCTAACCCGACTTTGGCGAAGAAATCTTGCTTCGAATACCGACTGCTTCCCGCGAATTTCGACGCCTTCTCGGTGTTGAATGTGTCGTAGGTTGCCTGCGCCATTTGTCCGTAGTGCAATATGTAGCGTCGGAGCTCGATTTGTAGTGGTTCCAAAAGGCCTTCCCAATTGTTTGACCCAATTAATTGTCGCCAATTGTTCTTCCCAGTAGTGTTGCCCGAGCTGCTGCGCTTATCCATCGTCGTCTTGGACTTTTTTTTGTTACCAAAACATCCCCACACTACCAGCTTTCTTCCACATTTGATTCCCACTCTTCTCTGCGAATTGCAATTCATTTTGCTCTTCCAAATTTGATGTGAATGAGATGAGCATAGATTGCAAAATTGGAGGTGGGTTTTGCTTTAAGAATTTATTTGTATGTCTCTAAACCACTTGGATTTTGGATTCCCAAAGCCTTTTATTGTATTTGGGGTTAGTTAAAAGATGAACATCGGCAAAGATATGCTTGGCTTTGAAGTCATCGACTGGTGGCCAAGGTGGTTGCGAGCTTGTCAAGGCAAGTATTGCCACCTCCACTTTCCCTGTCTTTGCGTTGCTTTTCAATGGAAAAGGGCATAAAGCAAGAAAACACTAATCCTACAGTTCAATCTTAAAACCCTGATCGCCCACCCGAATTGCTCCTCTCCTTTGCTGCATGCCCCACTAGACTTCCTGATGTTGGGTCTGCATCCATAACAAAGCCCATATTCGTTTAGATAAAAAAACAATTTTAAAAAGAAAGAATTTTTTTGTTTTGAATAAATAACAAAAATATTGATAGCATATAATTAAAGTAAAAAGAACTGAAAACTAGTCTATAATAAAGATGTGATATGGAAAGTGGGAGTGGAAGAGGGAAAGGGATTCAAAATTCAAAAAATGAAGAGAAGAAATGGATGGAGAAAGGGAAAGAGGGATGGTAAAAGGTTGTATTGGGAAACGAAATGGAGGAGAGGGGGGGTGGAAGGAAAGAGCATTGATGGCTTTGGCTATGGCATTTAGTGCAATACTATGAGCAGCATGGCCCTATCCTCTTCTCTCTTTTTCTTGCCAGACTTGCTTTTTGGCATTACATCTTCCTATTCAAACTTACCTCACACCTCGCCATCTTTTCCTAAATTATAAATTTGGTAATTATGTTTAACATTAATCGTCCTCGACCGGGAGATATACTCTAAACTAAATAAATAAAAGCTACAACATTGGAATAAGAGTAATCGTAAAATATATGATAATTGAAAAAGGGTTTTAAGAATTGAAGTTATGATCTAAGTTGACTGAGTTTAAGTAGACGATAAAAGAAAAGGTGGCAGGATACGAGGGAACAACCTTTTTTAATGTCTCTAGGTCGGGTACCATTTTAGCCCTTCATACCAGAAAACAAAAATATAGCTCAATTATTCGTAGTGTGTGATGTCCACAATTTAAAATTAATACGCTTGAGATCAAATGGATTCATGTTAATTTGAAAGAAAGACACTAATATCCTAAGGCCAAAAGGGGGAGATGGGGAGAAATTTGAAGGGGTGTGGAAGATTTGGCATTGGCGACTATGCCGCTGCACCCAACAATCAACATTTGGCATTTGGAGGAGAATAAGTAAGGACCACGCACATTGCATAAAATGTAGAAATACGTAGATATTAATTGTATGTTTGTGGCATTCCCTTTCATGCTAGCTTTCCTCACATGCTGCCGCTACCGCTACCCCTCCCCTCACCTCCTTGCTTCTTTCATGAATACACCGCCAAACATACCCACAATTATGTCATTGGATTTAAATTCCAAGAATAACCCATTTCTTCACTTTTGGATGGCTTTTAATGTCACGATGTTATAAAGCAATTCTGAAATTAGTATAATGCTGTTTCCCGATGTGCATTTGGTAATCCTTTACTTCCAAGTTCACGGATCTCTATTCCTTTACAACAACTACAACAAGCATAGCGTACATCAGAAAATTGACATTTGAAAAGGATTGTACTTTGATATTACAGAACCATTCCAGTTTTTGCAAATGCTATCTTTCGATAAATGAGAGGGCTAGCTAAGCCTTGGCTGGGTAATGGTGAAAATGATTTACACAAGACGTGGGGGGTGTGCGGTAAGTTAGTTAATGGTCAGTGTTGAGGCATTGAATAGGGAGGGAAAATGATGCATCTTTTCCCTTATTAATTCAGTTATTCATCTTTTTCCTTCCTCTCTCCATTTTGAGAAGTAAAATGGGTTGGTGAAGAATGAGTAAAAGTTGTGGATGTTAGACGAACACGACTCTCCACAATGGTATGATATTGTCCACTTTGAGCATAATCCCTAAATTAACCGATGTGGGACTTTCATCATCCAACACCTCCCCTCGAACAAAGCATGCCTCCCCTTAATCGAGGTGCGACTCCTTTGGAGTCTTAGTCATTTTTGACTGCCTTCGTACCTTCAAGGAAGCTTGACTGGCACGGCTAAGTTTAGGGCATGACTCTGATACCATGTTAGACGAACACGACTCTCCACAATGGTATGATATTGTCTACTTTGAGCATAAGCTCTCATGGCTTTGCTTTGGGCTTCCCAAAAGGCCTCATACCAATGGAGAGTATATTCTTAGATTATAAACTCATGACTATTTCCTAAATTAACCGATGAGACTTTCATCATCCAACAGTCGAAAAGGAAGAAAAAAAAAAAAAATCTTAAACAGCTTAATTAATAATTAGTGGGAGGGTTTTAATTGGCAATGATTAAAATTTTAGCAACAAGGCAAGTTACCAAAACTGTTCAAAGCAAAGAAAAGATGAATGAAATTAACAAAATGTTAATTTAAGTAGCTTTTATTATAAAGTTGAATCCTCTCACTACGCCTCCACTATGCCTGCTAACTTTATTTTAATACCAAAATTTAACCACTCTCTATTAAATAAATTATGGAAGTATGTATTTAATGGTGTCAAATAATAGTTGTCGAATTTTTATTTTTGAATTATTTATTTAGTTTTTAGGTTTAGAATTGAAAAGGGTTGGTATGTTGTATACAAAGTGGGTTTACATAACTTTCCATATAGCTTAGATTAGTAAATATATTATTTATAATATATAGTTTTTTAGTCATTCCCCCCACTTTAATAACCATTGCATTTGCGAAATCAAAGTATAAATCTTATTGTGATTCTTGATATATGTTTGCATAAAATATTTTACTAAGGAAATAAATAAAAAAAGAAATAAATTTGACGATAGAACTCTCCCGGGGGCTGGAAGCGGAGAGAGGGGCAAAAGTATTATAAAAATAATTGTGTGGCGATAAATCGCGAGAAATTGGTTGAAAAATTATTGAGCTGACCGTTGGAAGGGGAAGGGGTTTCTACTAGTTTGTGGAACTTTTTATTACTCGGATGCCTGCCCCACCCTCAAAGCCCACGCGCCCTCAACTCCAACGACTGCTTCATTCCTTCATTCCTTCCCCTTCCATCACGCATGTACTTGTCAGGGCCACAAAGCGAGTAGAATAGCTTTACATACTCGCCGCGATTGTTTACTTTCTTTTTCAAATTGGCGAATGAGATCCAGGGAAATACGACCGTTCCTCGTGATCGACGCCATTGCCCTCTTGCGTCTGTTGTCTTCGTCGCTTCTCCCACCCAAACCCAAACGTTCTCTGTTACTTACTTTTTTTCCTTTTAACAATTCTGAAATTTTTTATTTACACAAACTCCAACTTCTCTTTATCTCTCTCCCTCTCTTATTCGCTTTCTCTCTCAGATGACACGAAGACAAGGACGTTTCGTTCACACTCTAAAGTAGATTGAAAATTGGAGGACTGTAAAACCTCAGTCCCGACCTTACCCCGAAGCTCAGAGAGATACAGACAGAGAGAGAGAGCTTCGAAATGGTAGCTGGGAAGGTGAAGCTCGCAATGGGGCTGCAGAAGTCTCCGGCGTGTAGAAAGGTTGAGAGTTCACCGAAGCCATCCACCCCGGCACAGCCTTCTCCGAGCTCCGGTAAAATTTCTCAGAAAACTGTCTTCTCCCGCTCGTTTGGAGTGTATTTCCCGCGCTCTTCTGCTCAGGTTCAGCCTCGACTGCCTGACGTGACGGAGCTCCTCCAGTTGGTCGAGGAGTTGCGTGACAGAGAAGCGCGATTGAAGACTGACCTATTGGAGCACAAGCTGTTGAAGGAATCTGTCGCCATTGTTCCTATGCTTGAGAACGAGATCGCTACGAAAGATGCGGAGATTGAGAGAGCGTCTAAGCGGATACTGTTCTTGGAGGCTGAGAATGAGAGATTAAGAGTTGAAGTGGAGGAAGTTAAACAGAGTGTGGAGGAACAGAGGAGAGAGAGTCAAGAGAGAGTAAAAGCAATGGAAGGTGAAATCGCGGAGCTGAAGAAAATGGCGTTGGATCGACGAAGAATGGAGCTTATTTTGGAGAACGACGAGCTTTCGGCGTCGCAGAGGTTCCAGGGATTAATGGAGGTCTCGGGAAAATCTAACCTAATCAGGAGCCTGAAAAGACCGACCAAGTTTTCGGATACTGTTGTTACTCAAGACAATCATAAGGTTGAACAACCAGAGGCGAAGAAAGAAGAGGTTGAAACCGAGAGACCGAGACACTCGCGAAGTAATTCTGAAGAACTCGCCGAGTCCACTCTATCTAACATAAAATCGCGAATACCTAGGGTTCCAAAACCTCCTCCCAAACCTTCTTCCTCTTCCTCTTCTTCTGCCACTTCTTCCTCCTCCTCCACATCTACTGGCTCTTCTGGTGACGCTGAGAAAAAGATCCCAGCCCCACCCCCTGTCCCAACCAAGCCAACGCCACCGCCGCCTCCTCCGCCACCTTCGAAGTCGGCTCCGCCTCCTCCTCCACCGCCTCCCAAGGGTAAGAGGCCGACGTCGGCGAAGGTGCGACGAATACCGGAGGTTGTGGAGTTCTATCACTCACTAATGCGGAGGGATTCTCGGCGTGAACTCGGCTCCGGTGTTACGGAACCGCCGTCCTCCGCCAATGCTCGTGACATGATCGGAGAGATCGAGAACCGGTCCGCTCACTTACTCGCTGTAAGTCACCGGTCATGTACTCTGTCTCTTAATTTTTTCTGGTGTTTAATTTACGATTATACCACTATGCTGAGCTTTTTGTCAGTGAGAATTGACTAGTCCTCAAATTTTTTGGATTATTGAAGAAAATGTCTTTTATATTTTTTGGTTTTGGATGAACGAACCCTTTTTTTTTTTTTTTTAATTAGTATTTTAACTTCTAGATAATGTGAGGTTCCAATGAACTCCGGACAAATTTCAATCAGCGGAAATTCAAGAATCCAGCCAAATTCCGGCCGGAATTCATGATTTCCAGAAATACAAAAAAACAACTCTGTTTCTTCTTCTTCTTATTATTATTTTCTCTCTCTTTATTTTGAATAAATGATTTATTTAGTTTTTATTATTAAAGTAAAAAAAAAACATTATGTCAATTATCTTTAAAAGAAATCTCAATTTTTTTAATTTTGACCAACAAAATTATTTGCATTGATTAGATTGCATCATGGAACAAAAATTCAGTTTTATAATTTCAAATATAATTTTGATAGGGGTTGGTACCTAAATAAAAAATAGTTGATGAATATTTATTTGGATTTTATTATCTAATCGCTTTATTTTTATTTTCCTCTCAAGACTGGCAATTCTGTAATTTCAAGTTGAAATGTTTACTCAATTCACATGGCTTTTTCTTTTTGGAGGTTAAGTAATTCAAATGTACCCTTGGCCTCCCCCTCTCGTTTTTCAAATACAAAATAGAAAAGAAAATAAAAGAAAAGAAAAGCCAAGGCTAAACAAAGCGAAAGCTAATCATAGAGAATTAATTTTGTTTGAAGCCAATGCCAAATAAAGTTTGATTTTGAGTAATATCAACTCCAACATCTATATATTGAAGAAAAAAAAAAAGTTACTTTCATCATTATTCTTTTTGAGTTTTGTTTTTACTATGATTCTCATGAACAATCACTCCCCCATGTTACTTGCAGATAAAGACGGATGTAGAGACTCAAGGGGATTTCATAAGGTTCTTGATCAAAGAAGTTGAAAATGCTTCATTTACTGACATTGAGGACGTTGTGCCATTTGTGAAATGGTTGGATGATGAGCTCTCATATCTGGTGGATGAAAGAGCCGTGCTTAAGCACTTCCAGTGGCCGGAGCAGAAGGCCGATGCTCTACGTGAGGCTGCATTTGGCTATTGTGATCTAAAGAAGCTGGAAGCCGAAGCGTCATCCTTTCGTGGTGATGCCCGCCAGCCCTGTGGTTCGGCTCTCAAGAAGATGCAAGCTTTGCTTGAAAAGTATTCACCATCCTACTAATTGATTTTCACCTTTACTCTTTTAGTTTTGTTTCTTAGTGTCTGTTCTTTATGCGCAACAGGTTGGAGCATGGAGTATACAATCTGTCTAGAATGCGTGAATCTGCAACTAAGAGATACAAAGCATTTCAAATTCCAGTGGAATGGATGCTTGATAGTGGAATTGTGAGTCAGGTAAATTCCCCATCTCTCTCCAAATTAAACAAATATAGTTTAATTCTTGTAGCTTAGTTCGGCTGGTGGGTAGGAGTATCCAAGAACAGATGACTGCTCTGATTAATTAAAATAATCAAGTTGTTGATCCATTTAGGTGTGGTCCCTTTTAATGGTGGATCCGTTGTGGGAGAGACAGGGAAATAACTCTGACAAACTCTACAGCGTAATGTAATATAAATATGGAGAATAGTTAAGAAGATGACAAAAAGGATGTTTTGATTTTGCCTTATTTTCCTCTACCCTTTGCCTGCACGCGCACATGGGAATTCCCAGATTTCCAAACTTCACCTTCTTGTCTGCTTTATATATGGCTCTCTTAAATTATGGGGCTAGCAAGAGAATCAGATTCTTCTTGTTTGCTGTATGCAAAAAATGATTCTTTTTATAAGTTTCTTCAGGATGAATAAGCATACTGGAAGTTGTTTGATAATAAGTAGTATTCGTGCATTTTATAACTCAAGTAAGCCCTTGGAAGCTCCGGAATGCATTGTTTTAGAAAGAGAGAGTACATTCACGAATGTTAGAAGTACTTAATTGTTTGCGTTCAAAATATGGTATGATGGTGGTCCAGTAGGAGCCAAGTTGGGTATGGTTTAATACGTTCACGTGGTATTAGTTAAGTTATTGGGTTGAAATGAAATGGGTCTGATCTGAGTCAATTAATGTGTCACAGATCAAGCTTGTCTCTGTAAAATTAGCAATGAAGTACATGAAAAGAGTATCCGCAGAGCTTGAAACAGTGGGTGGTGGACCTGAAGAAGAAGAGTTGATTGTTCGAGGCGTTCGATTTGCTTTCCGTGTGCATCAGGTAATTTTAAGGGGACCGTCTCCTTATTGACATTAATTGAAGTCTGTGGTTAACTTCGTCATAAACTTCTTATTATGTGCAGTTTGCTGGAGGGTTTGATGTGGAAACAATGAGGGCATTTCAAGAGCTGAGAGATAAGGCCAGTTCATGTCACGTACAATGCCAAAACCAGCAACATAAGTACGTATGCAGTAGCAACAGGCCTACAACTTGTTAATCTGCAGCAATCTCAGCTTCAGAGGGCTCTGTCTTTTTGGGTGTAAAGATCATGTTTGTGAATATTAATGGCGGCGGCGGCGGCTTTGTTGGGATGGAACTCCAATTTATCCATTTAAAAAGCAAATGAACTGAAGTGAGGTGATATTATTATTATTAATTATATGGGGGAAAAAGGAGGGGAGGGAGGCCAGGCCATTTTCTTCGTTCATATGCATTCAACTTTCAACCTTTTCCTCTTTATATATGCTCTGTCGTCGTCCTCTGAAAACACCGGCAACTGTTGAGTGGTTGATGCTGAATGAAGGGTGTTCTTTATAATATTCTTCTTCCCTCGTGTATTCTTATTCTTCTTCTTCTTTTTATTATTTTAATAAGTAACTTTGCTCTAATTTATTCATAAAGTCATCTGTTGTTGAGTGTAGAGTGACAACAAATAAATAAATATATATCTGAATATGATTTACACTTAAAGTTCTTTTGATCAATTTAACTAATATGGTGTAAGATTTTTTATATTGATTTTAATAGCAAACAAATTTTTTTTATATTAATTTTATGTGTAAAATCTTAAAATATTGAAACTAAATAAAAAATAAAAATAAAAGAACTATAATAGAATATTCTCTTTTTTAATATCAAATTTAGGGCAATCCTTGTAAATCCGTTCGGACAGTGGACTTGGATTTGTAGCTTTCTTACGCATTTGGCAACGCGTCAGCTGCCAGTTCATTGGGTAACTGATTTCAGGTTTCATTCTTACCGTCATTCAAATAATCATCCTTCATCTTCTGCGCATTTGATCTGCCCTCGAGTTTCTCGCCTTGTCAAAGCTGCTGCTGCGTCGTCCATGGAGGTCGAGCGAGGTGCACAATCTGCTCCCATGAAGCTCTTGTTTGTCGAGATGGGTGTTGGCTACGATCAACATGGGTGAATTCTCAGCTCTTTTTCTTGTTATACTTACAAGTGTTAATTTCAGGAATGCAATTACAAACTCGTTTTCAGAGAGAAAAGAAGGAGATTAACGAGTGTATTCTCTTTTGCCACAGTCAAGATGTCACGGCTGCTGCAATGCGAGCCTGCAGGGATGCCATATGCTCCAATTCGATTCCAGCATTCCGTAGAGGTATGTCTCAGTGGATTTCATATCCTCGCGCTATTTGTTATCTGTTTAATTAATCATGTGCCAGGAGATATGAGTTCCTGAATTAAGCTCCTTGTTCTTGGCAGCTTTGATTTAACATTAGAAGTTAAGCTATGTAGTCTTTCCTTACTCCATAATAGGCTGTTCGTGTGCTTTCTGTTTATTTTGGTTGGTAATGCTTGAATCAGTGCACTCTACCTCCTATAAACTACTTTCATTTACGCATATATGGATCTTGTTTTTATTTGAGTAGTCATGACACTGTTCTGGACTTATATTCAAATTCAGAATCTCATTTTTATGGACTTCTGCCTTCTGCAAATTAAGTTTATGTTGAAAGAATGCTGCTAATTTCTTTATGTTTAATATCTTAATGGGGACTAATGACAAGGTGTAATGTAGGTACCATTCCTGGAGTCTCATTTGGAGAGATGAAACTACAGATCAAACTTGGAGTTCCACAGTCGCTTCAACAATCCTTGGATGTTGAAAAAGTCAAGTCCGTCTTTCCATAGTGAGTGCTGAACTATTTTAAGTTTGATGACTAAATTTTTTTGGGGAAAACACAGAGCACTCTTTCTTGTGTCAAGCTATTCCTTTTTATTGATAATATGTAGCTGTTAAGGGCTACATCTTGTGTTTGAGGTCAGCTCATTAGTATTACTGATACAAACACAGTTCATAATCCTGACAATGGGATGAATAAGTTAAACTACTAGCCAAGCTATCTTTGCAAAATAACCTAGCAGATAGGGGATGGAACAGTAACTAGGCACAAAAGCAAATGTAATAAGCCATAGGCAACAGAAGCTGCAGCAAAGATTTGTTTTGGCTGCTCAACTGTAGAAGAAGGCCGATTAGATTAAGATGCTGTGCTGGTTCGTGGCTTGCTTTAATGCCCCTCCCCCACCCGAACTTGTGGGGGTTTCAATCACTCTAAGCTTCTCTGTAGAACGTAATATTTGTAGGCAGCTTGAGCCTTGAGGTTAAGTGATGAGGATTTGCAAGTGTTGCCTTAATTTATTTACACTGCAAAGAATTTTCAGTCCCATACATGTTAAGTCCTGCAGGGCCCCTATTGCACTGAAAGTTATTGGATCACTTTTCAATCCATGTTTACAATTTCTGGTTCCTTGCTTATCAAAAATTAAGCGTGACAAGCTTTCGCCTCACTATAGGTTAATTCCAGATGCATCTCTTATTACTTTACCAAAAAGCAATCTAATTAATCAGCATCCTTCAAGGAAAAATATTTGAACAAAATCTGTAAGGAACCCTTTTACCCTTGTTTTGGTTAGTTCGTGTGATTAATATGTAAGAACATAGACAAGAGTAATATCTCGAACACAAGTAGGGAAGAGCATGATTTAGAGTTGATGAAGGCACCCAACTATGAACAATTGTTGTGAACTGTTAGAGATAATCTCTTGGAGCTTGTTTTAGACTTTGTAAGGCCTTGTTCGGTTTGCATACATGATACATCTGTAAATTTTTTTCGGGTCAAAATGTCCTCCTGTTCTCTCAATTCAAAGAGGCGTTATTTATGTTCAATTACTCTAGTTCCAAGCCTTTTACTAATGTTATGGCTATCAACAGACTTTCTACACTTAACCTCAGCTGACTTGATCACTTGGAAGTTTTTTGAGGAGATAGACAGCCGAGGGATTGAGGCTGTGAGGATTCACTGTTGGTGGGCCAAGATGATATAAATAATCCTTAATCTCCAAACTCTTCGTTCTTATCACGTGTCAAAGACTCAAAATAGAGATGCTTACTAGGTTCTTTTCTAATCGAGGGCCCTAGGCACTCATATGTCATTTCTCAGTTTTAAAGGACTAGATACTTGTTTGGGATCTAGGTTATTTATTATTATCATTTTAATTCTAGGCTCTGCCAAATAAGTTCTGTCTCTTAGATTGATCTGATAGGAGTGTATTCAGCCCCTAAGCCAGCTATAAGCCTGTAACAGAGATGATGAAGTCTGAGGTTTAGATTCCTTTTCCAATATGCCAAGATTCTCTGAGAGCTGCTTCACCTTGCTCTGATAATTGTCAAGCTAAATGCTCCTTTCTTTGCCCTCTGGGTTTGCCACCACAACACCCTTTTAGTCTTTTCCAAATTTTCTGAGCTACTTGTGCTGTAACCTCCGGAGTGAGTGGGTTGCACAACCATGTAGAAGTTGATCAGTAGTCTAGTAACTAACTTCGTCAATTTGGCTTCAAAATTTATTTTTCTGTGCGAATCATGATTAACTACCCTGTTGCTTGCTTTTCTGTTGGTCTGCTATTTCGATTTAGTACTCTTGGAACCAGTTATTTTGAAATACCATGTTAGTGAGAAAGATTGTTTGAATTGACTAACATTATCTCCCTCGGATGATAGTGAACACCTCTAAACTATCGTTTTCGGAAGATTATTGAATCTTTCCATCATTTGATTTACTGCAGTGGGAAGATTCTGAATGTTGAGGTTGTCGATGGTGGCTTAATATGCTCCAGTGGTGTGCATGTGGAAGAAATGGGAGACAAAAATGATGACTGTTACATAGTAAATGCCGCCGTATATGTTGGCTACTAATTCTTGTTGCCTTATATTCCTTTCGAAGACCTTGAGGATTATTTACCAGTCATCTTTGATTGTAACTATGCAGTTAGTTATGCTTGATGTATACATTAACGTTTCAGTTTCCTTGGAGATATTGCTAGAACCGCAGGGTTATTTCTGGGCTCGATTAATCTCTCAATTTTAGTATTTCTTGGTTTCAACGTTCTGCAATATACTGTTTCAAACTCATTTTCTGGTTATCAACATCTATGATCATTAAACGAACTGCCCATATCCAGTTCGTGGAATGATTCAATCGGACCCATATCTTAAAGATGCGCAATAGAGTATTTTATTCCAGTTTAATACCAAGCAAGATGCCATCTTGATACCATCTCACTTGTATTCTTTCCTTATCGATGTGAAACAATTTTCTGAAACTGCAACAAATAAAATCATCAATTACTTTGTACAATTGCTTTGTTGCCATTACATATTTTTCTCCCAATTCCCGTTAAGGTGGTTAATTAGATGAATGAAGTTCTTTCTTCTAACACTTCCTGTGAGGAATTGCAGAGACGAAAAGAACCCCAAGTGTTTCAGGCTTGGCCTTCACATGGTAAAAACTGCATAGAGAAGCTGGTTCCAAGTGTCGGGCAAGCCGGGAAGGCACCAGTGGCTGCAATCTGTTCCTCCGCGTTCCCCGCTGTAAGTAGAGGGATGTGCATCTTTCCGGAGTTGCGACAACGTTGTGATGTCCAGCAAGAAAACGGGCTTCCTTATTCTACTCAGCACTCTCTTCACAATTTCCACCGCGGGTGGCGCCCCTGCTGGATACAGTGACCCTGAGAGCGGTACGCTTTCTCCATTGCAACTCCTCCTTGGTTGGTTCCAATCCTTTCCCCTGGTAAAAAGTATTAACATCAATTTTTCCAGTCGAGAAAGAAAAACAAAGTTATATTCTTAAATTCTGCAGAAACTAGTTGAGCAGGTATAACTAACGGAGTTTTCTGGTGTGAAAATTACTGCTTGCTCAACAGCAAAATAGTTAAAAAGAAAAGGAGGAATAGCAATGCATTAAATAGGTAGACATAAGTAGGACATTGTTTTTCGTCGGCAGATGAAAAAGCGATTTGCATGTCAATTTCCATTTTCATGTATACACTTTTACAGACCTCCGATGACAGGCGTGATTTTTACTTACTCATAATGAGTGGGGGAGATTCCCTGGAAAATGACTCTGGTTTTGCTTGGATCAACATTCATGTCCACCCATCTTGCCCAGGTGGTCAGCCCTTGATAGAAGGCCTCCAGACGATCCATATCTTTCTTCACTGCACTTCCTACTTGCACATAATCCCACCTGAGCAACAGCACTCGCAACCGTCAGATTTTACCTTACCATCACCAACCACATCAGCATGATGAAGAAAAAAAAGAGGTTGATCTTACGCTTGGGATCTTCCAGTGTGGGTCCACCAGTGCCAAGAGTTGAATATGAGCACGTCCATTCCCCTCCACACATTGCCTCCTTCAATGGAATCAAGCTTTAGTACTCGTCCAACCTTCTCTCTCACTACGTCCACAAGGTAGGGCGTTCTGTGAAGAAGCAAGCTTACTCCATACTCCTGCACACACCAGATTGTTCCCTCTTCTTCATTGGTTAGGTATATTATTATAAATTATTGAACAGAAAGTTATTATTCGTGTTTATTATTATTATTATTATTATTATTGTTTGCATATGGTTTTGTTATATTATTTGTTTTGTACTCTTGCAGGAGAACCCGAAAAACAGCTTTTGAAAAAGTGAATAAAGAATAGAGAATAAAGAAGCAGACAATTAGTATACTGTGAAGTGGGAGATTTTGAAACAGAAAATTGGAGATAAAGAAAAAGGGGAAAGAACTCGCCTCGAAAATCACAGTAGAGAGTGATTCCCTCCTGACTATGGAGATTTTGGCTTTTGGTGCCGACGCTAGGATCATACATGTCAAGGATTGCCACATGTTCAGACTCAGTGAGTCGCCTACAAACATTATCCTCTTCCCTCTCCACCTACTCAGAAGCTCCAACCCATTAAACCTTCAAAGAAATGAACACATTTTCTTAGACAGACAGAGAGAGCTGCTTTGATTTTGCTCCCACATTTTCAGAGAAGGAAGCTTGAGATTTGCAAGGAGAGCAGGATGGCCAAAAATGGAAAACCTTACAAGAAGGAAAGAAAAGAATGGAGGAGTAGTACCTTGGAAGATCACAGAAGTCAGGTTTCCAGGTGTACTTGAGGTAAGATCGATCGGGTCTGCCATACTTTTGGCAGTTAAACTCAGGGTCTATGAATGGACAGTTTGAAGATTCATAAAGAGGCAAAGAAGGATCAAAAACCCATTTGCCTTGGAACAAATTGCACCCCCTCCCTTGCTTGCTACTTCCCACATTGCTTATGTTATAGAAATCCTCAGCTTTAGCAGCTCCAAGCGAAAAGAGAAACAGAAGTTGTAAAAGCGGGAGAGACAGAGCTCTGAATCGAAAACCCATCTCAGATTTTGGGCTCTGACTGAAAAGAAAGGGAGGGGAGCTTTGGGGAATAGAAATAGAATAGAAAGAAGCAAGTGGGTCTATATAGAGACAAACAAGAGAAAAGCCTGATTATTATCATCATCATCGTCATTATCATGACTATTATTTAAATCTTTTAAAACTTCATTCCATGAGCTGGGAATTGAATTATCTTGGCTGGATTGATGAAGGCAAATACAATTGTGGGAGTTGAAATTGAGAGTGAGTTGCAGTGCGCTGGTTTGCACATCGAGGGCCATAGCATATTACCCACCAAGCAACGATGCACATGGCTCAATGATGTTTTGGTAGTCTAACTACCCAACTTTATTTCTTATTTTTTTATTCTACCTTTTAGTTTCTTCATTCAAACATCCATATAATATATGGATGCAATTACATGTATTAAAGGATTCCAAAGTTAGGATCAAAGTGAGTTTGAATGATTTGGGGGAATCAAGTATGTCCCATCAGCCTAACGTGTTGCTAAAGCTATGTTGATGTTCTTATGTATGATAACTTCATCACATATTCAAATCAAATATTATTACCCTCATTTTGGATGGAGTATGCTTCTTCAACAAAAATCCGGCTACTTTCTCTCATTTTTTTTTTAACATTTAATATTATATTTTATCTAATAAATTATATTTATGAAATTAAATAACGTAGAATGTACTTTATTACAGCCACGTAGGAATTAATTATAGTAAAGTGAGCACCACACGATTAACTTGGGGCTATTCTTTTGCTTTCGTAGGTATGAAAGTCAAAAAGAAATTAAGATAACGACCCCTTTTTTTTCTTTTTATAAATATATATATATATAAATAAGTTGAGAATTGGAATTACAGTGATTTTTATAAATACTGACGTAAGGAATTAAAGCTTTGCAATAAACATACAAATTTAAATGAAGAGCTTATAATTTATGAGCTTTAAAGGCGAGGATTGTACGAAAAATGGGTCTGAGGCTCTGAGCCGCCAGCCCCACATCCCAAACAACCTTCCAAACACAGACCGGGTTAGGTCGCATGCAATTTTCAAACTTGTATTTTTACATTAATATTCGAGTTTCACAAGAAGTTTAGGCCTCCATCGATGAATTTATTGCTGTCTTGGCACTTTGCCTAAGTGGGTTTGATAGCACTGCGCGTAATAACTGCATCACTCCTTAACTCGAGTGTTGACCCATTTGCACTGGTCTACAAAGTCTTTATCTTGATTAATAGCGACCGAAAACAGGATTTTTCAATTAAGAATGTGAATTAACTTTCTTGGAAATCGTTTTTTTAAGGTTTGACAGTAAAATTTAAAAATATCCCCATATAAAATAAACATCTGTTTGTGTAAAGTTTGGATATAAATGGAGAAGGGAGAAGAAAGGAGGGTGGGTGGGTGGGTGATTATGAATGATTGGAGCCTCCTAATTGGTCATGCTCATCAATGAACAAGCTTAAGGAACAATCAATGTTTGGTTAAGTAAGTAGTAAACAATCAATGTTTGGTTGTTCAAAGTTAAGATTTAGACTAACTAATTATCCTCTAAAAATGGTCAATCTGCTATCATTTCAAATAAGGCTGCTGCTGGTGGGCTAGTGTTGCTGTCTTCATTTGAAGCTGGAGGCCCACTTACGAGTGCAATTTGGTGAGCCTACTCCTCCCTTTATTTTCAAATCAAGCTGCACAAAAACATTTCAGAAAAGAAGCACTTCTATGCTTTTCAGGCGTGTTTCAACCACTCTATTACTCGTCACAACTATCATATTTACCCAATCATGTTCACTCCTACCCTCCATTATACTTCGATTAGTCCGTGTGTATTTATCTTTTTGCACATCATCATTAAATTAATATTAAAATATTGTATTGTTTCTCTTCGTATTGAAATATAGTTTGCACGATGCGATGCGACTGGTTGTAGGGTATATTCAACCACTCAGCTCTCATCCTTATTGCTATGAACACAAAAATTATCATCAATTTCTCAGGCATGGTGCCATAAATTGTCCAATAGTTGCTTTCTTCGTCTCTCTCCATGGTTGAATTACCTTCTAGATGATTCATTGTGACGTTTTGTTGTTATCGGTCGACTTTGTAGATTAATATAACTTTATTTTTGTGACTGAAATTACCTCTTATATTACCGGATGATAATTATAAATATGTGTTCATATTTTTTGTTGTTCATAACTCTGTAAGATCAATGAGTTGGTTCTTACCTGATGCTCACGGATAATACAACCTGGATATGAATGAAGTTGATCGTTAAAAGTGGTTTTTTATTTTTCTCTTTTAAATATACACACGTGTGAAGCACATGAGTGATGGGCTTTAAAGAGCCCATATGGATCTTGAATTGGGCCTGTCCGGATGCGGTCGTGATCTTGAGAAACCCGGCGCGATCTGAACAACCATATCAGGATAAGGCTCCTTCTTCCTCCAAACCAAAATTAGCTGAAAGGGGGAAACAACAGTCGGTCTAACAATGGCAGCGATATCGGTAATTTCGTCCCTATGTGTTTCGACCGTCCGCGTTCCTTCAGCTTCACTTGTATTCTCCACTGGCTCTAGAACTTCCTCCATATCTCTAAATACCGCAAACAACGCTTCTGCCCGTCCTGGACTGCTTCATTGTTCGTTTCTTCCTTCTTCCTCCCTTTCGTGTTCTTCATCTTTCTCAGGTGAGGGATTATTTCACTCCAATTTATGTATTAGTTCAAGTAATTTAATGATTTCGCATTATTGCTTGCTCATATGCCAATGTAATGGAGTTTACAGGAAGTAGTTCGCTGAAGTATTTATTTGCTGTATTGTGCGTTTATTACTTTCTAGGGCCCTTGCATTTCGAAATGTATACGTTCAAGGTCGTTGGATTTGATAACTTCATGCTTGCATTCGATTTGTTATGAATTCTCTTGTATTTTCCTTTTTATTCTTTCCGGTAACCGAATTGTAAGTGAATTATCCGTTGTGTTTTACTTGTTGAGGGGAAAGACTATGCCCCGCTTCCTGCAACATTGCGGCGCTTCTCTAGCGATAGTTAGTTCTGTTGATATAGATTTTTGTAACATTAACTTTATGCGAAAGAAGTACTAATTTGCAGGCTTGTCGTTGGGTTTGGATTGGAGTCCTAAAATTGGGGTCGGACAAGGAAAGCGTCGGAGCTTAGTGGTTAGGGCTGGAAAGGCTGCACTATGTCAGACCAAAAGAAACAGGTCGCGTAAATCCTTAGCTCGGACTCATGGCTTTCGCCGACGAATGCGAACCACCAATGGTAGAGCTGTTTTAAAGCGCAGACGTGCCAAGGGTAGAAAGGTTCTCTGCACAAAGTCCAACCCTAGCAGCGGAAAGCGTGCTTAAGCTTTTCTCGCTTTGACTATTTCTAAGGTAAATTAGGCAATGTTGTCTAATTCACTCTTCGAATGACTGCTCAAGATAGCTCATTATATTATATGATGCTTTGTTATTGATTCATTTGAATGTTCCTTAACTCAGATTATCAATGTTAAATTCAAATTACTGGATTGGACTAGCTTATGTGATTCATACTTTCCCATTGTTCATCTGAAAATCTCCTCTGAACTGGAATATGTACTCTGAGGCTTGAGGTTTGTTGTTTCTCATCTAATGTTTAGGCCTTCTCGTCATTAGTGTTTAGGTCTGAAATCCGAATCGTATCAGTGTCTCTCGAAAATTGTTTTTGCTTGAGCCTACTCTGTAGTTTATTAGATATAAGATTGCAGTGGTATTCATTAGATATAGATTGAAAACTCGAGTCGAGTTTATGAAAGCTCTATCTATTCTTACAATAATAATAGTAATAATGGAACAAAAAAAAAAAATTCTTTGCTCTTCTTTTATTTCTCCACATGATCAAAGCTGTACAACAAAAATGAGAGCCCTTTCTGAAAGTTCATTTCTTGCTTCACTAGAAGATGCTCGCTTTCTTCTGCTACGTAGGGGTATTTTTGTGCTTCTGATTTAAAAAATATGGAGCACAGGAGTTAACATCAGAGATTAAAAAGGTAAACTTTTAGAACTGGTGCTGATGACCAATCTCTTGAGTTTTGCTGGATCTCCCACATTGGCCCGTCCAGTAATCAACTCCATATTCTTATACAAGCTCTGTTTCACCAAATTCTTCATCATGTTCCTCCCTTCCTGAGCCTCTCTCTGATTTACAGGCGACCCAATCACTATTCTACCCGTCTGTGGCCCAGAATGTGGATCCATTTTTCCTTGCTTCTCATTCTTAAACCATTGTAACAGCTTGTGCGCCCTCTTTTGAGCCAGTGGACTGCCTAGTAATGCCACTTCAAGAAGCACTGCAACAATGCCTGAGTTCGCCATCTTCTCTCTCTGTTCTGTGCTCTGATGAGCTAATATCATTAAGATATAAGCGGAAAACTCGATAGATTTTGGTTTGTCCTCCCATGTCATAATCTCTATGAGGGCATCCGGGACCATTGGACTGCTCTCCATGGCCTTCTTTCCCTGTGAAGTCACCACCAAGTTTCCCAATGCTGCGAGGGCTCTATGTGAGAGGGCTTTCGATGAGGACATTTTCAAGAGGGTGTGCACCACACCATTTGAGACCAGAGGCCCTACATTTTCTAGAACTGTGGAGATGTTATGCAGAGTTTCAATGCAACATTTTTGGGTCTCGAAATTTGAGGTTGAATCTAGAATCTCCACAATAAATGGGATGGCATTTTCATTCGTCTGTAAGGCAGTAGTGAAATGGGAATTGATCAGAGACGACAGTGACAACAACAGTCTTGCAAAATCGTGTTTTGCTGATTCATCCATGGCTCGGATGTCACTTGGAAGTATGTGTAAGATTCCTGCCTCCACCATGAGGGCTTTGTTCCTAAAGAATAGTACAAACAAAGAACAATAAGTCCAACTTTTGGTAGAGATTCTTGAAAAAACACAAGTCAGGCCAAATACCAAATGCTGACTTTGGCCACAACGGTTCAGACTTTAGAGGCAGGTAAAAGACTAACCACAAACTCAATATACAATTACATAAACTAAAAGCGAACTAACCATTTGATTCTGATTTCAATTAAGACAGATCCAAGACTTCACTGCATTAAGCACATGGCTATCTTGCCAGAATATAGAGTTGACCCATATCCTTAAAAAATTTCCTCTCTCTATCTTAATTAATGTATGGGAGCTTTTGGTTGTCTATGTTTATGTATACCCTTTTTTCCAAATTTGGAATATCGAGGAAATCCTTATTGCTGCACGTCTTTGAGTAAGGTTCTGTCTTCAAATTGATATGGAAATCCAGAATTTCTATTTACTACTGGGGGAAAGTTTTTCATCGTAAAATACAGAACACTCACACATGGATGCACGTAATAAAACAGGGAGCAGAAAATTTTGAAGGATTTTAAGTGACTTACTCGAAGCTTCCTTTGGCAAGCTCAAGTAACGCTTTCACAGCCACTTCCGGCCGCCCCATGGCATCGGACGCCACCATTGAAACCAAGGCCGGCACAACCCCTAGTTCCACCACTAATTTCTTCACCTTCACGTCCTCTTTAGACATTTTACCAATCTCGTCGGCTGCAATCTCCTTCTCTTCCCAGTCCCCGAAGTGGAGCTTCTTCACTGTCCTTCGTAACGCCGCCGCGGATTCATCGGCACCACCGCTAACTCCGCCACTACAGTTCCAATCAGCATCTGCAACTCGTATAACTTCATTACTAGTTGCTGTGATTTTGGGTGTAGTAGTGATTGAATGAGTGGGCGAGACATACGGTTTTTTGGGCGTTTTGGAACAGAGGAATCTTCGGATTCGATTGAAGAACCGGTGCTTCACATTTGAGTAAACCCAAATGGGAGTTTGAGGAGAAGAAGAAGAAGAAGAAGAAGAAATGGAGGACATGGGGTTCATGATCAGAGAAAGAAATGAAGATTGAATGAATTATTAGAGTGATATAGAGAAGCAACCAGAGGGAAGTGGAGGCACATGCACTCCCCCGAACCCAATACTTAATATCATCCCATGCCTCCTCTCAACAGTCTCATTTTTAAATTTTAAATGAACGATTTCAATTAAAAAGAACAAGAAAGAACGTACGAAGGATACCGCTAATACTCTTATGGTATTAGAAACACATTTTCTCTTAATTATTATTATTTTGATCGCCTAATAATATAATTAGTCTAACCTTGTACTAATTTTTCCATCTTAGAATAATAGCTTGAATCAGCTTCGGGGAAGAATTTGTGTAATAATCGAGGCGTCCAGATCTGTGAATATTAATTGTGATTAAGTAAATTTAATGTCTTAAATATATCTAAAAGATGTTGTCGGTAGAGCTACCAAACAAAGGGAACAAATTTCTGAAATATGAATCCCGAATCTACCAAGAGGCTGTCGTATTTAATGTAACATCCAGATGCCATATTTGTTCATTAAATGTATTTTTCAAACATGTCGGACTTGCAATAGCTATAGATAATGAAATTTGGTTGATGAATGGATTGATATCACTTTAACAATTTCTGTTTATATGAGCTAATAGATGAAAAGTCGAACTTGCAATAGCTATAGATAATGAAATTTGAACACAGTTATGTATTGAACCAAGAAAGAACCATCTGCAAGACACATACATGACTAACTAGAAGGATTCAAGAAAAATATTAAATTTGGAATTTGATTTTTAAGTCAGTGCTTATGTACAAAAAATGTTATTGAATTGATGTTATACAATACATTGAATGTCTGCATCAAATTTCGATACATCCATCATCATCATCATCACCACTACCATCCGTGTAATTGTCCCAGTCCAGTTGAAAAGAGCTAGTTGATTTCATCAACTCTGTAAGTCCGGTCAAATCTTCCAAATAAGTTGGATGGTTGATCGCTTGAAGAATAAAATCCATGCCCCTATTACGATATTCAGATACAACCTGCAGAATGAATGAATATCATCATGAATCATGCTTGATGCTTGATATTAAAAGAAGGGGAAAACAACCCAAGAAGCATTCAGCAATTGAACCTGTTAAGCTTAATCTTCCTTGAATAAACAGGTTTAGAAAATGAGAGAAGAAACTTCTAGTAGATTCAGGCTACATCCTCTCTACACTATTACTGAATGACCTTCCTGGTTTAGTGGTTCAGAAACTGAAACTCTTTCCATATTTGATATCAGTGTTCCCAGAGTTGCAGCCATTACATCTTCAGTTAGATTCAATAATCTTTGTATGAGCGTGCTTCAAGAGGAAATGGTGTTGGAAGGAATTTTCGCGAGGACAGTTGTATCACTTTGGATAGTTACCACCTAATCCAACTGTTTGAACCATCCAAATGTCCAAAATAATTGGATATTGGATTGGTACGAGCAGGTAAAATAACTGAATCCATTTTCTTCTACACCTCTAATTAGGTCGATTATGCTAGTCCCGAAATCCAAACGTCAAGGTCTACGAATATAAATTGAAATGTTTGAATCAACTTTTGTGTGTGTGTGTGTATGTGTCTTTGTGCGTTTTTGTGTGTGGCATTAACTTACCAGGCTGGAGCAAGCTGTACAAGTATTTGATGAACGGCCAACAAGTGTCATCTGAGAAAACTGTGAGAGGGAGCCTCGAATTTGATGGGGCAAGATACCCAGAGGTTGCTCAGAAGCTCCAGAGTTCGATAGTTCACATTCAGCATATATTCTGTACAATTTGGAGTAAAGACCAATAAGGCATTGTCAAGCACCTCTGAAACCAAGTATAAACCCCCATTAACTCGACTTCTCACACCTAAGCAACTTTTCAGTAGTCAAGACACAAAGAAATTTCAAGCCTTTACCACCACTGTCTGAGAAGGCTTACCCTTCGGGATGATGTAAAATTCCAACCAGAAGTTCAACTGCAATGGCTGACGCAATGGGAGCAAGCCCTGGGCGAGTAACAGTGCATTGTTGATCCAATGTGCGATTGGCAGTTGACTGCAAGAACATGCAGCTTGAATAAGCACGAAAAAAAAAAACAACAACCAAACTGCAGCACATGAGCTTGAGAAAATTACATCAATGGGCGCAACAACATCATTACAGAAGTAACAGCCCAATCTCTGCTTTGTGTTTGTAGCATTTAAAGAAAGATTGGCTATATTGGTTTGAGATGTGGAATCATGGCAGGAACCAGAAGGACCAGCTCCATGGCGCATAACTAAGAAACTATCAAACCCCAAAGCTGCGGTGATTGTAACCTGCAAACCAGTAAAATACATTATAAATTGAAATGCGAAGTATGAGAAGCCTAAACACAATTTCTTCAACAAAAATATACCTTGTTTGTATTGGCACATAGAAGTGTAGGAAGCCACCGACTTTCCCTAGTATCAGTCAACAAGAAAACTGCATCATGAGAATTAATTAAATCATCGAGTCGTCTACAATCATCAAGCATGCTGGCTGCTTCATTGTCTGAAACAGGATGCCCAGGCATTGGTATGGAAATCACAACACCTTCGGCTTCCTAGTTTTTTTTTTAAAGGAAAAGAAAAAACCACAAATGAATAAAATGATAAAATCAGGTAATTTTCTCTCTGCTGGGGTCATGCATCAAATTTTACCATGGCGGGAAAAATTCGATTGAGACTTTTAACTGCTGCTTCAGCTTTAAACTCACCACCATTGAGGCAGTCCTCCATTGTGTAAAGTGATTGCCTCAATGGATTCGACATAGCTACCCTTCCACTGTCAACTAGTGTAATTTTCCGTATACCCCATGCCTACAAATGAGTCACCTGTCAACAAATAGATAGAAACTAACTAACTACAAGTACAACTTTCAACAAAGCACTCACCATAAGCATACGAGCAACTTGACATCCAAGAGTACCTGCCCCAAGCAAGAGACACTTGAGAGAAGACAAGATGTTTATGTTTAAAGAAGGCAAAGCACGCCACCTCATTAGTCTCAAATTCAAATCTGCAGCTGATATAGCTAACCTGTCAACAATGTACATATCAGTCAATAACTGCACATCATCTTCCTCGACCAAAATGCCTGGAACATAGAAATATACCGAGTTGGGTCCATGGATTTTGCAAGGTTAATAGATTTATGGCATTTCTTCCCTCTGTTCAGCTCCCATCCAACCACATTAGGCATGCATTGTTGATCTCTAAACCCTATAGAAAAAAGAAGAAGAAAAAGTTGGCTGAGCTACTTTGTGGGTTAGAGAAAAAACTGGCGCTGCTACAAACTTCTTTCACTACCTTGGGTATCATCAATCAAAGCTTTACCAACAAGAGATAAAGTAAGATCTGCAAAACCACGGTTCTCTCTGTAGCATAAAAAGTTTACCGACTTCAGATTCCATCTCGAGTAAATTAGAGCTAGGAAGTTGCGAAGAGGCCAACCAGGATTATTTGGAAGATGACAGGGGTCATAAAAGCCAAAAAGAAGCTGCAAGAAGAGACTAGACGGGCTATAAGAAAGTTTCATCAATAATTGTATGGTCATGAGAGCTCATAGCACTTTTAATCACCAAACTATCTAATGGAACTATCTGTCTAGTAAAAGCCTACTTTCCTTACTAGAAGAGTAACCCCAACAGACCTTTTCCCCATTGTTTTTGCAGGCTTCAAAATCTCTCAGATGCTTAATGCTAGCTTGAGAACTTGAATCAATATTCACCAAGAAAAAAGGTGTATCTGCAGCAGGATGAAAATTATACAGTAAAAAACCAAAACTTTACTTGTAATCTATAAAACTCTGAAACAGCTAAGAATGCAAGCCTACCAGAAGTTAGGTTTGAGCTGCGCCACTGAGCAAAACTTGAGGAAACTGATTCAGCCTATATATTAAAACAAAATATAAATATAAAAATTGCAATAGCTTTTTGAACACTTAACAACAGGATATAGACATAGTTAAAATCTAGCATACTTCTTCCAAGTTAAACCAGTGTGAAGCAGGTTTCAGTTCGACTACAGTTGCTGGAGGATTGAGAACAAGAGCAGGGAAAGCAAACCAATAGTGAAAGTTCCATTTCTTCAAGTCTGCAAATGAGATCAAAAGGAATCTTGCAAGTACTGAACTATCCTCTATAGCTTTTCCGCTGAGAATATCCTCCCAAATCTAGTCACGACAATGGAGAATTGAGCTTGTAACACAAACTTAACGCAAACAATCTGCAAGATTTTGTGATGTAATAACTTTACCCTAAACAAAAAATAGAAATTGCCACTGCCCGTGTACTGTATCCAAGAAATGAAAATCATTGAGCGTAATATACCTTCTTTGCTTCAGATTTTAGTAAGCTTAGCTTGTCAAGGGCATGGAAGCTTTCCACAGTATTTGTATTGTATAGAATTCCAGGAACAGAGCACCTATTCCTGTTGCCTTTAGTAGTTAATGGTGCTGATGATTCGCTGCTTACTTCGGAAGCCAGTGACTCAGATAGAAGCGTCAAATGATTTGACACTTGAGAATGTGCACAAGGTGCAAAGAAACCTACAAGGAGATGGTTCTTGATTGTCTTAATACATACGCGCTGTGAATAACCAAAGTAAGCCATCTAAAGAATGCTAATGCATTGACGAAGTATAAAGATCCAAATTATGTATCTTTAATTTTCTTTTCTGGTTGCAGAGAGAACCATTGCATATAAGCAAAATCAAACTACATATTATCAGAAGTTAGAATTTAAAGAATATCCAAAACAAACAAGTATTCAAATTCAAACAGTATACTCATCAAATATATGATTCCGCTTAATCACATTGATTAACCAACATTCTTTCCTCGTCAAAGAGTTTGATTTGGAGTCAAGACCTGACCTTAGGTCATGAGATCGACTGAAATACAAAATCATCGACACCATAATTTGTGGCCTCTAATAATCGAGAATCACACAACAAAAGAAAGAAAGAAAGAAAGAATGAGAAGAAGAAGAAGAAGAAGAAGAAGCGGACCAGTGATTGGAATAGGGGAATCGTCGATGCCTAGTTCATTGAGCTTCAAGGAAGAGAGTCTATGCCAGAATCCTTCGTCCACCAAGCTTTGGAATGGTGCGAATTGCAATATAGATCCCTTATCGTTAGCGGCCATAGTCTTCTTCTTCTCGCTCTATTTCCTCTGTCGATGGGGGAAGTCTGAACAAGAAGAAGTAGATTCCGTCTGGCCCTGTAATTTTGCCTCGTAAATCGCAAGACGCTTAAGAGAAATAATTTTGGTATTTTTTAAATGGGCGAAGTCGCCTTATAGTTTTACATTCTTTTTATTCATTTATCTAATTAATTTTTTTTAATTCTAGAAAAATAATAAAATAATCTTTTTTTTTTTTTTGGTAAAAAAAATATTTATGTTTTGAAATAAAATAAATAATTTTATCTTATCATTCAAACTATTTTGCCCCTAATATATAGTTTTAGATACAAAATATATATTTCTTTTTGTAACATATTGATATTACTTTCTAAAAATTATTTATTCAATAAGTTGAAACTAAGGTTCCGTTTAACTTAATTACACATATGATATATATTTAAAATTATTTATTGATTTGGTTAAAGGTCATGCATTTTAATTATAATTCTTGTATTTAGAATGATATGATTTTAATGTTTTGTAATAGTATTGAGATGTATTTCTAATAATTTGATTAACAAATTTACGGAGGAGGAGGAGGTTAAAGGAGTTTCATCCACAAAATCCGAACCAACTTTAGGGAAACAATGAGATCCCGTCCTATAAAGGATCTCTCTTTCCCATCATTCAAATCACTCCTCCTCTCCATTTCACTTCAATTTTATCTTTCCAACAGAAGAAGCAAGGGCAGGGCAGGAGGGCAGGGGTATAATCATAATGAAAATGCCAAAATCCTCGGCTGCTATCATCCTTCTTTCTGCCCTCTGTTTCCTCTCCTTCATCGACGTCACCCTCTCCGACAAAGATCGTTTCTTCGTCGACGGGCGTGTTTACTGTGACACCTGCCGCATCCAGATCGTCACCCGCATCAGCACATTCTTGGAAGGTAAGTAAGTTGTGTATCCTAGGTTGTGTATTTGGGGTTCTTAAATGATTGAATTGGTTATCAGGAGCAAAGGTGAGGTTGGAATGCCGGGAGGAGGAAGGAGGAAACGTGACCCTGAGTAGGGAGGCGGAGACCGACAACAACGGAAAATACCGCATTGAAGTGGAGGGAGACCGTGAGGAGGAGATTTGCGAAGTGTCGCTGGTGAAGAGTAGCGAGGAGGAATGCAGTGAGATTCCTAGTGATGGATTTGCTCATCGGGCCAGAGTCAGCATCACTGCCAACAATGGTATCACAAGCCCTGTTCGTCAAGCCAACCCACTGGGCTTTATGAGGAAGGAGTCTGATCCCGGGTGCAAGGAGGTTGTTCGCCAGCTTGGATACGATGAGGCTGGCCTTCTTGTTTGAGGCCCCCACTCTCTGTATTCCTTATTCCATTAAATAATATTATTAACCCCGCCCTGCCCTGCCCTGCCCTGCCCTGCTTCTCCTTATCTAAAGTATGCACTCTACCCTCTTTAATAAACTCTATTTATTTTAATCCAAGGCTCAATTTATTCTCTTGCATTCTTTCTTTATGTGAATGCCGTGCATCACACGCTATGTATGCATATATATTATAACCCTATCGTTTAATTTATCATTCATAATCTCAAGCCACATCGCCCATCCGGCGATATGAATCATCGATCATCATCGTTAACCACAGATCAAAATATGTACATAATCATATATCCACTAAATTTAAAACTGTATACCTCTCTATTTTCCACATAAAATTATCGACAAAAAGATGGGGTTAATTCAAGACGTTTGACCGTGTTGAATCTTCTGGCGTTTGAGAGGGAAAACTTGGGCGAAATCCTGTTCTGCCACCGTGAGATGCCACCCCTCCACCGCATCCAATTCAAGCTGATGAATAATCCCAGAAGCAGCATCGTAAAGCTGCCCATAATCCTCGGGAAGCTCTCCGGAAAGGATTCGACAATTAGGCAGCGGCGGCTTGGCTCTCCGGCGGCCGGCTCCGATGGGCACGTTCCGTAGCGCCCCACCTGCCGTCCAGTACCTTTGACAACCCTTGCAGAAATGTCTGGGCTGATTAACATTGTAATTGTTGAAGTAACAGAACTTGGTGTCCATGCTCTTACATCTTGGACACGGAATTATTTTTTCCGGCCTCTTCATCTCTGGTTGATCGCCACCACCCCCACCACCTTTCTCTGGCTCCTCCTTGATGCTTCTGGTCTGTAAAGTGATGACGGTGCCAAAGAGCTTAATTCCACCAGCGTTGCTACAGTGAACCTCAGCCATATATGATGAAACAGAGAGAGCGAGAGTGGGTTTTTGTTTTGTTTTGTTTGGTTTTGTTTTGATGGGTAGATTTGTGCAGAGAAGAGATATAGGGAAACGGGTTTATATATTGATGGAAGTGATGGAGGTAAAAGTGGTTGATAGAACATGAGAATCAATGGTACTAAACAGACGCCAATTACTGAAATTGGTATGGTGTATAGATCATTTGCTTCATGTCATCATCACGCGCTTCTCTATCAATAAAGAGAAGAAAAAAAAAAAAAAAAAAAAAAAAAAAAAAAAAAAAAAAAAAAAAAAAAAAAAAAAAAAAAAAAAAAAAAAAAAAAAAAAAAAAAAAGTATCTGAAAAGTAGTTCCTAATCCAAGCACCCATATTGGTTGATCGCACTTTTGCTACAAACCTAAAGAGATTTTTTCTTTATAAAAAAGAAGCAAGGAACTTTTTGTTATTGGAATTTGGCTCTTGATTAGTCTTCCATTCTTTATGAAAGAAAAAGGAAAAGAAGTTTAGGAATAAATGGTGCATCCGGTGTCCTTCTTCTAGTTTAAGTTTCACATAATTCTTTCTTTTTCTCTTTCTCTCTCAGCTTTGGGGTGAGATTGTTCTTAAAGTTGGTTTGATTCTTAAAGTTGAGAGCTTTGTTGATATATCCATCTTCCAAAAAGCCTGCTTTTTTTATGGTTGAAACCCAATGGGTGGTGATGAAGTTTTGTTGTTGATATTAAACGTGAAATTTAGTGGTATGGACAGAGTGTTCAAAGTATCTATCTATCTATCTATCTCTCTTTATTTCTTTCATATTGCAAATTAAATTATATGATAAGGAAAGAAAGCAGGTTTTGATATGGGGGATATATTTTTCTTTTAATATACAAGATTCTTCTTTATCTATGTCAACCAGCAAAGCAAGTTTTTATATGCAATAAAAACAACACAAAAAGGCATCCTTTATTTTTGAGTGCTTCTCTTTAATTACTTCAAAGTTGGAGAAAGCTATGCAACACATAACCCTACCATCCCATATTCAAATTTATTAAAATCATAAACTTGTGTACCAAATAGAGCATAGGAATCGTCTGATATTAGTCTAGAAGCGTTATGATTCAGTTTCGGATCATAATCACTAATTCAAAGTCTCAAACACCTTTACCTAAAAACATATCCAAATGACTTTAAGTTCTATCGAATCGTCGTAAAGGGTTGAATTTTACCCAACAATCCTTACCAAACACAGTGCTGGTTGGACTTCCCGATCAAATAAGCTCAAATCTTCTTTTACTTGGCAACTCTATTATTATTATAAATTCATGGTAAGTTTGGTTTTGTAATTAGGAATTAGGCGTTACTTGGCAACTCTTCTTCCCTTGGATGCTCTCTTCCTGCAACTGTCTAAACAGGCCCAAAACACACCAAGTGGACCACAGCACCAACCAACCAACCATGGCTCGAACAGGCGCTGGGCCAAAAGCCGAAAGGTGGCCCAACTCTGCTTGGGCACGCTTAGATGGTGCCCCGAGTGAGACAGGAATACATATTTTTTATTGGTTTATTAGTTTTGTAGAGAGAGAGAGAAGAAAGAGTGAGTGATGTTAGGTCTGAATTTTGATCAGCTGGTTGTACTGATTCAATTATGCATTCATCAGAGAAAGCGACTGAGACTGAGACTGAAAATTGCCCAAAAGGGGCACCAACCACTCTATCTACCTACCCGCCTTGCTTGCCTGCCTGCCTGCCTGCTTGCTTGCCTGCCCGCCCGCACTGCTCACTGCTCACTGCTCACCCCACCAATCATATAACTAAGATACTGTGTCCATTCCATCCATCGTCTAATTAATTGTGTTCTACAAAAAGAAGGTATTTAATTTATTCCATAATTTGTACAACAAATTTTCAATGATATCATAATGTTTATATAGATCTTATTTGAACTTTTTCAAAGCCTACAGCAGAATCATCTTACTTACTTGCTTTCTTATTAGCTACTCAAGTCATTTGTAGACACACAACACCAAAAAGAGAATTGCATCTTATAAAGCCACTTCTAATCAATAAAGAGTATATAGATCCACACACACTTAGTGGAATATTGAATTATAGGTATGATACATATTTACTTCAAAGTTGTTTAATTGGAATGTGTAAAGAATGACATGCCAATCCACCTCATACTTTTTTTCAACACTTATTAATTAAATAACTTATATGTATATTTATTTATTTATTTATTTCTAATCGAATGGAAGGAGGAAGAAAAAGAAAAAGAAAATAATAATAATGTCTTAATTCAACGCTAGCCAGCCATAGGTCCCACTGGCCACGTGTGATTGTGGAATATTAGATAATAGAGGACAAAGTTAGGAGAAAGCTGTCCCACAGTAGATCCTCTGATGCATACTTTGCATATATTCATACGCTACATACTTAATTATCATTAATTGAATCTTGTGACATTTGGGGTAAAATATTAATTATCTTGACCTACTAGTTTTAATTTTGTGTTTTATTATTATAATTCATTTTCTATGCACAAGAGAAGACTCATATATTATATAGTGCAATTCAAATCTGAAACATGGGTTATATCACGATCACTTGGCTCAAGATGGGCCTAACCCTTAAGGCCTTTGCCCACATGGTCGGGGTTGGCGTAGTTGGATTAAGCATAGCCTCAACACAAAACGTTGGACCCATCTGATTCGCGAGGTCTTTTCTTTTAGGGCAACCAAAGACGCGAAATTCTGAGATGGGAGGTGGGTAGCTCTATTCCTTTCCACCATTTGTAATTGCATTATTCATCGCTAAATTCTGGATTATATTCTAAGATGTGTGAAGGTGAAGACAGAGACATTAGAATCCAGGTCTAAACAAAAAAAGAAAAAGGGTGCACTTCCAAACAACCACTTAATTGCATCGTACGCATAACCTAATGTTTGGACCCATTGTCACGCAGATATGTCTCCCTCTTTTGTGTCTCCTCTTCTCCTTTTCCCAACTTTTAAGATCAAAAAACAAATCCAAATAATACCCACTTTCTTCTTCCTCTTCTTTTTCTTCGTACTCCAGTTGTCTGTTTTGTGCTCTATTAATTACACTTGTGTTTAGTTAACTGAATCGATTGGAATCAATTACCACAAATTTAATTAACTAACAAAATTGGGATATTAAATACAAGTATAGAATATAAAAGTTGTCCGTGAATTAGTGTCAACTAGCTTATTAGGGTTAAATGACTGTTCTTAGCGTCCAAAAAAAGAAATATCCAAATTAATTATGAAAACCGACACACTAACTAACCCATTAAAACAAGCTTTCAAACCCCCTCCAAGTTTAATAGGAAAGCATTGCATTAATTGTACAAGAAAATGATACAAATAGTAATTAATCAAATCAGCTTCATTAATTACAGCCAGCGATGTAAAACCCTAATGCTGGTGAGGCATTGTTTAATTAATGTAAGTAAAAATGTGGTTAGGTTGAAAAGCAAATATATATATATATATAAAATAAGATTAAATTGGTGAATTATTGATTATATGGCTATAGGAGCAGATCCAGTGCGATCATCTCCACTCACTCGAGGCTGCTCAAATTTAATCATATAATATTGCTGAATTGGCATTTAAATTATTATTGTCTTCGTGCATAATGATTGTATGAGATCAATCTTTATAAAAGTTGATAAGGAATATAACCTTTCTTTTTTTATTAATAAATCAAACTCCATTCATTTATTAATTCAAATGAAAAGAATTAAAGCCTAATATTGCTGTTGCTTTGAATTTTACCAATTTCATTGTACAAAAAGAAATAACTCATTAATTAATTAATTGAACTTACTCGCTAATTAATCTGAGGATATAATAATGAAAGCGAATTTGAAACTGGAGTTGAAACCGTAATCCTTGAAAAATATATATATTACGTAATCATTTCAATTGCAGAAGAGAAAAAAAAAGGAGGGAACTTTATAAAGTTGGAGTAAATTTATGTTAATGGCGGAGGGGAAGAAGAGAGAGAGAGAGAGAGAGAGAGAGAGGAAGAAAAGCAGGTTGAATGGGCCCATGATATGTCCTCTCAAAAGACCCCCAGATGTGATTTTAATCTTTCTTCAACTCTGCATCAACCCAAATTCCTATTTATTTTTTCGCTGTCATTTCATTTAATTTGCTTCCCAAAATTCCTCCTCCATAATCATGTTAGGCGACACACCAAGTTGTGAAGCTTCGTCATCTCGGTCGGCCACCGCCGATCAACAACAACAGCTGCAGCCTCCGCCACAGCCCACTCAGCCCAGTGTTGTTCCTTTGAGCCGTTACGAGTCGCAGAAGCGACGAGATTGGAACACTTTTGGGCAATATCTAAAAAACCAAACACCCCCAGTGCCCTTATCCCACTGTAACTATAACCATGTTCTTGAATTTCTTCGATACCTGGATCAGTTCGGAAAAACAAGAGTTCACTCACATGGGTGTGTGTTTTTCGGGCAGCCCGACCCGCCTGCTCCCTGCCCTTGCCCATTGAAACAGGCTTGGGGCAGCCTGGACGCCCTGATCGGCCGACTCCGTGCCGCCTACGAGGAGAGCGGCGGATCCCCAGAGGTGAACCCTTTTGGAAATGGAGCCATTCGGATGTATCTACGAGAGGTGAAGGATTGTCAAGCGAAGGCCAGAGGAATTCCGTACAAGAAGAAGAAGAAGAAGAAGAGGAATCAGATTATTAAGGGCAACGATAATAATGACACCAACGCTGCTTTGACCCAGATGGCTTGATCCCTCCTTCATCCATTTCCATGGTGATTATAATTCTTCCTTCATCCAATTTTTTTTTTTTTAATAATGTCATCTCATCATCCCATACTGCTCAACACTTGGGAATTTAAAATTTAGAATTTGAAATATAATTCGAAAACCCATGCTTTGAATCATGATAGAAATATATATATATATATATATATATATATATTTAAGAAGATGGGTTGATTGGGAAATCATGATCGGATCATGAGGAGTGGGAGTTCTCTTCTCAGTGCATTAAAAATAATAATAATTATATATAAAAAAAAAACCCTAATTTGAGGATGCTTCTGAAAACCCTAATTTGCATCATACACCATTATTTAGAAAGGAAAGAAAAAAAATGTGAAAATAGATGTTCATCTTTTTACCCTTTCTGATGCATCAGAAATATAGCTTCGATTGGTGTGCCATTCATTCACACCCTCTTCTCTCTCATCATATCAACCAAAACCACACTGTTTATTTAATATTTCAAACTAAAATGTTTACTTTTCAATAGATTTGGCCCTTTTCTGATTCTATTCGATTTTGTGCTCCCCATGCATGGACATCCATCATCATCATCATTACCATCCAATGTCATGTTCACATGTATTGTGACCATGTAATCTAATTACCTACCTAATGCTTTTTTAATTTTATATATGTATTATTAGACTATAGTTGATATTAATTCAGGATAATTTGATTGCTAATTTCAAATGGATGAAATTTTGATAGCTTCAAAATGCCGTATTACAAAGTAATTAATGAGGTTTATCATAGAGTGTTTGATTAATTAGCTCAATAATTTTCAAATTTCAAATCAACTAAAAATTCCATCTTTAGCTCTTCATTTATGTGGCTCTTCACTACTATTTTCCCCATTCATGCAGGATTCCAAAACAAATAATTCAACAGTTTTCTTTCTTTTTTGAACATTGTAATTTCTTTTACAAATTTCAAAGGAAAAAAAAAAGATATTTTTAGTTGTGGATTATAATAAACCCTCAATTGTATTACAATAATGCGCCACACTGAGATTGCAGTTATCATATAGGTTTATAATATTAATACCATTTCTTTTTGCTGTCACATATCCCCCCACAAACTTATACTAAATGAATATATATATATATATATATATGTGTATGGGTGCACTGTCTTGATTTTTGAAATTTGTAGTAATTGCAGGAAGTGAAAGGAAGATGGGTGTGAGGAAGGGAAGAAGTGGAGAAGAAGAATTGCAATATTGGTTGTGAAGAAGAGGGTGTTGGGAGATGTGCAGAGAATTTATATAATGGTAGCTATCCAGAATTGTGGTTTTGAATAATCTTATCTTAGATGGCCCTTCTTCTTCATCATTCTACATATTTTACCAATCTCAATGTCAATGTCAATGTCAATGTCACACAATATTATCTTACCCATCTTCTTTCCATTAAGGTAAACACAACAATTTTCTGCTTACTGTCTTGTCATTTTCAAACTAGAACATCGACATTTTATCTTTTCACTGCATATATATATATATTATATAGAGATGTAGCTGCAGCGGAGGCTATGAACATTGTCTCATCATAGTTGTTGTATTTTGTTGTTATTTGTTTTTGGGTTCTTGCCCATTAGTTATGTTTTGATTACTCCTCCTTCAATTCAGTCGTTACACAAAAATAGAGGCATAAAATACACTACTTGCTGAATTTGTGAAATGTTTTCTGTTTATTTAATGAAAGAAATATACCATTCGGAACGAAAAAGAGATGAAAATGTAAATTCTTTCACGTTTTTGGAGGCGTGGGGAAGTATAATATCTGTGTGTCCCGACATAGATCCTGTATTTAGAGAAATTGAAGTCGAAGTCCATAACAATCGAAGCTTTGATACCGTTAATGGCGAGGATTTGGAATGTGGAGGTAGAAAGGGTGGGAAGCGACATGGGGAATGGGGCGTGGGATCGTCTTTGAAGAGGCAAGGGGAATTAATTGCCTGACGAGGTTGGAAGTCAGGTATGAAAGTGCATTTTCTGGACAAAAGGAAAATCCACTGGAAAAGGTTGGGAAGTGGGTGTGTCAGCAAAGGAGTTGGTGCGTTAGGCTTCATGAGGGACTTCAAAGTTTTCAACTTGGCAAAGCATGGCTGGTATATGGTAATATACCTTATTGTACCCACTGCGTATAGCCAAGCTTTGGTGACATTATTGTCTTTCTTATGTAAGTGCGCTGTCTGTGGGCAGGGGCTTGTGGACTTCGATCAATTACTGGGATTGATGGGGTGTTGGAGATTCATTGTGGGTACACCAAAGAATCTATATAGCCAATTCGGAAGCTGACAGAGGACAGTGGAAGGCGTCGGAGGTAGGTTCTTGGAAGCTGAATGCTGATGCGGGTTGGATCGTTAGACATTGGAACGGGCGACCATTGCTAGGAGGTTGCAAATACATTCATCGAACTTGGGCGGTTAAATTGCTCCAAGCCAAAGCCTTTCTCGGAGAAAAGAGAGTATTCTATGTAGAAAAAGATATCACTAGCCCCTACCCGATACTAATAATCCTATTAACTCATATTTTATTTAGATATTTATATATTTGAGAAATAAAAATTTAGATATCTTAATATTTTAAAAATAAATCTAGAAGATCAAAATCTCAACAATATCTAGTAAGATCTTAATAATATGTACTAGTGATAAACTTAGACAGAGATCTCAATAATATCTACTGACAATGAATTTAAATCGATACAAATGGTATATCTACTAGTGGTAAAACATTTATTCTAAAGTGTGAAAACCTCTCCTCCAACATAAGCTCCTAGTGGTGAAACATTCATTCTAAAGTGTGAAAACTTTTCCCCCTAACATAAGCGTTTTTAAACTTTGAGAAAGAACTCAAAACGAAAAGCTCATAAACATCAGAAAGAAAAGCCCAAAAAAGATAATATCTAGTGTTTAATCTATTCCGGTTTTAAGATAAAAGGAAGGTATTTCCATTATTTTTTTAGAACAGTCAGTGTGGGGGTACGGGGAGGGGGCATTCAATTCAGAAAATCCACTGCATGGGCAAGTTCTTGAAGACTAAACTATAAGCTTAAGTATACAGAAATAGAATAAAACAATACATCAATAAATGTAGCACAAGTTAATTGAAACAAAAGGAAGGAAAGGTGACTACAATATCACAATATCATTTTAAAAGAAGAAAAAACTGATAAGATTACAGCTAACTCGAATACATTTAGACTAAATAAAGGTCCAGACTCCCTTCCAAATTCAGGTTCTTTTTCTATTCAATTAGACAAAAGGAAAAAAAAAAAAAAAAAAAAAAAAAAAAAAAAAAAAAAAAAAAAAAAAAAAAAAAAAAAAAAAAGAGAGAGCTAAGAACAATAAGAATATTGAAATAGCTCTAACAATCTGCCTTAGCGGTTCACTTATACCCATATCAGCTGCAATAATATGTACTTGGAGAAGGGCGAGACAAAGGTGGAAGCTCTTCCAACACACGTTGGACTATCAAATGTCACTAACCATAGATGTCTGCAAAAACAGCAACAAGATGTACGGGAATCAGAAACAAATAACACATTATGCCAAACTAAGAATTCCATGCATACACAAATGTAATGTTAATGAAAATTAGAAAGAATGGAACTTGTAATCTCATGAGATATTTTAAACCCTTCTTCTTCACCTTTCTTCTCGTGACCACCCCCTCACAATGCACTACACAGAGTTCTTCAAACTGAGTTTGAGGCATCTAGAACTGTTTCCAATTGGGAAAGAAAAAATCATTGAAGTTTGTCGATCCATGAGTGTCCCAAGGGGTTTAGATTCAAGACAATAAGATTGGATATTCTTACGGATTCTACCAGGACAGACAGACAGACAGACAAGATTGATATCATTTTATCCAACAAGTTTATACAGGAAGATAACTCGCAAGATAGTTGGCAGCATTCATAGTTACGAACCCAAATATAAGTTGACAAAAATGAAAAAGAAAGAAGGACGCCAATGTCTGGACAAGTAGATTTAATGTACTCCAAAAAACGTTAAAAGTATTCATCAAGCATGCCAATTCCAATTCCTCGTCTTGGATACGTAACAAATTATATTCAAGCAAAGAAGAATATGCAAGCGGAGAATAGGGACAAGATAACATCAAAAGGGAGTGGGGGCATAATAAGCTAAGAGGCTTCCGGTTAACAAGAACAATGGAACATGCAAGTACTAAGTGATCATCACCCTCCTCCTCCTCCATGAAAGTCCTAAGTGATCATCACCCTCCTTTAAACTTCTCCTATTTCTTGTGTCCAAGATTTTATAAAAATTTGCAACCGAGCATTACAGACTACATTCCCTGTGCCAAAGCTGTTTGTCTCTTGTATAACAAAGAATGTTTTCCCTCGATCTCTAAACATGCTACAATCACTAAAAGCTTCCAATATTAAAATGACTACAGCATCAAACCACACGTGAATAACGAGTGAATCACAATACGAATGTTCAGCTAATTTTACACACTAGTACCGTCTACAAGTTGCTACTTACTAGCCTGCAATATGAACTTTATGATACCAAATGTTCCCATCACTACAATCTTAACCAGTAGAAGAACACTAGAGATGAGAATTGGAAAATCAGCAGTTTGATCTGCCAATTTTGAGTTCCTAGTATAAACAATTGGCAGAAATTTCTCACTTGGAGAAACTAATGGGTTATTTGCACCCTTACCTACCTATCAACTCCTAAAGTACCAGATTATAATTGTATAAACGAGAAGATCAGGTGAAGGACATGCGCTGTAGAAGGATGAAAGATGGATTGATAAGATAAAGAGAAGCAGTTCAAAATCTCCTCAATCTAGTTAGCGAAGTTTGTCCGGTTAATTCGTTAACTTGGAAAACTGAGTTCATGGATGATTTCCCCAAATCAACAGTCCACCACTTGCAAAACAGCGCGAAAAGTCTAACCTCTTCAAAAAAGACCATAACTATTAGACATCATCATTAAAAGGGTATATGTCTTGAAAGGGTTTGATCCTAATGCAAGTGGAAACAACACTCATAAAACTCCAGAAGTTGACTCTACTATGTCTCAAGAATCACGTAGAGGAAACAAAAAGAGCCCGAGGGAGCTTCGAACAATCGATTCCTTCTAAGCAGACACCATACTGTGACATTGTAGGAGCAAACGTGCAGAGCAAATCCTAGAAATCTCATGCATATTCTGAAAGGTTCAAACTCCGAAGGTATGCAATAAGAAATAAGAAATAAGAAATTGCAGCTCCTTCATCTTAAAATAATACCCACCAAGCGTACCTCTAATCCTTCACACACTAAACCAAACATATTAACGAAGTAGAAACGAGTAGTGGTGAATGTAATTACATTTGTATTAACACTTAAAAGGAAGTTGATTTTTAAAACAAATGAATGCAAAATTGTACATAAAAAAGAGTAACCCCCAACCCAAAAATAAAGAAAGGTAAGAAATTTTGGTTACCATTGGAACCTGATTTCTTCCCACGCTTGATCCTCTCGAGTTGAACTTGAGTTTCCGTGAACATCTGCATTCGCTGCACCTCCAAGTCCTTTGCAAACTGCATTCTCTGCTTCTCTAATTCCACCATCTGCCTTAACTTCTCTGCTTCCACTCTTTCATACATCTTACCAAATCTCTCTATTGCTTCGGCCAACCTTCTCATACCCCCTCCTTCTCCCTCCTCCTCCTCCTCAATACCCCTCTCCTCCGCATCTGCTTCCGCCTCCTCCTCCTCTTCCTCCTCCTCCTCCTCTTCCTCTTCCTCCTCTGCTTCTGTAGCAGCTGCTGCTGCAGCCATAGCCGAATAATTCCTGCGAAAATGCCCCCCATCCACCACTGCCAATGGCCGCTTCTGCGGAATCGCCACAGAAACCGCATTTGCAGTCCCCGAAGGCGGCGCTTTCCGGTAGGAAAGAGGACGCACCATCGGCGGAGATGGAGACATGGAGGTGGATGGCTTTTTAAGAGAAACATTAGATCCAATAAGAACATCGAGGCGATCGTAAAAGGGCCAAGAGGAGGTTAGGGATCCGTTGGAAGCGGAAACTCTAGCCTTCTCGTTCTTGTACTTCTTCTTAATGGTATCGATTCGGTTTTTGCACTGGACGTCAGTACGGTGAGTCTTCTTGGAGTGACCATGGAGGGCATTGACGGCTTCAGCCACATCCTGCCAATCCTTTTGACGGAGATTCCCCCGGTTGAGCTCGACGAAACGGCGACCCCAAAAGTCGATGAGAGTGGAGGTAGCCTCCTGGCTCCAGCAGTCTTCACGAACGGGTATGGGTCGGGAGTGGCCAGACGACGGTGTCAAGGAATCTGTCAAGTCGCCCATCGAGAGCGGCAGCGAAAATAGAAATATCGTAGGTGACCGGTGATCGGAGATAAGAGATGTAAGGGATTAGATCGGGATAGGGATGGGGATGGGGATGGGGATGGGGCTGGAGAAGAGAGGAAAATGGTAGGGTTAAGCAGGGAAGGGTTAAGGGTTGAGGTTAAAGAAGTTGCGTCGGCGACGAAGTGCCGGACGCGTGAGCCGAATGCGTCGGGGGGAGAGTGAGTAATACGGTACGGTCGAGCCGTTGATGTCGCCATTCCGGGAGAGAGGGGGAGCCGTGTCGCATCAATGGCTTAGGTTGCGTCACGGTTGAGATTGACGGTGAGGTACCGGCTCGGCTCGGGTTGGCTCGGGTTGATGGAATCATATTGCTGAATCGAATTGAATTCAATCATGGACAAAGACATGTAAACCTGCGTCAGTAATAACTATTTGGATCTTGGAGGGTTTGGTTTGGTTGGGTTTGGTTGGGTCGGTCCGATGTGGGTGACAGAAGGTGGGGTCACCGTTCTGTAACCCGCACCCCATCCCAACTTCTCGAATTAACCTTCTTCTTCTCCATCGCAGGTCATGAAGTTCCGGTTGGGCCTGGACTGGACCTTCCTTTGCTTTGGACCCAACTCCCACCCGATCCTTATTTTGACCCGACTTTATCAAACCTCCCGCTTCACTCTCTCACCAAATTGTTGAATTGCTGAGGACTATTTTCCCCCTTCAAATATAAGTAGCAAATACATTTTTGGATAAGAAAATCCATTTTCTTTATTTAACTAGCAAAAAAAAAAAAAAAAAAAAAAAAAAAAAAAAAAAAAAAAAAAAAAAAAAAAAAAAAAAAAAAAAAAAAAAAAAAAAAAA